>NC_143201.1:29181818-29502954 GCF_051530095.1 Phoenix dactylifera | reverse complement strand
GGAAAGAGGGCACTCTACATAAGCTGAATGGATTCATACAAATGAAATATGGAATAGAAATATCGAGATTAAAATAATTAAGTGCATTCTGGCTGTACGATTTTTATCTTTTTTACCATCAGGGTGTGCTCTGCATTTGTTGTTTGGCTTCTTCCTATTAGCATAAAGTAATACATCAAGTTTTAGGCTCTCGACCCCGCCGATTCCTAAGTTTTAGCATAAAATAATACATCAAGAGCTTGTAGGTTTTTTTTTGTCTTTTTCCAATTTAGATGGTCAAAAAGGAGGGTTGGATTTGATTGAGTTCAAACAAAAGAGGGTCATAGTTAAAGACTAGGATAGGAGGAAGCTATGCCCTAATTGGTGTGAAGGCATCCTTGCATGCATGTTACTGGTCCACATCATGGACATTAATCATTATTTGACATGAAAATTAATCCAATTATTCAAGTCATTATTGTTTTTGATAGATATGTTTACAATTCTTTTTTGTGTTTTCGGTATGGCATGCTTCTAAGTTGTTGGTTTTCATTTTTATTTATACGGGCACTTGAATCCTTGATCTTGATGGAGGTTCATGAATTGTGTATTTCTTGAGTATTAATTAAATTTTGAGAACATCTACCAAAAAAAATGAGAACAAAACTAGATTAAAGATAGATGTCACGGTAAATTCATACATGCATACATGTAATATGTTAAGTGAGTATATCTCTAATATGTACATATATTGTGGTCGAACATGAAACCATGCTCGGTGCATATGTTAAGTGAGTAGTGCCAATTGGTGGATTAACATTCCTCCCAACTTTAAGTACTTAGATATTATCCCAAGCATCACAATTTGACAACTAAATAATGTATACAAATGTTTGGGCTGAAAGACAAAATTAATGTTGATTAAGAGTAGGAAAGTGCATATCATATGTACTTAGGATTAAAGAGTTTGTGTTTTTCTTTTTTTTAAGTAAACCTGATGTATTATTAGATCACTCGAGCAACGGGACATCCATGAGAGTCCTAATGTAAACCCGACCTATTTATTGGTTTGGTCTGATATAAATATAAATTACAAGCGCAAAATAGTGGATGTTCAATGTATGTCAGCTTGGATCGGAGAACATCGAACCGACTTGAAACCCTAGCTAGCTAGCTTTGAGCATTCTTGATCAAAATGCATTATAGATCAAATTTACATCTCGTCCAACACTTCTAATTATGTTTCCAACATAAATCAGAATCCATATCCATGTACTTTCCGACCCAAAAATGAACTTTGAGAGCCCTAACCAATCTCTTCTATCTCTTGGAATCCCTCTCCCTGTGGCTATAATAAAGGCCCGGGAACACTAACCGCATGTTGGTGCACTTTAAGTTTGCTACGTGGCAGCGACTAGGGAGAGCCACACACCATTATCATGCATTCTGAGAGACACGCGACATGATCATCTCTTTTGACCTCTTCTTTTAGACGTGGTTGGTATTAGGAGTCTTTACTTAGGCCAGTCAAGCGAGTCCATTAATGACCCTTTCTCATCCTCCCTCATCTCGGGAAGTTAATCCTTTGAACGCACAAGTCCAACTATTATTTCCACGGAGATAAGAATAATAATAATAATAATAATAATAATAATAATATTGTACTTGTTTATCTGTGTGGTAAAATAGTAAATTCATCACAATATCGTAGGTCAAGACATTGGTATATGGGAATGGATGGTTACCGTTCTCTTTCTTCGGGCAGTCATTTCAAGCCATCCCCAGTATTTATTACTTGTAGCTGCTCTTGAGCAAAATTTCTCACACTGTACATCTCATTCTCATGCGAAAATTGAGAAAATATATTAAAATTCATAGAATTACATAACTCATCCAAAAAAATAAAAAATAATAGAAAATTAGTATTACAAATTTGATCATTAAAATAAGTACAATAGTAGTTGTCTAGAGCGCAATGTAACTTACTATTTTTTGATCTATATATCTATATTAGAATCGTATGAATTATCTATTTAGCAAAAAAAAACACACAATAGCAATTATGAATAAATATTTTCTAAAGAACAACTTATAAATTATTAATTTGTTACCTATAAATTTATTATTCGAGAATAACTTATTCGCGCACTCGACTGCGCGGGATGTACAAGGTAATTATCCAAGTCTAGCCAGCAACATGTCCGTGTGTGATATTTATGAACCATCGATTCCAAACCAAAACCATCGTAAGGAACATAATTAATCGACACAATCAGCCATAGAATGCAACCCCAAGCCGGTTATCACATGTTACACGCTATGGTATCCATCTGATCAAAGGACCCAACTACGTTCTTCCAAAGGGGCTTCCCGCTACGGTGTACAACCCTAACAGCCCAATCCCGGTCCACCACGTCTCCGGTCCGTTCCGGTCCTGGTCCGATCTCGCAGAGTACCACCCGGCCGGCGTGTTCCCGAGACGCTGTCTCGTCTGGGTACGGTCGAAAAATAAAAAAGAAAAAAAACCAAAACAGACCCCACACCGACCGGAGCCCCCAGCTCGCGAACCGTGCCCTCTGGATGTAGTATATAACCCGGCGACCTGGTCCGGTTTTCTTTAAACTAATTTTCTTTGAGTCCGATTCCCAAAACCCTCCCACTATTCCCACCTCGGTAACTCAATATCTTAAACCACCTCCATGGCCTCCTTCTATAACCCTACTCCCTTTTACCCCTTTTCACCCGTCTACTTCCATGCCTTGTCCTGCCTTAACTCTATATAGCTTAAGAAATTGGCTTGCGAGGTGTCTAAAATATTGGGCCCATCCTAATATAAAGCCTTGAAGTGGGGGTGGGGGGTTGCTCCCCTCCACTCCAAGGGGGGGGGGGAGTCCTTTTACTTTTAGCACACTCCCCTAAGCTTTGCCTCGCTCCCATTATCATCAAATCCCCTTCCCAAGGCAAAGGCAGAGGGGGCGAGGGCTTAGGCTTGCGGAAATCCGAACCATCTGGGCCGGACGGCACATGCGGATCCCGCTGCATTAACGCTTCTGCCCTTGGGTTGGGGTTAGGGCGGGTGGGTTTGGTCATTGGTTGGGGATGGTTTTGTCATCTGGGTGGAAAGGTCTCGGGACTGGGGATAAGGGTTTGGGATTAGGGATTCCGATGAGGTGTGCTTGGATAAACACCGTTGGGTTTGCCAATCCCAATGGTAATTTCAGTGGGCCTGCTGAGTGGTGGTCAAGACAGCCCAGCCCAAAACTAGGATAAATTGCCTACCATACTACGTGAATACAGAGCCAATCATAACTAGTTTCTATGATGGTACACCAAGATGAAAGCTTGATGAAAAATTAGGCAGCACCGCCAATTCCATTATTCAAGAAAAAAACATCTCTTTTATGTGAGAATGAAAAAAAAGGAGCAAAAATTAGAAGATAAAACTTAATTATATAACAAAATAAAGTTTCTCTTGTGCTCACGGAGGGCCAAACATAGACTCTTTACCATATTTGTTATTGTATTTCTTTTTGAAGAAAAAAGAATTTGTTTTCAAATCTGTTTTACTAATTTCCATTAGTTTTTCTCTTTAATCTTTAACCTTTATGTACTTCTTTGCACGTTGGTGCTCATGTTATGCAATTTCTTCCCTCACTTTTATCTAAATTTGATTTGTGGCTAACTCTAATCATCTAGTTTTTACTCTGCTATTCTCTTCCAATCAGAAGTTCAAATAATAAAGCAATACAAAACCTAGCACTACTATTCCCTGACTGGAGTACATATTTATATTTGGATGACAACAATGGCAGCAATAGGATGAAAACGTTGACTAGCCTTAGACCGGCGACGCATCCTACGTGGACGGCTATGCTTGTTGATAGCCCCAGGCTGGTCGTAATTTTTTACAAGCTTGCGGGAACATTAGGGCAGAACACTGGGCCCAAGACGTGAGGTGGGACCCATCAAGGAGAAACGGACAAAGGAAGCGGCCTGAGATCCACGTGGTGAGGAGAATGGCCTTTTGCGGTGCGAGTTAGATATTCTGAGACAAAATCAGAAGATTTTGGTCACAAATTTAGCGATAAACATATCTAATCTCGCACTCTCATCCCCCTTTTTTTTCCCCCTTACAGTGAGAAAGCTTGAGGGAGTATAAATATGAATGATGACTTGGAGCCTCCCACACCAGGAGAGGAGCTTTCAGAGCAGCAGTCACCTTCGCCTCCGCTTCCGGCCTTCATATGACTCTTGTGTGAGGCTTAAGCAATCTTCACCTCCTCTGTACGCCTCTTTCACATGGACAGCTCTCCCTCTCTGCATCTGTAATCTTTCTCACTAGGTGAGTGGTCCTCAGAACTCTCTCTCCCTTCTTCATTCATAAACAAGAATAGATCCCTTCATTTTTTTTGACCGTCTTTAAACAAACCAATTGCGAACTCATTTCACAACCTTGACCGCCACCTTTTGCTCAAGTTAAGAAAAATCGCAAGTCTTTGCTTCTATGTCATGCATCCACCCACACCTTCAATACCCTTAAACCCACGTCCGCTCATCTTTTTGGTTTTGATTCTTGGTTTAAATTTTTGGAGAACCACCCCTTCCATGTCAAACAAGCCCTTATCCTTGATGGTGGTTAGAGCTTGAAACTTCCTTTCTCCCTCCTGACATGCATTGTTTCCACTCTCCATAATGCACTCAATCATTCTCATTAGTTTGCGCAAAATGGTTTGCCATGCTGAACTCTAAACGTCACCACCGTCGCCATTACCATAAGAAGTAGCGGCAGCAAATCCACCACCACCAGCACCAGAACAGAAGAGAACAGAACACAAATGAAGAAATTTAGAACCATTTCCATTTCCACCACCTCAGTCCTCGTCCCATTCCTCTTCATGGCCATGGTCTCGTTCTTGAAGACCACCACTTCCCTCTCCCCGGATGGCAAGGCCCTCCTCTCCCTCTTAGCGTCCGCCGCCGCCGCCACCTCCTCCTCCTCTGCCCTCCTCCCCTCATGGGACCCCTCCCACCCCAACCCCTGCTCCTGGCAGGGCGTCACCTGCTCCCCTCAGGGCAGAGTCATCTCCCTCTCCCTCCCCAACACCTTCCTCAACGTCTCCCACATCCCTCCAGAGCTCTCCTCCCTCACCTCCCTCCAACTCCTCAACCTCTCCTCCGCCAACATCTCCGGGCCCATCCCCCCCTCCCTCGGCGTCCTCTCCTCCCTCCGCCTCCTCGACCTCTCCTCCAACTCCCTCTCCGGTCCCATCCCCTACCAGCTCGGCTCCCTCTCCTCCCTCCAGTTCCTCCTCCTCAACTCCAACCACCTCTCCGGACCCATCCCCCCCACCCTCGCCAACCTCTCCTCCCTCCAGGTCCTCTGCCTCCAGGACAACCTCCTCAACGGCTCCATCCCCTCCCACCTCGGCTCCCTCCTCTCCCTCCAGCAGTTCCGCATCGGCGGCAACCCCTACCTCACCGGCCGAATCCCGCCCCAGCTCGGCCTCCTCGCCAACCTCACCACGTTCGGTGCCGCCGCCACCGGCCTCTCTGGGCCGATCCCGGCGGAGTTCGGAAACTTGGTCAGCCTCCAGACGCTGGCGCTCTATGACACCGACGTCTCCGGTTCGATTCCGCCCGAGCTGGGCTCGTGCTCGGAGATGACCAATCTCTACCTGCACATGAACAAGATCACCGGCTCGATCCCGCCCGAATTGGGTAAGCTGCAGAAGCTTACCAGCCTGCTTCTGTGGGGGAATGCGATCACGGGGTCGATCCCCGCTGGGCTTTCCAACTGCTCGGCTCTGGTGGTTCTCGACCTCTCCTCAAATAAGCTCTCAGGGGAAATCCCCGGCGCGCTCGGGAGGCTGGGTGTCTTGGAGCAGCTCCACCTTTCCGACAACATGCTCGCAGGTCCCATCCCCATGGAGCTGAGCAACTGCAGCAGCTTAACCGCTCTCCAGCTTGATAAGAATGCACTCTCTGGGCCCATTCCTCGGCAGATTGGAGACTTGAGGGCCTTGCAGTGTCTCTTCTTGTGGGGCAATTCCATATCCGGAGCCATTCCTCCATCTTTCGGGAACTGCACCGAGCTCTACGCCCTCGACCTCTCCAAGAACAGGCTAACCGGGACGATCCCCGACGAGATCTTTAGCCTGAAGAAGCTCAGCAAGTTGCTTCTTTTGGGCAACTCCTTGACAGGAGAGCTGCCCAAGAGTGTCGCCGATTGCCAGTCTTTAGTGAGACTAAGGCTCGGGGAGAACCAGCTATCCGGCGAGATCCCAAAGGAGATCGGCAAGCTTCAAAATCTCGTCTTTTTGGATCTTTACACCAACCATTTCCATGGGAAGCTGCCTGCCGAGCTTGCCAATATCATGGTTTTGGAGCTACTGGACGTGCACAACAATCATATCACAGGAGAAATTCCACCTCAGTTGGGGGAACTGATGAACTTGGAGCAGCTCGATCTCAGTCACAACAGCTTCACCGGGGAGATCCCTTCGAGTTTTGGCAATTTCAGTTACTTGAACAAGCTCATCCTGAACAACAATATGCTCGCTGGGTCACTGCCGAAATCCATAAGGAACTTGCAGAAGCTGACCTTGCTCGATCTAAGTGCTAATAGCCTCTCCGGTCCGATTCCTCCTGAGATTGGCTCCTTGACAAGCTTGACGATTGATTTGGACTTGAGCTCCAACCGTTTTGTTGGAGAGATCCCACAGGAGATGTCCAGTTTGACTCAGTTGCAGTCGCTGGATCTTTCGAGCAATATGCTCCATGGAGGGATTGCAGTCTTGGGCATGCTCGCTAGTCTCACTTATCTCAACATCTCATACAACAACTTCTCAGGTCCGATTCCAGTGACTCCATTCTTTCGTACTCTATCGGCAAATTCCCACCTTGAGAACCCAGATCTCTGCGAGTCTTTCGATGGATACACCTGTTCTTCAGACCTTGTACGGAGAACCGCTATAAAATCCATAAAGACGGTAGCTCTTGTTTGTGCTATCTTGGGCTCTGTCGCTGTGCTGTTCGTCGCGACCTGGATTCTGGTTAATAGGAATAGAAAGCTAGCAGCGGAGAAAACAATGGCCTCAGCATCCTGCGGAGCCGATGATTTCTCATATCCATGGTCCTTCATCCCATTTCAGAAGTTGAACTTCTCCATTGACAGCATATTGGAGTGCATCAAGGATGAGAATATCATTGGGAAAGGGTGCTCCGGGGTCGTGTACAAAGCTGAGATGCCGAATGGGGAACTCATCGCTGTGAAGAAGCTCTGGAAATCGAGGAAGGAAGAGGAGCTAGTGGATGCATTTGCCTCGGAGATTCAGATTCTCGGGCATATAAGGCATCGAAACATTGTGAAGCTGATTGGTTATTGTTCAAATAGGTGTGTCAAGCTCCTCCTCTATAATTACATCTCCAATGGCAATTTACAGCAGCTTTTGAAAGAGAACAGAAACTTGGATTGGGAGACAAGGTACAAGATTGCGGTTGGGTCGGCGCAGGGTTTGGCCTATCTCCACCATGACTGTGTTCCAGCCATTCTTCACAGGGATGTCAAGTGCAACAACATACTATTGGATTCAAAATATGAAGCTTATTTGGCTGACTTTGGATTGGCAAAGCTGATGAACTCCCCCAATTTCCATCACGCAATGTCCAGGGTAGCAGGTTCTTACGGCTACATAGCACCAGGCAAGTGAAAATCTCCTTATAATCCTAATGCACTGTACAAATTGTTGCAAATATGTTGGAAGCAAAAAAACCATTCATGCTCTACTTCTGTCGTCAAGTTAATCTGATCATAAATTCAGTTTTCGAATGTTTTCATTTCAATCGAGCAATCTTAAAATTTTCAGAAAATTTTCAGAATTGTTGCATCCACCTCGAGTCAAGGATTCTAGATTCTCAAGGTCTACCCAGAGACTCGACGAACTCCTGCTAGTTTTCTATTGATAAATATGAAGGAACACTCATACCCATGCTCAGAATTTCTTTTAACATATAAATTGATGGAATCTGCAAGCACCTGTTTGACTCCTTTTACTTTCTCTTTGCTGAAATGAGGGACATGGTTGGCTTTTGACACTAAAGAGTAGAATTAAACTCTCTTCCTGTATTAAAAGAACATCATATGTATCTTCTAGATATTCTTTCTTTAAATCACTACTCACTTATGCACAAACTGTGTTTGTTTAGTATTTATTTTGGACGCATATTACGACTACTATATTCCTAATAGTCATTAAATATGATCGAGCTAATTAATAATATGTGTATAATTATGGCAGAGTATGGGTACACTACAAATATAACAGAGAAGAGCGACGTCTACAGCTATGGCGTGGTCCTCCTAGAGATCTTGAGTGGGCGCAGCGCCATTGAACCGATGGTCGGTGACGGCCTCCACATTGTGGAGTGGGTAAAGAAGAAGATGGGAAGCTTTGAACCTGCCATCAATATCTTGGATTCAAAGCTGCGAGGCATGCCTGATCAGATAGTTCAGGAGATGCTCCAGACGCTGGGGATCGCCATGTTCTGCGTCAACTCGTCGCCATCGGAGCGGCCGACCATGAAGGAGGTAGTGGCATTACTGATGGAAGTGAAGAGCCCACCAGAAGAATGGGGAAAGACTTCACAGCAGCCGCTCATAAAGCCCGTGAACCATGGTTGTTGATGGATGGCTTATCCTTATTTATTTCTCTATCTCTTGGTTGATCCTTTTCCAAGGGATATCTCATGTGCTTCGTCTTTGGTCCCTGAAAAATGGTAGATTTTATGAAGTTGGGAGTGGGAGGAATGGGAGGTTTGGGTGTGTGTTCGATGTTGTGTTGGGATTGTCGTACAGTTTCTTAGGATGATTGCAGTCACTTCATGGAATTCATACAGCATTTTTCTCTTGTTAAGTAACCATGACTTCGTTTTAAAGGAGGCGGCTTGAAGAGCTCGTGGACACTGATAAGGGAGGATTCATAGGATCGCAGCTGGGAGTATCAGTCACCTTATGGAATGAGAGCTGTAAGTTGTGAACCGATAAAAACTATGGAAGATCATGCTTTGCTTTTGCTTGTGATTAAATATGCTTAATCATCAATCCATTGTGTTTAAGGGCGCGTTTGGTTCATGATCCGAATCGGAATCAAAATTGGAATAAAAATTGGGATATGGCTATATTCTCTGATATTTTGGCTCGCGACTCGAATTAGAATCGGATTTGAATATTATGGGAGAGTTGGTATTGAGTTTTGAGACGGTCGGTGAATTGTCATTCTCATCTGGAATTGAATTGAGAATGGTATTGTTTCTAACAAAATGGTTGGAATGAAAGTAATTTATTTCTATTTCCATTCCAAAGTCTTAACTTTTTCCAACCAAAAGTAGGCGGCAAGACTCTTCAAACCAGCTGGGGGGGCCAAGGCTGAGCCTGTTGCTTTTGGGAAAGTCCGACATTTTCCCAGAGACAGGCGTTGTAAGAGCAGCGAAAAAGGAGGAATAATTTTTTTTGAGTAAAACAGGTGTCTTTCAACAACAACTATTCCACGGGGAATGGGATAACATTATTCATCTATTCCTTGGATAAGGCTTTCTTTTATTCCTGCCGTTGTTTTTACATGGACTAAAATGATTTCAGCCCTACATTTCATCTAGGAATAATAAACTTCAACCAAACAAAAACAAGAATAACTACTCCAAGAGAATAGCTCTACACTTCATTTCTGAATCAGCGGCCAAACCACCTGAATTCACCCCAACAAGAAAAATGGGAGTTGGCCGGGCGCCTCTTTTGCTCGAGTAAATGAAAACAAGCAACGTGGGTCCAGCTCTTGCAACAGGCCGAGCTCTCCATCTATTGAAAAGAGTGAAAGATGCCCATGCCATCAAAGAGTGAAAGAGCATCGCATGCTCTTGAGGACTTCTACTTCTCAATCCTTTGGACAATCATACTCCCTTTTCCACAACCAACCAAAATTTCATGTCAAAGTTGGGTACATTTAATGTCTGTTGCTAGCACATAACTCAAGACACATTCACATGCACTCACTTCACTAGGACAAGAATGGGTTCATCAGAGGCCATGATATGGTCAATCAGGAGCTACCACTGTTTTAGCCATCAATCTTTAGCTAAGCATCAACCCTCCGATACAAGGTCATCGGATGGTTCGAATTTCAGCATCGGTAAAATTCTATGCAGATAACTCAAGATAAACATGAAATTTAGTGCAAATTTTAAGGGGGTTCCTCCATTTGATCAGATCATTAGTATTATTGTAACTCAAATTGCTCTAGACTTCCACCTCAGACTCTTTTGTGCTGAGAGTTGGAAGGCTGTCACCTATTCAGCCATGAAGTGCTCTGCATATTTCTGTGCTAATACAGACACATTCTGCTCAGTTCTGCTCTTGCTTATGAGACAGAAATAAGAGTGGCACACCATCATTAAAGCTGATGGGAGATTGTTAACTTTAATCAGGATAAGTTGGGTGCCTTCACATACTCTGCAGGACAACTGACACCACATCCCAATTTTACCAAAAGAGATGGACGCATCTATCTGTTCATGTTGGTGAATACACCCATACAATGTGTAGATTTTGCACCACTGTCTTTACAACTATGCTAAAATCAGAATCAACCATGCCAAGAAGCCTGGAGGACCTTACATTTAAGTTAATGGAGTCCAAAGGTTGCAGAAAGAATCTATCAGTCGTTTGAAGCATACGATACTAATTAAAATGACAGTAAAGAAAAATATATTATCTAAAATCTCTTCATAAGATTACCAAAATCCAGAAACCACATTGAAATCCTTTAGGTTTTTGTAATTTGGTATTGTAGACCCAAAGCTTCTAAATTTTCCACCATAAATGTTACTTCGAGGAGAGCTTGGACATTCATATACCTGTCGCACCAGACATGTTTCAGACCCCAGAAACCACACTCTTTCTACGCTACAATTACTACCCATATACCTCTCCCCATCACCTTGGACTCAAAACAACTCCTCAAGCATCTGCTCGCACACCTTATAAATAGAGAGAAGATAATAGAACCAGGAAAGTCAGTTCGGTTCATCACTGGATAATAACCCGAAATGCCTCGGCTTTTCTTTGACATGCACGCCGCAGAGACAACCAAAGCAAGCTTTGAAGCAGCAGCAACCTTCTTGCTGCACTGTGCCCTCATGGTGATGGCATGCGTTTCCCATTCTAGGTGCTGATTCATGGATGCACACTGTCAGGTCTCTGAACCAGCGATAAGCCTTCACCAAGTCCAGCCAGGAGCCCAAACCTTGATGTCAACTCCCAGATTTCTCAGGCATCATCACCTATGATTCTGATGGGAACCTCGCTGCTCCTGGCAGCCTCATACAGCATACTCCCTGAAATGATATGAAGTACTTTTCTGTAACAAGTTCGTGCTTCAACCATACAATAACCATGTTTAAAATATTCTATTGTTCTCCATTTTGGCTGTTGATGAAAGTAAAGCATCAACTAGGTTACAAGAGAATGATTAGATTGGATTTCATTTCTAGCTTGGTCTTAATTTGTGAGAAGAAATTACACAATCACTTCCCTTTTTGATATCCCAAAAACAGGAAATGACCCTTGATTACAAAATCAACATCCAGTTCATCTAAATGATCTAACCAACAATGCTGTTGGGTCATTTACTTTCTGTATGAAAACTCAGATTCAAACTTTTTCTCAAACCGTTCTTGAGATTCTGTTTTTGCAGCCAGTATGGCGTCATCAATGAAACTTCTCTGGGGGAATTCGTCAGGAATGAGGCTTCGATAAATTTCAAACTGTTCGTCCGCTTCCTTCTTTCTGTCTAACAAGCCATATATGATCCCCTGAAAAACAAATAAGAATCAGTATATGATTGCCACAATCACAGAAATGATGATGAAGAAAATGATAAAGCTAAACTCAGACGCTTGCGAATTAACGACACCAGAACATCTATAAAGATCAAATTATGTGATCCTAAACTATCAGAATTTATACAATCTTAAGATTTAACAAATGAAGATGCTGTTCCAATGCATGCATGTGAACATGGAAATGCACAACGAGGTACTCAGGTACCATTGCTATGATGGTTACGAGGAGCATAAATTACATAAAAAGCAAAACCAGCACATCAGTGGGAGCACAAAGAAATTTTGGAACACTATCACGACCACAATAATTTGGTGTGTAGGCTAGAAGCATATTAAATAAAATATGCAAGAGTGTGGTAGTTGTTCCAAATAAGAGTGATGTAGGTATCTGTGAAAAGCTCTACCTGACAAAGGTAAGGCCGAAAATCTCTAGGATTCTCCTTAATAAGATCTTGAAATTGCTCAGAGGCTCCTTCCAAGTCACCCTGCATGGTGAAATTCAGCTATTGATTTCCTCGAGGCCAAGCTATCAATAGAGAGAGAGAGAGAGAGAGAGACCAAGTCAAATTTTTACCTTCACAACATGCATTTGAGCTATCAAAATTTTTATATTCCTCTCTTCAGTGACTCTGTTCTCACGACGTGCAAGTTCTAAAGCTTTATTCAGCATCTCAAAAACAGCTGGGCCTTCACGATTTTTGTACATAGCCAAGGCCAGCCCCTATAAGATAATTTGTAAGTCTGCAAGTTTACTCCCAAAGTATTTCCAAAAAGAGCTAGATAAGAAAGATATATATGGGATTTTACTATTTTTACCAGCTGCATATCATTGGAATAAGTTACTAGTTCATGTACGTTATGTCTTGCTGAAGGAAAATGCAAGACAATGAAGTGGCATTTGATCACATGGAAGCTAAGAGAATCCAGCAATACAATCTGTGAATGCAGATAGATACCTCTATAGAAGAGATTTAAGCAATATTGCCATTAAGAGGCATCAATCTGGTTAAAAACTAGTTCAAATAGCAAAGCACAATCTGAAACCTGCTTGGTACAGTACAACTTCTTGCAGTAAAAAAAAGAATGATCTTATTGAGAGAAAGAGAGAGAGAGAGAGAGAATGATTTTATACATGATTTTGTGGTGACATCTATGCAAAGCGAAAAAAGATAACTTCCAGACAGGACTTTGAGACTTTCCATCATTTTTCCTTCACCAACCACCTTTCTTGTTTTATATCTCCCAGAAAAAGAACTCGGATTCCATCTATTTTTTCAAAGTGCAGCATAGAACAAATACAGGTTGGATCACTGTTACAGACACCATGTGCATTGCATGCAAAAACATGAATCTAGAAAATTAGCTACTTGTTTATTCACAGCCTCCATCTACAAAATTCATAAGAAAGATCTCCCAAGTAGGTCAATTAATGCATAACTGAACTCCAACCAAATTAGGAAGACATCGTGAAATTCTGCATATAGAATCAGCAGTTATTTGCAGTCTCATTTATTCCATAATATCTTTTCTTGCAAAGATAACATTTACTTAAAGAAGGAATATTAGTTCTCGGGAAAATCTTTTGGAGATAAATCAACACATGCACAACTAAGTGACTATTGTTAAGCCCACACAAATACAATTGAGGGAAAGGTTATGCCACTTCTGCAAGCAAAAGAGAAGAGTGCGCACTTATTGCTTGGCATATCACATTTGTCCATCTCCTTGGTTTTACACACTTGTATGTATGTGGGAACGTAGCCATTGAGTTGCCATGGAATTTATCTACTTGACCTACAAGTGGATGCACGCATCTTTTTTGTGTTTTCATTCAGATGGGATTCGACAAAAAATGAGGAAAGCATTTTTAATGCCAGTTTGACAATGTCTGCAATGTGGCATTAACAACTAATTGCAAGCATGTTATGTTTATCAAACTTTCTTGTTCATCAAAAGAGCAGAATAACTATAGAACAATTAAAGATCTTGGAAAGAAGGCAAACAAATACTGAAAATAAACAACTGCAAGCATCTTAGTAATTGGTATAACAAACAAACAAACAAACAAAACAACCACCGCATGAACGCACTAGCAGAATTACTATAGCACAATTAAGGATCTTGGAAAGAAGGCGAACAAATACTGAAAAAAAACAACCACATGCATCTTAGTAATCGGTAAAACAAACAAACAAAACAAAACAAAACAACCAACGCATATATATATATATATATATATATATATATATATATATATATATATATATATATATATATATATATATATATATATATATATATATATATATATATATATATATATATATATATTCTTCCTGTATCAAGAATCCACCCTTATGATTTGTTTATCTGACTGCTTTACAAATTCTCTAAACAAGCAAGTTCACTGATAAACATGTTGCATGTCTTTTTAATCTAATTTATAGCCCATCTACAGCTCAAGCTTATTATAATAGTGTTAACATGGAGATGCTGCTCTCAGAAACCCTTCATATGATATATTTGTAGAAAAGCATAAGGTATCATGAGTCAGCACTGTCATATGGAAGGAATTGGATGAATAATCACAGGCATGCCTCCATGAAAAAGGCAGTAAAATGATGTAATAAAATAAAATGATGCTCACTGAATAATTACTCCATTAGACAGAAGCATTCAAGGACGGATAATAAGAAAATCCACTGTGCAGGGACTTGCGAGAACACTGCTGGGCAGACCAGTGAGAAAATGACTGCCATTATATAACGAAATGAACTTCACTATCATGAAAATCTTTCAGAGCTTTGATCTTCCATTTGAACACTGTGTTCTCTATACAAATGCAAGGGTGCATAAGACATGTTTCTAAAACTCCACAACATACTTTCCAGGTTCTTTTTTGAGCGAGGACTAATCTTTTCTAAACAAACAAGTTCGAACGGATCTAGAATGAATCTTCATCCATAAATTATTATCCTTTTTAAAGCTACAAACAGGAATCTATATGGCTAAGTTGTTCCCCAAGTCAATGGCATGAAGCCACAACTGCTCCCGTTTCAATTTATCTTCACAGCATCAAGTGCAACCTTAGTTGCAAGTACAATAACACTATCATAGCTGACACTTAAAAGTGGTTCTTTAGAATTTAGAAGTAAAACTCACATGCAGAGCTCTAAGCAAGAGAGGTCTCTCCTTCAAGATCTCCTTAAAGAGCCGCTTGGCCTTGGCCAGCTTCCCCATCAGCTCATATGACAGAGCCTGCAAGAGCCTCCACTCCACTTCGTCCGGCTCCAAAGCAATCAATCTCTCCACATACTCCACCGCCTCCTTCGTCTTCCCCTTCCTCATCTTCCCATATAAGACCACCTTCAGCGCCTCCACGTCCGTCGGATCCCTCTCCAAAATCTTCACATACCTCTCCTCCTCATCCTCCTTCCCTCCCCGTGCATCCACCTTTTCCTCCAACGGCGCAGAAAAATCGGTCCTTTGGGCATCACCGAGCGCCAAAGCAGGCCTCCCATGGAATCTCCCAAGGAACAGAAGCGATCCAACGAGCAAGACGGCGGCTTTCTCGGCGCAGCTCCTCCAAAGGATTCTCTGGTGAGGATTGGGGCAGTGGGGGGATGGAGAGCAGGAGGTATTGGGGACAGAGGAGGCGGGCGGTGGGAGGAGCAGGGAACGGGGATCGTGGAATTTAAGAATTAGGGTTAGGGTTTTGCGGGGGACATGGTAGGGTCTGGGGAGGAAGGGAGGATTGGGGGAGTGGCTCCGCAGGGTTTGGCTCCTAAACCCTAATCTCGGGAGACAGGAGGGTTTTGGGTGATGGAGGGAAAGGGACGTGGAGGTCAGGCTCGCCATGGCCGAAGAGCGAGCTCGCCCAAAAATTACAGTGAAGATTAGAGACAGCCGAAAATTGTTTAAAAATCCACCTAACGAATCTTTAATTATTTACAAGTCCCTAATTTTACGTACAGGACACCTCGTTGCCATCTCAAGGCCGTGTGCCTCAAGCCAATAATTGCTCGTCCAAAACACCTGCCATGATTTATCCACCATACCTTTGATCTTGCAAGCGAGACATGTCAACTTCAATGTCCATAGATCAAACCCTCATGGCATGGCCATAGAACACCATAACATTGTAACAAGGCTCACGACACTACAAACTTATAATTGCATGTATTAGCGCATAGAAGTTGTCATCCCCATATGAAATAGGTTATATGAAAGATTGTAACCATCTCCCTAAGTCTATAATCATCTATAGGTACGTAAATAGCTAGCTTTATGCTTACAATTGTTAGCTGTATAACTTAACTGTACAATAGTTGTGAACACCTGTATTGATTAGACTATACAGTTGTGTATAGCCTCCCTCCCATCTGTAAAAGGAGGGTTATGGCATTATTTGTATCAATATGGAATAAAGGTTGTATTGCCTTCTTTCTACATTTCCTCCTTTCTCCTCAACAATAAAATATAAAATTACTTGTACAAAAATAAATAAGTATTTGTAGGCCTTTTGAAATATTCTTTTAAAGATTCTTTTTCTAAGATTTAGGACAAGAGAGACGCTTGCAAAATTAGGGTGAAGGATGGGATTCGAGCCTAGGTCATCAGTTATCCAGCACTTGAGCCTCTATTTTTGTTATCTATTAAACAATATTAAATATTCATATGTAAGGGTGTTATGTTATCCGGCATACAATATTCGAAAATCTTATCATTGTTATCCTATGCGGAGTTCAGGATGCCATTCTAACTTCTAAGTGGTCCTAATATTGGTCCATCCAAATCAGACTTGGCTCTTTTTATAATCAAGCTGAGTTGCACGCAGCTCATTTTATTTGAAGTCAACCTCATGCTGTTCATAAACAGTTTATTTCAAAAATCTAACAAGAGTTTAAAATTATTTTACAATGTTATTTCTATAATTTAAAATATTAATTTTATTATATTTTAGTTTGGTAGCTCAAATAAATAATATTTATACATCTTTGTTAATCTATAAAAAATAATTTGTAATATTTTGAGCTAATTCAAGCCAAGCTCGGGTAAGCTAGTCTAAGGCCATGTTGGCAGTAGAGCTGTTAGAAGTAAAACTGTTGGAAGTAGAGCTATCTGAAGTAGAGCTGTTATAAAAAGCTGTTTGCTGTTTGGTAACTATATTTGTAAAATGTTGTGGCACTTTAACATATGTTTGGTAAATAAACTAAGAAAGTATTTTTGCATGACACAATTATCATAAAGAACATTGCATGGTATTATACAACAGAACATAATAAAACATAATATATATTAATACATAAATATACGATATAGTATAATATTATTGTAATATAAAATAACATTATTATAATATAGCATAATTGTAATATAATTATTAGAGTAAATTAATTTTTGGTAATATAACATAATTTTAAATTATTTAACATAACATATTAATGTATTATGATATAATGTAATATATATTATATTTATAGTATAATACAATAATAAAAATATAAAATATTATAATTATTAGATAAATTAATATTATACTTAGATAATTTCTTAATCAAGCAGAGCAAACTTAAACTAGCTTACGACTTTTTGCCGTCTGATAAGAAGACATTCTTCTGTTTTTATCCCTAACATATCATCATCTACCACTTTCTCAACGTGCCTCTATTCTACAACCAAAAAATTCATCCAGAAAAAATACAACTAAAATAAGCACATACATATCATGCTTATCTCCAGCGGTTATATAATTGAAATTTTTGAACAATCAACTTCAATTGAAAATTCCACTAACTCTTGCATGTAATCATGCGTGAAAGCATGCCTGTAATGTCTTTTTCCTTTTTATTGGTACAAGAGGTAAGATCCCAAAAATACTTTCTTCAAGCATAATTACGTTCCATCACATCAACTTGAACCGATAAGGATGTGCTCTGATTGAGTAATTTCAAAGAAAACTTTCAACTTGTGTTTAAATTGTCATACATGTCGATCATGTCATTTGTGGAGTAATTGAGTAAACCCCTATTTGATTTTAATGAGCTCAAAGCATTTGAGTATATTTTATATTGTACTGATAAATTCAATCTAGTGTTTCAGGCAAATATGTGTGAATTTCTAATTAAGTGCCTCAAACTTTGGTTGGAAGTAATTTGGATAAGTATTGGACTCAATATGAACCAAAGTTTGCATCCTGAGTCGACTCCGGAAGATTACGAGTCGATTCCGAGTGGTTTAGAGGTTCTGGCACAAGCTCGAGTCGACTCCGGTACTCTACGAGTCGACTCCGACTGAGAATAGACAGAAACAAGAGTTTCAGACCCTGTCAGCGAGTCGACTCCAAAAGGTTTCGAGTCGACTCCGATGCTTGCCGAGTCGACTCCCGACGGTTCCGAGTGGACTCCAAAGAGTAACAGACAGAAAGACAGAACGATGGATTTTAGACCTTGTTACTGAGTCGACTCCAGAAGGTTACAAGTCGACTCCGACGTTTTGCAAGTCGACTCCTAGTTATGTCCGAGTCGACTCCCAGAGGAAAGCAGTCTGAAAGGTAGAGAATCAATCTCTGAAACCTTGTGAACGAGTCAACTCCAAGAGTTCGAGAGTCGACTCCCAAGTCAGCCGAGTCGACTCCAACAAAGCGCGAGTCGACTCCGAGGCAGATCAGTTCAATAGACAGAGAATTGGTTTTTCGGACTCTGAGAACGAGTCGTCTTCCGAAGATCTCGAGTCGTCTCTCAAGACAGCCGAGTTGACTCCAAGAAAACCCGAGTCGACTCGAGGAAGAAAAACAGAAAGATGGGTTTCTGGAACCCTGAGAACGAGCCGACTCCTAAGTGCCCGAGTCATCTCCAGATGTTGGCGAGTCGACTCCAGGTTTGGTCCGAGTCGACTTCAGGATGGGACAAGCACTTTAATTCAAATCCTGAACAACGGGCGAGTCGTCTCCAGTAAAGCATGAGTCGACTCCAGCAACGGCCGAGTCGACTCCAGATCGCACGAGTCGACTCCGATCCCAACGGATATATTGTCAGGATGTGCAGACGGGACAGAACGGCTCCAAATCACTCTCTAACGGCTAGTTTTCGAATGGAACTACTTAAATAGCTAGAGTGAACAGTAGTAGACAACAAGAGAGCTATTCTATCTTAGCATTAAAGCATTTCAACTAACAAGAGCTTCTTAAGAGTAAATACAAGCAAAAAAAGGAAGAGATGCATTCAACTCAATCCTAGAAGTACTTCCTTCGCATTCAAAGCTCTACTACTGTCCTCCAACTTTCAGTGCTTTCAAGAGGAGACTCAGAAATCGAGAAGCCCCTACTTCCCCATCTAAAATCTGTTTGAGGGCTTCTAACTTTACTTTGCTTATATTGTTCTCACATCTGCTTTTTAGAAACTTTCTTTGTGAATTCCCAAACTTTGTTTTTCTTACTTGATTCAATCAGGGGATTGAATCAAGGGTTGTAAGGTTTGTTGGTGAGCCAAAGATAAAACCAACGGTGTAAGGTTGTGGTTGGTGAACCGGTGAAAACCAACTGGGTTTGATTGTGAACTCGGAAAAACAATCGGGTGGTTTTAGTCGGTGAGCCTCTGAAAACCGACCGAGTTCATTGTAATCTCGTGAAAACAACAAGTTGGGTTGTGAGCTTGTAAAACAACTGGCTATAATCCTAGGGATTATAGTGAACTCCCAAGTGCGGCTTGGGGAGTGGACGTAGGAGCAAGAGTTGGCTCCGAACCACTATAAACTTTTCTGTGTTTGTATTGGTTGTTGTCTCTTTCTCTCTCTTCACTCACTGCATCTAGTAAACTAATTAATTTGCTTGCAATAGATTTAGTTAATTACTCATTATATTTTTAATTGGTCAATATTTAATTAAAACCCAATTTACCCCTCCTCTTGGGTTGTCTCCTTGGGCAACACCATTACTTATCCTCGTGTCATCACTTTCCTTTCATGCATCATGCTAGTGCTTGTAAACCTAATAATGGGAGACATTGTTATATGTTTGAGAGCAAAAAGTTTTTCCATGAACTCTATTGTTACTCGTGTTTGATGTTTTGCCCCGCAAAAGCTTTTGCACCATTTGTTATGCTTTCTTGGTACTGATTCACGAGTGCTTATCTGCAAGTGTCATGAGCCATGTGCTCCTTTACAAGTAGAGCATGCTTTTATATATCTTGTGGATTTATATAAAAAGGGGGGGGGGGGGGGGGGGGGGGGGTTGTTGTTAGTAACATCATGTAATCCCACCCCATGCAAGCGATCAAAACCTAGCACATATACAGAGATTTCTTCCTCTTGCATTTTATCTAGAAGAATAAAAAAAAACTGCAACACATGCCTTGAAGTGGTGATTTGGAGTTTGGACAACTTTGGAGGTGAAAAAATATACTGGTACAATTCACTAGTCTCTGCTTTGAACCCAATAAATTAAATTCCTGGTCTAGCTTCCAAGGTAAATGATACCAACTTACATTTCAAGGTGCCTTTAATTTAGCCTGATACAATGTAAGAGAGATGAAGGAAATTAATTCTACTAATAAAAGAAAAGAAATTAGTTCATAATAGGCCAAGTGGCCAATCCAACCGACGGGGTGCGGGTTCGCCCCGTTGGTCCAGCGCCAAAGACCACCTTAGTCCCACATCGGGAGTGGAGAAACCAGCGATGGGCGACCGCTGGTATAAAGGAAGATGGCGGTGGTACGTTGTTGTATACTTACCTGGACGGGGTCGATGGGCGATCAAGAAGGCCCATGGCCTAGGCTTGCGGCCCACATTGCACGTGGTGGGAGCGCTCGTCTACCATCTCCCCAAGTGGGAGAGTGGGCGTCATAATTTGTGGTAGGAGGGGGTACGCGTCCGCGCGGCCCCTGCCAATTTCAAACCTTAAACGGTTAGCTCGCCTTGCTTTTTTTCACGTGTCTTTTGAAGGCCTCACTCTTCGCTGCTTTCTCTAAATACTTCTCCTTCTTTGTATGTCTTAAAGCGCTCCGAACCCATCATTCATCTGCGAGCAGTGGATAAACCAACAACGGTGGATGGTGAATCTCTTCATGCACCGTTGGTGAATCTCTTCACCGCATGAAGGACACAAAGAGGCTTTTGAACAAAAAAAAAGAAGAAGAAAAGGCATCAGTTGAGATCCATGAAAGCTACCTAAAATACCAGATTATCGGGAGTCATGAATTTTGACCCTCGAAATCTATTCAAATTACGGAATCTGCCACCTGTACTTCAAGTTTCTTTCCATCCGCTGTAATAGATTATCTTGTGAGAAAATATGGATCATTTATTGTACAATGAATGGCAAACAAAAATAAAAATTTATTTCGTATATAATTTTAAGAAGCACTGCAGCAAAACCCATAAGGAATACTTAACCACAGCAACTAATCAACCAGGTCAGATTTTATGGACTTCAAGAAAAAAAACAGCAATTTATATTGACTATTCTAAGTCTTGTTTACATTTTGTGGTACAATAATGCATCAGGCTATGCATCCAACCTAGAGATCTTTAATGATCAAACTCACTAGTCATGTTTCATAGATACAAGAAAGCTTCATTTGCGCATCTCTGGCCTAAGGACACCAACGTAAGGCAGGTTCCTGTAAAGTTCAGCATAATCCATACCGTAGCCAACAACAAAATACTCTGGGCACTGCAAGAGGGAAAACAAGGGGAATCTATCACTTCCAGATTAACAGGAGTGCTAAAGCGAAAGCTTTGAAAGTAGTAGCTGCAAGATATTCATATCTGCAAGTGTTGTTTCCTATATGGAAGATGATGGGTTGAGACTAAGATTCACGCAAGTAAACATAAAAAAGATTTGATAGATGCATATAGCACAAAATTCTTACCTCAAAACCCCAATAAAATTTTCCCTCTCCCACTAGCTTAAATTGCACTTGTCTTCTTGCAGGTTTATCCAGAAAAGTGCAAACTGATACAGAAGATGCTCCTTTTCTTTGCAAGTGTGAAATAAGGCAGGATAAGGTATTTCCTGTGTCTACAATGTCCTCAACCTACAGCAGCAAATATTAATAATACAGTATCCAAAGCCATTAAAGCACTTGCTGTCTGATCAGGGGAAAAAATTGCAAGGTTGTTCAGGGTGTAATAGTTAACTAAAACAAACACCTCAGCATTACAACAGTCTGCACTAATGCGTGAGTGCGGCCGCCTACGGGTGAAGTTTGTATTGATAGAACAGGAATATAAGAATTTAACAAATTTAAAATTATTCATAGATGGAACGATTTATACAGGATAAACTGCAAAAGTTATCCAATTTCTCTAAAAGCTGAACTTTTCACATCACAATATCATAACACTCCTTAAAATTTCAAATTACTGTACCGAGTTGAGGACAATAGCCAGATGACAATGTTAGTGCATTTCTAGCATTCCCTAACTCAAAATATAGTCTATTTCCGTCATCCTGTTTTGAATATAATGAACTAACCGCCGCAGCTTGGAAACATTACTTTTGAAGAACAGTTGATTTGAAGTTAAGGAAATGAAATATAAGTAGTTTTATCCCTCATGATAAAGCATCTTTTAACAATTACTAATAGAAATTTCAAAATCCCCCATGTAAGTTTTCCTAACTAAATGTGAAGACTCTATCAAATTTCTTCAGCAAACTCAAACATTCATTTTATATTCAACTAATCCTATTGGTCTAAATTAGAATAATTTTCATGATTGAATCATTTTTTCCACAAAGCATTTTAATCTTTGATTATTCTTTAGTTAGTAGGTGATCCACCTTTGCTGCTCAGCATAGCCCTACCTGAAATCAGTATGGTTGACCTATGAGAATCTTTTGTTGATGAAACTCAAACTTTACCTCCATCTCCTTCGATTTTTTTTTTCCTTTCAAGGATCACTGAATAATTGGCATAGATTTTTTGTGCTTGCAAGGCCGTCTACAGAAAATTTGGAGTACATATTCGAGGAACATCATTGTTCATTAATTACATAGATTGAAAACAAACGAACAATTTTAGACATATATATACCTACTGTCTTGGATATATGCATATCGGATGATATTTTTTTAATCATTTTTACTTCCTTAAGTAAATTATTTAAGCTAGTGAATTTTGAAATCAATGTTTAGGATAGATGGTAATATCAGATTTATCAGAAAATCCCGGTTCCCTCCAAATTTCCCCACTTACTATATCAGCTGTTCATCTTAAACTTGGTTCCTCATCAAGATAACTGGTACCTCAGGATTTAAGAACCTGCTCGACAAGATTCAAGACCTAGGATCGCAAATCTATGAGCTGTTATTTTAAAAAATCACCTTTTGCTGTATGGAGACCTAAAAGAATTCACAGAATTTAATGATGCTCCCACCATCATAAATTTGCACGTCAGAGCAGCAAGATAAAATGAACAAGCTTGATTTATGATTTTTTTTGCCACACAAGCTATAAAATTTTTGCATCATCACAACTCACCAAAATCACTCTCTGGTTAATCTGTTGACCATGGCTTGCATCCAACCATGTCAATGTTCCCTCCTACCTAGCTAGACAGTCTTTACCCCTTAGTTATAAACAAAAATCATATGAGGCAGGCACTATAGAACATCTTATGGGGCAGGACTCTTGTTTTGCCATGTTTTTCCTAGCGGCCATCTTAAAGAGAAAACCTAAAAATCAAGTAAGAATAAGACTCCTACTACTAACGGAGTTCATCAATTTCGTAACTTAAAAAAAAATGCGAGATGATTAATTGCTCAGTGTGTATTATCTGGCTATGTAGTGTGTACCGATAAAAAGCATATTCTAAAAATTGTGTATCGATTTATCTGAAAATATGTATTGGATCACTGCTAGGTGTATATCAAATAAGCTTGCATTATGTATCAGAAGTCGATAAATATGTATCACCAGCCATATAGTATGTATTGATGAATATAATATTCTATAAATTATATATCAATTTGTTTTAAGGTATGTATTGAGTTGCTCAATGATTAATTTGCTAAGTGTGTATCATCTCTAATCGCATACTGTGTACTGATGAATACTATATTCTAGAAATTGTGTATCAATTTACATAAATATGTGTATTGACTTACTAAATAACTAATTTACTTGATGTGTATTACTTAGAGTCATACAATATATATTACGATTTTTTATATTTTTTTTAATTATAAAGTTGATGACTCCATTTGATTTTTTTTTTTAAATGTGCACTAAAACAAATATGCCAAAATAAGAAATATAATTTTTTTTTTTCAATGGTGCCCACCACATATGATTTTTATTCCTCAGTTATGCAGCATTAATTCGCAATCTTACCTTCTATCGCATCATTTTCGAGAATTAATTACACATACTGATGACAACTTCAAATTTGTGTCAGCGCACAAACTAAAACTCAGATAAATTATTCATCCAGCAGTTCCAAATAAAAAGGAGCTACCTTCCTGGTTCTATATATTAAAAAAAACATATTTTCGACAAGAGTTTCAGATCAAATCGTTCATTAATATGATGATCTGATGAAATAAATTTCCAAGAAAGACAACAGAAGAACAGCGATTTCAGAAATCTACACCACGAAAACGTACCAAAATCACGTGTTTGCCGCTGATATCGATCTTGAGGTCGCAGGAGACCCTGGGGACTCCACTGGACTCCGTCCCCGACCCATACGACTCGGCTCGGATGAAATCCACAGCGACGGGCAAGGTAATCTTCCTCACGATGTCAGCGAGGAAGAGGAACGCCCCCGTGGCGACACCGACGACGACTATAGGGGCCGGGAAACCCTTGAAGTCGTCGGAGATTTGGGACGCGAGCTCGGCGACCCGGCCGGAGATCTCCTCCTCCGTCCACAGGACCCGCTCGATATCGGCCTCGGAGCCCATGGGACCGAGCGAGGGACAGCAGAGAAGCGGAGACGAGAGGAGAGCGGAAGCGTGGGATCTCTAGGGTTTTTTTCGAATCTATAGGGTTTAGAATGTGAATCCGAAGGAAGATGGGAAAAAAGGAAAGTGGTGACTGGCGAGACCCCACAATGGTTTTCTTTTGCTGACATTTTAATCTCCCCCTGATATATTGTTAATGTTCGATTAGGAATCCTTTCCTGCTTCCATAAACGAGAAGGATGCATTTAAGCTTCCTACTCTACTGGCGACCCCCGCAATCGTTTTCTTGCGCTGAAATTTTAAACTCCCCCCGAAAATATTGGGGAAAGTTCAATTAGGCATCCTCTCCTGATTCCATAAACGAAAAGGATGTATTAAATTTTGAATAAAATACAAAAAATTCTTTAGACTTATTCATCGGCTTGTAAAATCTATACCTATATCTAATTAAATTAACAGTTTTAGTGAATCCATCTATCTTATATAAAAATAAAATTAATAAATAAATTATAAAAAATTCTCTTAAGTTTGCAAAATTTATTCTTGCACCTAGTTAAATTAATAGTATTAGTGAATATGTTTACCTTATATAAAAAATCAAAATTATTTATGCATGATGAATAAATTATAGAATTTTTTTAAAATTAGAGATAAATTATGTATCAATTTGTATTTTTTTTTCGTTGGCATACTTTTATTAGAGTGATTTTCATAACAGCTTGTATTGGCAAATAATATTTTTTTATTAACATAATTTTATATTATTTTTATATAAAATTTATACATAAATATAAAATGTACTGAATATAACAGAATTTTTTTTTTGTGTTTTCATCCTGTCATGCAAATATTTTAACACCCTCTCTATGCCTTCCAGGGTGCCCCAAATGCCTACGGCAAGTTCGTGAACAAGACGGCATGCTCTGGAGAGCAGCGGGATGGGAGGTGCAGGCTTTATTGTTAGGAGCCCGGACTCCAAGGTCATCGCAGCAGGAAATGCCTACTTGGTCAATACTTCTGTGCTAGGGGTGGAGCTGAGAGCGG
The DNA here is from genome assembly GCF_051530095.1 of Phoenix dactylifera. Lineage (NCBI taxonomy): Eukaryota > Viridiplantae > Streptophyta > Magnoliopsida > Arecales > Arecaceae > Phoenix > Phoenix dactylifera. Next base: position 29,477,132 of record NC_143201.1, on the reverse strand, counting down.
TATATTTTGGATTGAGCTACATACAACGTGCCTTGCAGAAAAGGGAGGTCCTTCTGGAGGGAGACTCTGCTACGATCATTGGCTGAATTCTGCAAGGGTTGAAGAGAGTCGGCGATTACCACCCGCTGTTGAGAGTTTTCGGATGGGATACTGCTTCAGGCAAAGCATGTATTCAAAGAGACCAATGAGACCGCAGATTGGGTAGCTTCTTTTCTTACCAACCACTCAGAAAACTACCTTTGGGTGGGAGAGGCAGAATTTCCCAGTATTCTCCGCAATGTATTGCTTTTTTGAATTTTTTTGTTGTTGTTGTATCCGTACATGATATGTATTTTCTTTTTAGCAAAAAAAAAAAAAAAAACGGCGTGCTTGACGCGCGCCACCGTCCCCAGCCCGACGTCCGTCCCGGTGAGCTCTGGCGCACCATCAGCCACCTTTTCCATGGCCCTTGCTCACTGTGGCCGCGCCCTCGACTAGCTCGACCTCCACTGCGATCCCGTTGAGGACACCGCTGGCACCATCGAGATGCTCCGCTTCAACCACCTGCTCGACGTCGCCGCCATCGCCATCCCCTGCGCTGCCATCCTCTACGGCCTCTACGTCCTCGCTAACGGGCTCCAGGACGAGTCAGGGAACGTGACCCGCTTCCTCCTCCCGTCTAAGACCACCACCAGATGATCGGAGGGAGAAGAAGACGACGTCGTAGAGGCGGATGGAAAGGGCAGCGGCGGGAAGACGGATGAATAGGACCGGAAGCGGATGAATTGGGCTTCAGACTTCAGTCTGGAAGGAGGCGGAAGAAAAAGTATTAAAGTATTTTTTTGTAAATTATTAAAAAAAAAAGAGGCCGGGCTGAGTTCTGACCTGCCAGCTTTAGATCTGACTTGGTTCAGCCAACTTAGAATATAAATTATTAAAATATTTTTTTCTGAGGAAATAGTAAAAATAAGATAAGTTGGTAATCTATTTTTAACCGGCTGCAAATCTAGTAAGTGCAAAATTTCCTAAATATCCTTCAATCATTCAAGCTCTGATAGAAGGACAAGAGTTTTTTTTCCTTTTTTTTTTTTGCTAGTCTTGTAAATGATTGATGGGTTGAGAATGGATGCTGTTGGGGTAATATGCCCAAAGGATGTGAGCATATCACGAGACATGTGATTAGGGGTGCCCAACTTCGGAATTCTCGACCTCGGATGCGCCCGACCTCCGATCTCCCGATCTGGCGCCCGACTAGATGCCCGACCTCAGAGCTCGCCACCTCGCGAGTCCGACCTCGCCACTCGCCTACCGCGGTCACATCCTTCTATAGCCCGATCAAAGACCATACCCTGCTCAGAGACCATACCCTACCACTGCCCCTAGCATTTAATGCGCGTGGCCTTTGTAGATCTCCGGCTTACGCCACAATTAATGCGTATCTCCGGCTTACTCAACAATTAATGTGCGTGACACCTGTTATTTACGGATCTCCAGTCCTCCATGGCAAATTAGCTCGGCTGCATCCAGACGGCCGTGACAACTCCTTGATTCCGACTTCATCCCCTACGACAAGGCATTAATTCACATGATCGTACACCAATTCATGCGACGTACTCAGTCATACGGCAACCTCGCCCCATCACATCACAGGTAACCCAGCGCCCCTCTATAAAAGGAGAACCCCTCCACTTTAGAGGGGGCTGGAAGGCAAGAACTCTGGACACACGTTATTTCTCCTCATATACGCTTGCCCCCCTCTGACTTAGGCATCGGAGGGCCGGCGCCGGTAACCCCGGCCACCGGCTTTTTGCAGGTTCTCCAAAGGACGTCGTCCGTCGACGGATCGCCGCCCACTAGTGTTCACCGGTGCTCCTCCTTCTCGGCTGACCGATCGCCCCCGGGTCCAATTTCCAGCGACAGATGCTAATGTTTAAGATGGTCGATCAAATCTATAGGCAAGTTTGGAGTGCTCATATTAAAATGAAGACACTTTCATCAAGAAAAGATTAGTGGAGGTACAAGGCCCAAACACCTGTTTTTTCTTAGAAAGAGGCACATTGCAAAGGAAAGGATCCATAATATACTTGAGATATGCTGGCATCCAAGTATGGGGAATGGCTTGAAGGAATATATATATATAAAGAATAATGTAAACTAATGTAACCAAAGTGAGGAGACGGTCGGTTATATGAACTAGTAAGCAAGAGATTGCAGTCGTGCTAATAAAAAGAGGAGAGAGAATTTTGAGGAAGTGTGCATCGCATGTCTATCGAAAGAGGACCAACATTGTGGACTAGTTGCTTTTTATGCGACAGAGCATATGGGAGAAGTATCAGTTTGTTCTTTTGGTTGCTTTTCATGATATTTTAATTTTTAATTTTATTTAATATATATATATATATAAAAGGAGGAGAAGAAGTAGAAGAAAAAAAAAAAAAAAAGGAAAGAAAGAAAAGAAGAACAAGAAGGCCGGAGGCCGCAGAGCGAGTAGGGAAAGGGTGAAATCACAACACGAGAGCGACCAAGTGGCCGTATAAGGGATGGTGGGGTGATGGCGGTGGATGGCATAGGAGAATGGCGGCGGCTGCGGTGATCACATCAGTGGCGTTTCCGTTAATAATCCCTAAATCCATGACCATTAAATCTTTCCCGTCAGTTCACGCGTGTGCCTAGTCTTAACGGTCATAATAAAGTTCGTAGCTTTAGCGCCACGAGTCCACGACATGAGACCGCACCTGCCGAATCTCATGCCACTCTCCGAAGATTCCACGCTCCCCCTCCTCTCTCTTTTAAAATCCACTCGCTTTCCCTTCTTCGCCCTCTCTCTCGCGTCTTCGCCTCCCCTTCTGTCCCACGCGAAGTTACGCCCCCCCCCCTACCCTAAAAAATCCAAAAAGATTCAGAAAAATCCCTCATAAAATCCCAAAAAAATCGATAAAAGCTAGCCCTTTTGAAGGCTTCGCCTCCTCATCGATCGAAGGCTTCGATTGTGTTTCTTATATTTGTCCGGTGGCAATGGCGAACCCGGCTCCCTCTCCCCTCGCCGCCCCCGCGCAGCCTTCCCCGGGGCAGATGTCGCCGGCGCCGGCGCACGGCGGGGCGTTCGGAAACGCATCTCTCTACGTCGGTGATCTCGACCTGTCCGTCACGGAGGGACAGCTTTTCGATCTTTTTAGCCAGATCGGGCCGGTCGCATCCGTTAGGGTTTGCAGGGACCAAATCCGCAGGGTCTCCCTCGGTTATGCTTACGTCAATTTCCACAACCCCCAGGACGGTAAGACTTATGGAAGTTTTGATCTTTAGCTGTACTCTTTTAGGGTTTCAGTGCTGCTATTATCGTTCTTGATCGTATATTGGATTCTCGATTCTTGCTTCCCGTCTGCATGTTTGCATGTCTGAGTCGAGGGATTATTTTTACGATCGATCATGTTTGCATGTTTGAGTGCAGGGATCAGTTTTCCCATTCATTCTTAATCAATAGGAAAAAGAAATTATTTTCTCATCTGATTATCTACGTCTTTTGTTACACAATGGAGTTCTTGTGTTTCTGGGATCTTGGAATATTAAATTTAGCTCGTAATCAATATCACGTGGATTTTTCTTGGTATGGATTTGAAGCCCTTTCTTTCTTTCTTTAATTTTCTTCTTTTTCTGTTTGGATTTTTAATCATGATTTTCTAAGCAAGCTTCAAAAAGTTGGCTGCAGATTATTGACTCTAACTGTGTCTGTGATATAACAATGAAAGTTGAGAATCTTTGATATCCAAAGTGCCACATGCACATTTGAAAAGCTGTGAGCTATATTTGTATTGAATTTAGAGTTTGAAACTCTGCATCAGCCTGTCTAAGCCTGCATTGGTTGGCACTGCACCACCTCGAATATTTGGGGCCTTTATGTTTGCAGTGATACTTGTGGAGCTGGAGAGGGGATAAGACTTTATGTGTGTCATACTGTATTTGGTTGATTTTGATTTCTCTACAATGTCCGAGAATTAGAACAATTCTGTGATTCAGTCACATATATTTTAGGTTTTAGGACTTTTTTGGATGATGGCATAGAAGGCTTATTCTCTCATTATCGTGTCAGGTGATGAAATTGTAAGATTTTGCCAATGACAGAATTATCAGAGTCCAAGATGAATTTTTGCTCCCAGAAAATGAAGGAGCTGAGATATATCTTCATGGATAATCTCTATAGAAATTGGAGCTACCTAGGTTAACTTTTGGCCAGAAAGAGGTAAAAATGTCGCTGGTGGAAGATTCATTTAGAAATCGGGTAAGTTTTAACTTACCCGATTTAGGTTTCGCGAATATCTTGGCAAGTCTGAGTTGAGAGGTACTTTGAGGAAATATAACAAGAAAACTGTCTTGGCTTTGTGTGGTGGACTATTTTAAATTAAATAAGGCTTTGATACTAGAGCAGCAAGGATGGTTGAGATCCCATACGAGAACACTTAGAGCAGCGAGAATTCCTTTGATTGCTGGGCCATAGTTAGTCTGATGCATGTTAAAGACCAATTGGGAATTTTTGTGTCCATGTTTGGGCTTCAGAGGAAGATTTGGGCTGGGAACAGGGCTTACGCACCTTCTGACAGTTGAAGTTGTGGAAAGCAGTTAAGTCATTTGAAGTTGATCTAGTGTTAATTTAGGAAAGCTTCTGGAGATGGTTTGAGGGCCCACTAGACACCCGAGACAGTTTTGTCTTAATTTAGAAAAGCTTTTGGAGATGGTTTGAGGGGATTCTAGACACCCAAAATTTTTCCCTTTAATATATTTATCTCTTTTTGTGGAATTATAGTAAGGACTTTACTACTATAACAGGCCTTTCTTCTTTTTTTTTCTCTCAAATTCGAAGTTGTACTTCACATTAGGAACCATTGGAGGTCTTCAGCAGTGTGTTTAAAGGAGATGCCAAGGTGGCTGCTTTATTGACTTGGGATGTAGTTCCTGCAAAGGAAATCAAAAGAAAAGCCAAGATTGCCGTTCTCATCTTTCTCAATATTTCTTTATTCTCCAGTTTTTTTTCTCTTTACTGTTTTATTTATTTATTTTGTCTGCATCTGTGTCTCTTTGCTCAAGTTTTGCTGAATATAGGTTACCAAGATATGATTGAGAGTAACTCAATAAGCAGGGAGATAGGGGTGTGAGTGGGGTATAACACAACTTCCTAATAGCACATTGGCATTATAATTCTAAACAATCAGGATGTTATTTATATATGCAAGGTCATTGACTGACACAAAGACCCCACTTTATAATTAATTTAAGCCTTAATTGGTAAGCCTGATTCTGTCCGTATGTGATAAATTTAATGTTTTAGATTTTAGAACTCCCTATGACCATTACCTCTAGGTCAGTCCTATGTGGCTCTGCCAATTTTGTAGCCAAGAGTCCACGGCAACATTGGCAGGAGGGGCTTGCCATAAGATCCAAAAGACTTTGTTGACAGAATGGAGGCATCACCTTATTTGCTAAATAGCTTAAGCTCATTGTATTAGGAAGCAACCATCCATTTTTCTGGAAAGACGGAAGAAGACCCAGTCTGGTATAGGGAAATGCGTTAGTTATTTAGGCTAAAACTCTAAATAAATTAGAATACAGTCCCTTTTCTCATTATTTCAATAATACTTAGCAAATTAGTGTCTTTACGTCATCCTTTCATTTTTTTTTTCATTGTGGACTGGTGAGTATTAGTAGTTATGGCCTGTTCTTGCTAAGGTTTAAACATTTATAAATCAATTAGAGTGGCATTTTGAAAACTCAACTTAAATATATTTAGGTTTATACCTGCAAGTCACGCAATTAATTACAAATCTTGCTTTTAATCTAACTACTAGAGCAGACTCCTTTATGAACTAAAACATATTAAAAAGGAATTGGCCACTTGTTTACATCAATAAGATTTAGGTATCATGTACTTTGGACTTATGTATTTTATCCATCTTTTACTTGGTCAAAAGCATTTTTCTGCTTGTTTCTTCATACTATACCTTTCCACTGCCTCAAACAGGTTAAGTGGATGACAATGCAGCATTGAACTGGTTATGTTTGAGGTTCACACTTTTGTGAGATTTTTTACATGTAGTCTTCGAACAGATATTTATCTTTATTGTTTGTTTTCTTCCTTTTTTTATTTAAAGCTTATTTATCATTCAGATTAAATATAGTTAATAATGTCTTTTTACTATTAAAGGCAGCTATTGGATTTTGTAACTGATCCAAGGAGGCTTAGTAAACCAAAAGAAAAAAATCTAAATTTATTTGTTTGCCCAAAATTTTGTTATCCAGTTTCTTGGTAGCATACACTTCTGTCTATGGAGATTTTCTGTAAGCACCTACACTTGCTCTTGGTACCTTATTATTTGTGTTATCTTGCAGCTAGCCATGCCTTAGAGGTCTTTAATTTCACCCCCATAAATGGAAAGTCTATCAGAATTATGTTTTCCCACCGAGATCCTAGTGTTCGAAGGAGCGGATATGCTAATGTATTTATCAAGAATCTTGACCACACAATCGATAACAAGTCATTGCATGATATATTTGTTTCGTTTGGTGCTATCCTTTCTTGTAAGGTGGCCACTGATTTTAATGGTCAGTCGAAAGGTTATGGTTTTGTACAGTTTGAACATGAAGATGCAGCTCGGAAAGCTATTGGTCAACTTAATGGAATGTTGATCAATGAAAAACAAGTGTATGTTGGTTTCTTTATCCGTCGTCAAGAGAGGGAACCTGCAAATGGATCTCCAAAGTTCTTTAATGTATATGTAAAGAATTTGCCTGAAAAATACACTGATGATGATTTGAAAAGTGAATTTGAAGCATCTGGTGAGATCACCAGCGCAGTAGTTGTGAAAGATGAAAATGGAAATTCCAGGGGATTTGGCTTTGTAAATTTTAAAGACTCAAAAGCTGCTGCTTCTGCAGTTGAGAAATTTAATGGAAAAGCTTTAAATGATAAAGTTTTATATGTTGGAAAAGCTCAAAAAAAATCTGAAAGAGAGGCCGAGTTAAAGGTCAAATACGAACAGGAGAGAAATGGGAGAATGGACAAAATTCGAGGACTTAATTTGTATTTGAAGAATCTTGATGACACTATTGATGATGAACGCCTTAAAGAGCTGTTCCGTCCGTTTGGCACTATAATTTCCTGCAAGGTATGATTGTGCAGATTTATGCACTGATTTATTATGAACACTTTGTCTATACGTCATGAAGGTTTGTTCTGTATGTTTTCTTCTTTCCAGGTCATGGTGGATTCACAAGGGCAGAGCAAGGGTTCTGGTTTCGTGCAATTTTCATCTCCAAAGGAGGCTAACAGTGCTGTAAGTGGATAGTCATTTACAAGTCTTTTGATGTCGTCATGAGATTATTGAGATGCAAGCAGTCTTTTTCCCACTAAGCTACATTTGACTTTGAATACTGTTCAGATAAATGAAATGAATGGCAAGATGACTGGAAAGAAGCCTTTATATGTTGCTGTGGCTCAACGTAAAGAGGATAGAAGAGCAAGGTTGCAGGTATATGTTGCTTTGTTCGTAATTTACTTGTGCATCGATACAGAGCTTATTGCTAACTTATAAACAACATGACCATATCATTTTTTTTTTTTTTGTTCTTTGATGCTGTTTAACTTTCACCATTCTTGTCTTTTCTATATTTCTAATATATGCTCTTCTTTAGTAATTGTATCTTGTTAATACTTGTCATTGGGGTGCCTTGAATGTCTTTTATCATCTTTTAGAATTTATCTTCTTAATATCTTTTTTTTGTGTCTTTGTTTCTTTTAAAAGCTACAATAACATTCATGAATTTGCTAACCATGTATTGGGACTTTGGTCTGGAGAGAACTTAGCACCTTCAAATATATGCAATCATGGCTCTGCAGAGTGAATTTCCTATTTAAAACTGAAACCAGTTGTCATTAATGTAACATAAAGTCAAAAAAATAAATGAATGTGCATCTCTATGGGAATATTTTTTGTTGATGCAGCTCCTTTCCACAGCTGAACAATTGTTAACTATACCTGTGTAGTTTTCGTGCATTTATGACTATTAGTGCCTCTCTACCTCTCCTTTAACCTTGCAACCTGAAAATTCAAAGCCTCCTTTGAGGGGCTTTCCCCCCTGTTTTTGGTGGCTAAGCTGCACTTGCTAAACAGTCAAAACATTTGATTGGACTTGTCTGCCATTTGTATTGCATGCAAGCTTTCCTATAACGTGCCTGCTTCTCATTATGTCCTTATTGTTCTCAAGTCAGTTTTACCATCATCATTTTGCTACCTCTCGCTATTTTAGTGGTCAATATTGTCATTGATGCACCATAGCCTGTCTTTTATTTCTCTAGAAAGTTTTACAGTACCTACTAAATCTTATTGGCATTTGATGGTAGCTTAAAATTTGAGAGTGATACTTCAGTATCCACTTCTGTTTTAACGTTCAACTCTAATTGGTACCACATTATCTTCCATCTTCTGTGCAACTGATTTAACTAAAAAATGTTTTGCCTTTGAAATCTTTTATCTTTTGATTTTTGTTGTTTTCTTCATTATATACATATTCTTGCTATCTACATACTATGTTTCAGTTAGACTACGTTTAGAACTTTGCCACCTACAACTTCCAAACCCACTTTGAAATCAGCCTTCTTCATTCAGAACAGTGGATTGGGATATTCCTGGACCCACTGCGCTGATAATCCGCAACCCACTATCACATAAATTGGTACCCTGCACTGATAAGCCTAAGCTGAATTATGTGTGTGAGAGGTAGAGATATAGAGAGGAGAGAGGCAGAGAGAAAGGTAAGATAGAGAGATGGAGAGAGAGAGGGGCGGGGTGCCTTTGTAGTAGGAGGCTGTAACATCAGGAGCATGAAGTGCTGAGATTACCACTTTTGCTTCCCCTCTTCTTTCCTATCTTTACCTGGCCACACCTTTTTAAGATCCCTATTTGCCCAATATGATGTACCTGCCATCCAGGCTCTTTTCCTCTTCCTGTTGTTTTTCTTCTCTCCTTTTTTCTTTCTCGTTTATCTCTGCTTCTTTTTCTCTCTTTTACCATTTTTGGCAAATCATCTTGATCCGATCGGGGATCAAGTCAGGGGATCCTCCTGGATCACATCTTTGCATTTTCCTTTCTCCTCCTCCTCATTTTCTTTTTTTGGAGCATTCCATACTTCTTTTCCTTTCTATTCGTCATTCCCTCTTTACCCCGTCTTATTTTTTCAGTCCCTATTGTTTTCTGCAATAAGAGACTGTTTGCTTCCCTGCGACTGGAGATGCACTGCAGGTCAAGTTTCATGCAGCTAGAATTGCATAGCATTGAATTACATGTGGTTAAATATATTTTGTTTTCTGTATTAGCTGTAAGTTCAAAGTAGTTGTTTGGTTGTATGTGGTTGTAGGTCATGCAGTCACCCTATAAATGGGATGGTGAACTTGTGCCCTCTCTTGAATCATATGCAAACTATTGTTCTAAAATTTTATATCAAATTACTTTTTAAAATTATTAAGAAGCTTCGTAATACCTTTCTTGGACAGAGGATCTGACCCTGTAAATGAACAAAATGGGGAAGAATGACTTAAAAAATTGTTACAGAATAAAAGGCTTATTAATTCTCGTAAAGGTTATAAATTTTGACAGTATTTTCTTAGAATGTTGTATAATGATGTTTATTATGGAGTGAGAAATCAAATTATGGTAGTTGAGATTCTGACATCAGTGAGTTGATTCATACTCATGCCTTCATATAGATGGATTAGATGCTCACCATTTCAGAAATCTGTTCATGATGGTTTTCCTGCACCTGAATTTTCTAATTAAATTTAATTCTCAGATAGTCCTACCAAGAATTAATCTTATAAAATTCGAAAAATAACTCCAGCAATGATCTGAATTAGATAGAAAGGGAATGAAATTGACTATAACAGTGAAAAAGATTCAGTCCTCCATATCAAAAAACATTAGAACTTAATCGATTAAATGCTCCATATCCAAGCATAAAAATAGATATTGACACGAAAAAAAGAAATGCAACCAATGAAAACAGAAGCATCAGAGATCCAACACAGAATTGACAAGTTACATACAAAAGTAAAATAAATATACTTATATCTACGAAGATCAAACTCATCAAAGCATAGCATGACATATTTGACTCGAAATTGGTGTGGGAGGGGAAGGGATTAATGGTAGAACCGTAGAAGAATTGTGGATTCGGTTCAGGACTTTTCATTCGGATCCCTCCCGTTTTCAGAGTTCAGTGGAAGAGGTGGAAGGAACCAGTTAGGGATGGATCAAGGTTAGAGATCCTACAATCTGAAAGCTTTTCATCATGGATTGAGACAGATGGTGGAACCCTAGAAGAATTGTGGATTCGGTTCGAGACTTTTCATTCGGATCCCTCCCTTTGCCAGAGATGGTGGAAGAGGTGGATGGAACCAGTTAGGATAGTCCTACCAAGAATTAATCTTATAAAATTCGAAAAATAACTCCAGCAATGATCTGAATTGGATAGAAAGGGAATGAAATTGACTATAACAGTGAAAAAGATTCAGTCCTCCATATCAAAAAACATTAGAACTTAATTGATTAAATGCTCCATATCCAAGCATAAAAATAGATATTGACACGAAAAAAAGAAATGCAACCAACGAAAACAGAAGCATCTGAGATCCAACACAGAATTGACAAGTTACATACAAAAGTAAAATAAATATACTTATATCTACAAAGATCAAACTCATTAAAGCATAGCATGACAGATTTGACTCGAAATTGGTGTGGGAGGGGAAGGGATTAATGGTAGAACCGTAGAAGAATTGTGGATTCGGTTCAGGACTTTTCATTCGGATCCCTTTCGTTTTCAGAGTTCAGTGGAAGAGGTGGAAGGAACCAGTTAGGGATGGATCAAGGTTAGAGATCCTACCATCTGAAAGCTTTTCATCATGGATTGAGACAGATGGTGGAACCCTAGAAGAATTGTGGATTCGGTTCGAGACTTTTCATTCGGATCCCTCCCTTTGCCAGAGGTGGTGGAAGAGGTGGATGGAACCAGTTAGGGATGGATCAAGGTTAGAGATCCTACCATCTGAAAGCTTTTCATCATGGATTTGAGTGGAAGATGATGGTCTGTCTGGAGATCAAAACCTTAAATAGAGAAGAGAGAAGACTGGGACGACTGAAAAAATAGATCAAGATCATTAGACCTAGAGAGAAGAAGAAGGAAGAGAGGATGCTGGAGATGGCCAACTAAGGCTCTGTTTTTCCTCTCTCTCTCTCTCTCTCTCTCTCATGAACAAGGGGGCAGGGAAGTGGCATGAAGTGAGATTTTTTTTCGTTTGACAGTGGAAGTGTTTGAGCTGCAGTATCTCAGGTCGGAGTTACATGCGTCTCTCTAGTTGCTTCTGCTCTGGAAGCTGCAGCTGTCCAAATAGATGGGTTCCACCACAAACTGCAGCTGGACCTGCATGTGGTCCAGCTGCAGGCTTCCAGACAGACCCTTAGATCTGGAAACTGATTATCAGGTCTAAACTGTGTCAGACCACTCTGAGGATGCATTACCACTTTCCTGAGTAAAACATGTCTTCTTCATAAGAAATGTCTTCTATTTCACTATGCTGTGTACTTCATTCCTTGATTTATTTTGCTTAGATACTTACCTCTAAAGTGAAGAGGAAGCTTCTGTTACCATCTTAAGCCACAGATGTTGACTTCATAGCAATCCTTGAAATGCTTTTTGCTCCATTGTCATCGTCCAGCCATTTCCTTGATGTATTTAATAATCATTTATTGCTATTCTCATTTGCTCCCCAGTTTCAGAGTTTATTTACTGAAGAATTTCAAATGCTTTTTATTTTTTTTTCTTAATGTTAAGATAATTTTACATGTATTTTTTAATCTTACATGTGCTGTAATAATACAACTTTTAGTTCTGATGCCATGCTTTTACCTGTATTTTTTTGCCAGTTTGATTTATTCTATTTTCTTTTGCAGGCTCATTTCGCACAGCTTAGTGCTCAAGGGACTATGACACCTGCAATGCCCTCTATGCCTGCCTACCACCCTGGTCCACCTAGGCTTGCCCCTCAGCAACTTTACTTTGGACAGGGTGCTCCCGGTCTCATTCCACCCCAACCTACAGGGTATGGTTTCCAACAGCACCTTGTTGCAGGAATCCGCCCTGGTGTTGCCCCTAACTTCATGATGCCTTACACCCTTCAGAGGCAAGGACAACCTGGACAGAGGGTGGGTGCTAGGCGGGGAGGAATGTCACAGCAGATGCAGCAGCACCAGCAGGTACAACAGTCTTTTAGACAACCATTTTGACCCTCCCTGACGTGAATTCTCTTTGCTCATGCTTTTATTTGAAGTCTCTGATGTCAGTGTACTTTGTTGAAAACCCTCATACTTAATTTGCAAGAAAAAAAATCGCTCTTTAGTGGGCTCTATCAAATGTTGAGACCTTTCTGGGATAACCTTTGTAGTTCTTGTCAATTAAATAAATTTTTTATCTGTTAACTCAGTAACTTTGTTCAATTCTTTGGAACTGCTTGATCATTCCAAGCCGCACATGGATGTGAGGCCTTGTGGTGGCAAAAGGTCAAAGTGTGCTTCCCCCACCCAAAAGTTGCAGAGTTCTGTATCCAGATTTGGATTCTACAACCATTTGAGATGCAAGTCTAAATGCTGAACCAATTTCTGTGGTCACACTTTTTCTCCGAGGCTGCATACATGTCATCCTTTTTAAACATATGACCTTGCCTGAACAATATTAAATTTATTATCTTATTGACATTATAGACTTGGTGGAGGTCTTAGGAGTTAGGATGGTAAAAAGATCTTAGATTGAACAAATTTGAAGTGTGGTTAGGACAACAATAACAAAAAACATACTTTTTCGTCAATTGCCATGAATGCCTGTTGTGGTTTCCTCTAATCTTTTCCTATATTATGCAACTAGAAATTCTGTTGGGAACTGCTACTATCATCACTGGAACTCTGGTCATGATTGCTGCTAAGATCATGGACCATGATGATGGGTCTATGTGACTCTCTTGTTCCATCAGTGGCTGAGGGGTAAGAGCGTCACATGAAGAAGCCCTTGTTGGTGCATACTTTTGGAGGAAGTGGATTTTAAGAAGGAAAATAGTTCAAGCAGTCATGCATGGTCTAGTTTCGCATCCATTTATGATAATGTTTATTTTTAGTAAGGCACAGCGAAGGACATTTTTATCAGAGTAAAACACTCATTTCTCATGATTCAATCCTGACTTTCTTGTGGATATGCTCTCCAATTTCCAACTTCCACTCATTATGTTCCTTGATCCAATGCCTTAAATCCAAATGGGATATGTATGTTCAATTTCTGATCGACCTTTATTTGACTACCTTCAGCCAAGCTTCTGGACAATTAGGATAACCCCCTTAGGCTGAAAAACATAATGGAAGAAACGATTTAGCCCTCCTTGAGATATGTTCCTACTTTGTTTCTTTTGACTCGATGACTTGCTGTAAATTGATGGGCCCATAATAACTAAGTGCATAGGTGTGCCTGTGTGTATCCATTTGTGCGCCTGCATGATTTTATTTGTTTTCAAACTTCTTGTTGATCTTCACTTTTTGGTTGGGTAATATCTCTAATATGGTTATCAGCACAAAGCTTGGCTCTCAGGATTAGCAGTTACCTGGCAGGCAGAAACTCAAACAGTATTTAATTTAATTAAATCACTGTGAGATGTTTTTGTCTTCCATTTATGGTTGCTAACACCATTGCTTCTCTCACTCTGAAAATGTTTTGTTCTTTCAGTTTTATTTTAGATGTTGTGCCTTCTGAACTTGTTTATTATTAGACAAAATGAAATTATTCATTTAGTATGACTACTGCTAGTTGGCTTGATTTTTTCAATACTACATCTTTTGCATTCAGCTATGACTAACTGATGTTTCTCATCTACTCTTGATAATCCATGAATGCAGTTGATTCAGCGTAGTGCTAATCAAGGCTTTAGATATATGCAAAATGCTCATAATGGGGTTGATCCAACAATGATACCTCAGGGTCTGATGGGTCCAATGATGCCTTTGCCACTTGATGCAAGTGGTATGCATGTTGCTCCAATGGATGCGGTCCGATCTTCACCAATTCCAATCACATCTCTTGCCTCAGCTCTAGCTTCTGCAACTCCTGAAAATCAACGACTGGTAAGAATGCTTCAGCTTGCTAAGTTATAGGCTGACATAATGGATATGAAATTTACTAATCCTTTTGCTAATGCGCATGTGTTGGAATGCAATTGTATGTTAGTACAGTTCCGTGTCAGTGCCAACCAACTTTTCTTTCGTCAAACAATGTTGCATGATTAATCACTGGCTCCAAGCTATTAAAATTCTGTTTGGGATACCAGAATAGTCTATCCATGAATAATGTTATGCTAATGGAATTTTGCAGTTGAAAAGAAGCAGGAATAGAGGAAATTGGAGAGATAGGGTTTTTTTTGGATTCCCAAATCCCAATTTTTCAGGGATAAGTCAAATCACTGCTCAAATGTATCCTGATGGAACAGGGATTCTAGGGATCAAGCGGATTTGACAAACTCTCGAACTTCTCTTCTCCATTTCCTTTCTTAATAGGCAATCTCTTCTGAGGACGAGATATCACCCAGACAAATTGTTCTGTATCCAAACATGCCCTCACTATTTTTAATCGCTATGGACAACAAAGTACAAAAATTCAACCTGTTGCATATAATTTCAAATGATGACAGTAACTGGATCCAGGGATGGATGCCATTTCAAATAGATCTTGAAATTTTATCTGTGCATTCATACACCTAAAGGAAAATCTACAGGTGTTTGAGGTGTTTGATTATGCTTCATGGACAAAATGTTGCTGCACCTTATTGGTATAATATTTTGGGTACAAGTCTGGTTGCACCTTCTAGGTTTTAGATAAGGATCATACGATAACTGTTCCTGATCGTTAGTTCATTGGAGCTTATAATCTTCAATTCAGGGTGGATTTCATTGGAAAGTGATATGAACTGAACTCAGCCTGCAGTAGTTAAAGAGACCTGAAACTTTAGTCCTTTATGTTCTTGTTATAGTTTGTATGCTGTACTCATTGGCTTATTTATTCATTTGGGTTTCAGATCCTGGGTGAGCAGTTATACCCACTTGTTGAATGTATTGAACGGGATCAGGCTGGAAAAGTGACTGGAATGCTCCTAGAGATGGATCAAAATGAGGTCCTCCATCTTATAGAATCTCCAGATGCACTCCAGGAGAAAGTTGCAGAAGCTATGGAAGTCCTACAATTAGCACATGCTCCAGGTTCAGATGCTGCAGATCAGCTTGGTTCATTGTCCCTGAATGACTGAAGTTATCCATCTTCTTTGATGGTTGGCTATCTTTAATTAGGGATTGCTCCATGGCTTATAATTATATTGAATTTTTTTATTCCATTTAGTGTTTGGCATTTGCAATGTCAAAATTTTTGGGGATTCAACATGAGACAAGCAAGGGATGATATATCTTAAGGGTTTTTATACTATTATTTTTCATGTTTGTTTATTTGTTGGATTAAGTATTGTGGACAGAAGTCTAGGTTTGAGGGTTTTGCTATGTGTGGATTCTAATATGAGATATCTTTTTCATTCTCTTGTAGAGATGATTGTGTGTTTGTTACCTCCCATAATGGAGAATGGAAATATGTGCATCGT
This sequence comes from Phoenix dactylifera, assembly GCF_051530095.1. Taxonomy (NCBI): domain Eukaryota; kingdom Viridiplantae; phylum Streptophyta; class Magnoliopsida; order Arecales; family Arecaceae; genus Phoenix; species Phoenix dactylifera. Next base: position 29,461,435 of record NC_143201.1, on the reverse strand, counting down.
TATATAAGCTTGTAGTTGTCCAAGTTCCAATTAGCTCCAATTTTCATTCTCTTGGCGTCCCTTTCTTAGAATGGTTTATGAAAGGTGGTGCTATATTATTAATCTTGATAAAAAAAATCACATGCTCAGATTGCAACCTGAAATGTGGAAGATGAGAGTTCTGCAAGGAGCGGTTGGTTTAAGTCCTTTCGAGCTCTGAGAATTCTTGATTGAGTTGATCGAGGATTAACAGGGAAGACGGTGTTTTTTCTAGTGACTCTGGATTGATATGTTGGTTGCTTGGATGTGAATTTTGATTGCTCTTTAGCTGATGCCCTGAACTTATTTAGTGGTTTTAGTGAATGACCAAAGGCCAGTTCCGATGGTTCATCTAAAGTTTGCAGTAAACAGCTGTATTGAATGTGACCATCGTGGTAATGGTTGGAGTGACATTAGAGGTAGAATCTATGCTTCACAGTGATATTGTTCGGAGTAACACTAGAGGTAGAATCTATGCTTCACAGTTGGTAACTTAAACGTGGTTGATACCAATCACCCGGGTTTGAGTGGGTTAAGCCACTGGTGGATGGTACAAGTGACCTGGGATTGAGTCTACTTTGGATGGGAGGGTGGGACCCCCTCTTCTCAGATGATTAAAACAAGAGAGTCGTTGATAACCTGAATAATTCCAGCAAAACATCAAACAGTTGCTTGGATGATAGTTTAATAACCAGCATGATCCAAAGGTGTCTCAGTTTAATTTCAGTTTTCCCCCCATTTTTTCCAGTTGTCTGAACGAGAAACCTCATTGTATGTAAAATTCTGGGTACGGAATATGATGCATATAACTCAAAAATATACTTTCCAAGTTTGTGCTAATCCCGGCAGGCCGAGTGCCGGAACTAATTTTTCATGCATAAGATTAACACACTTCAACACACTTCAACACACTTCACTGAAGGCTGTACTGGATATAGCTAAATATAGTAGTTAAATAAAAGCCATACATCCCGAGAGGCAAATTAACCTACTAATTACTTATCAAAGCTGGTCTTTTCTCCTTCCTAATGACTTCCCCATCCCAAGTGGTAGACTTGGCAATAAGGCCATTGCACGAAGTTGCCATTTATTTTTAAATAAATATTGCTCAAGAAAAAAAATATTCCATTTCGTTATTGCTTTATTGTAATTGTAATGACTGATACTTTATCTCTTTTGGGGGCTTTCTCAAAAGCCATTGAAATTATTGGTGGGTCTTATTGGCTTTGCGCTGGTCCCGGATATCTAAACCATATCCGGCGGTCCAGGGGAGGGGACCCTTGAGAAATGCGATAGATTAAGAACCCGCATGGGAATTCCTATGCGAATCCATATCCGCCGTCCAACTTCCCAAGGCATCCAATAGCCGAGTGAAACCTGGAGCGGATCTGACGGCTCGATCACTTGTTCGGGCGACTCCGTGGGGACGGGGCGGCGGACATGATGTAAAAATAATGAAAACAAGTTGATAAAACTCTAAATTAATTTCAGCCCAGAAAAGAGCCCTAACGTTCGCCCACTTTGGACTTTCTATATCTTGCTTCCGACCCCCTCGTTCTCTCTCTCCCTCTCCTACTCCCTCCCTATGAACGGGGACCCGATCTGATCTCTCCTCTCTCGGCTTACCAGTAGGAAAAAAGACGAGAAATTTGCTTTGCCAGACGCCGGCGCTAGCGGTGCTAAAACGCTAGGAAAGGGATCGGCGGCGGTGCTCGCCGCGGTGGATTACAGGTAAAGGAATCATTATCGCCGCTCTTTTGATGTTGTCTTAGATTGTTTCGTGGTTTTTCGTCTCTTCGCATGCGCGATTTGATGGTAAATGGATCTAGATAGGGAAACCCTAATTCGTCTGCAGTTACGGGAAAACCCTAGTTTCGATTGCGGGTTCTGTTGATCTAGTGTGGATTGCAGTCGCATTATTCGAGTCACTGCCTCACTGGGGCCTGTAAGCAACCCCTGGATGAAGGAAAATACGATTTTCATTCTTGGTTGCTCTTCCGGATCTTGTTTTATGAGATCTGCATGCGTCTTTATTGAGATTTGTGATTCGATTCGTACATGGGGTTAATCCCAAATTTCTTCTTTGATGTATCTATTCTCAGGATTTTGATCCTGTTTTAATGCGGCAAATAGGAACTTTTTTCATAATTAGGCGGCGCAATACAGCAACTGATCAGATTTTTAGCCCTAAACAGGATGTTCGGAGAATGCCAGTTTTACTTTTTTTTTTATAGGTTCTAGCTGTGTATTTATAGGAAATAAATTTATTTTGCATTTCTTCCCTTTTGTTGGTCCGAAATGATTTCTTGATCCTTTTCTTTTTGTTTTTGGTATGTTTTTTTTTCTTCTTCAATTTGGCGATGGAACAGATCTTGGTAAGAAAAAACCTAGGTTGGGTTAATTCTGTCTGCAGTTGCTGGAACGCTAGGTTCGGCTGTAGATTCTGCTAAGCTGGTACCAAGTGGACTTGAACTAATTGTGTCACCAGAGCCTTTGAATAAGTCCTCTGTTTAGCTGTAGTGTTTCTACATGCATCCATCTTTAACCAAGAGACTCAAGATTTGAATCTTGGTTGCTTTTTTTGAATTTGATTTTTTGATTGATTATGCATTCCAGTGCACCTCTTTACAAAATCATGGTGTGATGAAATTTGCATATGTGTTATCAAGAATTGGGATCTGATTCATATGTGGGGCATTCCTGAATTTTAATTTTGACATATGCGAAGCTCTCCATTTTGTATGATGTTAATCTTGTTTGAACACGGAAGCTGTCAACTTTTTAGCATCTTGCTTATGGGCTTAAAGAAGCTGATCTTCACTTGGCTTCTAGCTAATATTTTTTTAGAGAAAACCGATTTACTTCTGTACTGGTTATGTTTATCTATCTCTGGGATATAAACTGATTTTTTACATCCTATTTTCATTTTCTTTTTCTTTTTCCTTTTCTCCCTTTGTGGTTGGCATAAAATGGTATGGATGATATAGGTGGTGAGGATGTCGACCCCTGCAAGGAAGAGGTTGATGAGGGATTTTAAGAGATTGCAACAGGATCCTCCTGCAGGAATCAGCGGCGCTCCCCAGGACAATAACATCATGCTTTGGAATGCTGTTATATTTGGGTATGTTTGTAAGAAACTGTAGAAACTCTATTATCATATTTTTCTAGATGTTGCTTTATGTGGTGACTTTTGCTGATACTCTGTTCTTGGGTTTTGTTTTGCAGCCCTGATGACACCCCTTGGGATGGAGGTGAGGCAATTTAAGTACTTAAACATTTGGCTCACAAAAGAAGATGGAAGTTGAAGCATGAGACTGACTTGTTATTGTTTGCTGTAGTTATCAATAATTTATTTATTTAATCTGATGTATTTCTTACATCAGTATATTTTTTTAAAAAATAGTTAACATTTACTAATTTTGCATCTCAGTTACCCTTTTCCCTTGCACTTCAAAGGCATGGTCAATAATATTAATGTGGCATCATTTTATGCTGTCTGTTTCCACATCCTAATGATAATATTGCATTTGCACAAGACTGGTTTTATTATGTGATCCTTATAGTGTTGTTGCTAGGTTTAATAGTATGTGACATAACTCAAGATGCCAAGCTATGTTGTCATGCATTATTTCTTGTGTTTTGATATGCTTTAAGTTCCTTAATACATATGTTTTGATTTTTTTATTTCAGATGGACTGTTATAATATTTATTTTCTATGTTTTTGCTTTCTATTTCCTTGTATGCAGGGGTATGTAGTTTGGCATGGTACACGGTGAAGCCATATGTGACTTATCCAAATAAGCCATTAAGTGGAAATCCTCTAGCAATTGATTTTATGCCTGGATACTGAAATAACTCAGCTTTAAAAAAGACAAGATAGGATCATAATTCTTTTCCCGAACAAACAGGAAGAAATCTTTTTTTTTAATAGCATTGGATGCCTTCAAGTACCTTGAATCCTGCCAATAGTCTAGAGAGTAGAAAAGATAGTTTATTGATGGAGTTGAGAGAAAGATGAGGTGGCCTAGGATGCCATTTTCATTATGGGCAGATAGTATAGGGAGACAGAGAGAAGAGAGGACGAGAGAATGAGGGGGTGTATATTTTCTCCAACATTGATCAATAGTCAACGTTTTAATTACAATTTATAAGGTTTGTGGAGTTATATATGAAGGCTTCGAAAAGACCTCAAATTTACAGGTTTGATGAGTTGAAGACGTCCTCTTTAACATTCGCTCCTGAAGAGACTAGAACTCGACTTCTATAAAAAAAATCTTTTTACTAAAAATTCGAATTGGCCATTTGAGAATTTGAATAAATAATGCCTCGTTGATGGACATTCGTTTTCCAAAAAAAATAAATTTTTTTAATATAATTATAAATTTATTATTTGAATTTTCATTGATAAAGGGCATCTTAGTGCACGAGGCTCTTACTACTGTGGAGTTTGGGAAGTGTCAGATGTACGTGGCCTTATCCTTGTGAAAAGGCAATTTCCATATTTCAAATCTGACACCGGGTCGCCATAGAGCATTCTTACTGTTGCGCGCCAAGGCTTACCCTCATGCATTTTCATGGATCTTATCATATATCCTAAAACTAAAATCCAGGGCCTACCATACTGCCGTATACCACCCGGTATGGGGTGTATCATACTAGGAGAAAATTGGTACGAAATTCAACTTTGAGTCGGTACAAGCCCTATACCATCGCATACCGAGACGTACCATCCCATGCCAAGGCATACTGATCTATATCGAAGTGTATTGACCTATACCGAGACGTACTAAGGTTCGTACTGGGCCATACCAAAGCGTATCGACTTGTATCGAGGTGTACCGAGATAAAAATTGAGAAAAATGGTTAGAAAGTTATTTTAGTATAGGATGCGCATTGTACCGAACTGAACCAATAAGGTATTGATACGATATCAGTACCAAGATTGCGAACCTTGCTAAATTCCATCATTGTGTTTCATCAGTGTCCATTTATTCGAGGATTTCTATGAGCTATAACTCTTTGCAACTCAATATGCATTAAAAAAATTACTTGATAAAGAAATTCATCACCAAAGATCAAATTTCTTATGACACCAAATTAATGTGACCTAAATTAAAAAGTCATTGCTCCAGAAGAAGCAAGGAGGTTTAGAAATCCACACACTTTAGGCCCTAGATGCCATGCAATGCCTTTTGTTCCATATCACATAGATAGGTCTAGAAAGATGATAATAAGAGGACCAAGACACCCCTTTTTTTTTTTTACTTGGAGTAGTTTTGGGCATATGCTATGTGTGTTAAATAGACCATCTCAATGCATGAAGCTCTAACCATTACAGGGTGTGAGGATGGTCAAATGTTTGCAACCTTCCTCCCGCATGTCTATAGGTTGTTTTGGTGTTTTGAACTTGTGGCACCCAAGTTACAATGGAGTAATATTACCATTGTGCCAAGACCTGCTCTCATGCTGCATGAGTTAAATGAGAACTAAAATTGGAAGGTTTTGAAATTTCCAAAAAAACAAAATGTTAAAATAAAAGAAAGTGTTAAATGCCCGCTTGGGCGTGATGCTCATTGTTAGGATATATATCACCACCCTCCAAGGTAGATCTTTTCTTTTCTTTTTTCGTTTTCCTTTTTTTTTGGGTGGGGGGTGTGGAGGTGTGCAGCATAACACATCTATAAGACAAGGTTTGCAATGTTGGTTTCGGTACCCATACTAGTATCCAACTTGACAGTGTTGGTGCGGTTCAGTTCTTGGTACAGACACTTGGTACGGATGGCATATCAAGTATCTATTTGCTATTGGTATGAGTTGGCATGCTTGATATGGTATGGTACTGCAAACCATGCTATATGACCCTATTTGGATGGTAGGAATGAGAGCTTGGGAATTGATATCCAGTTAGTGTATAAAGTGGGATTTCTAGTATTGAGATTTTGGTGTTTTTGTCATTTTAGTGTTGGAGAAGGTTGGAATTCTTGCTCCCCGGGGGGGGGGGGGGTGAGAGAGGAAGAGGAGTCATGTAGAATAGGGGAGTCAAGGATTGGTGTTGGGTAAATGCAGGCTGCCTCTTAGTATTGCATTCTTGAATTAATGGGAATTTAGAAAAAGAAAGGGTCTACCATGAAACCTATTAGGCTAGTTGGTGGGTAGAGAAACCTGCTGTTTGCAATTTAAGCTCATGCAACCAAGACTCGTATGTGCGAGACACAAAGACAGAGTAGGAATAATTAAGAGAACCTACATTACATGTAGGATAACTTTCCTTTAACTTAGGAATGAAATTGATGCCCTTTAAGAAAATAAATTTGCACGGTACATGATAATATTTAGTTGCTTGAGTGTACTAGTTCTCAAAATAATAAGGAATGCTACAGGTATATATGTTAGTTTATTGATAGTATTAATTGTTATATATGGTATATATAGTTACGTATAGATGGATATATTAATAAGGATTTCATCATAGTTTAAGAAGACGGCTGAACTTCCAAGACTCATGATTAAGCTAGAGTTACCATTGTAGTAGGAAATGGGAGAGATGACTACTTGCTTTGTCTCCATATGTGTGAGACACAAACACACAGAGTATCAAGACTAGGAAATGGAAATACAGCTGCTTGATTATTGAGGGAGCATGAAGAGGAGGCATCATGGAAGAATCTATCAGGATATTTATTAGTTTCCTTTTAAGGAGTTTGACTGAATAATAATCTAAGAGCAATTTGTTTCCCGACTGGCTTAAGTGAGAGACAGTAGGTAGAGACAGGCCAGTAAATTTGCAATATGCTTACTGCCCTTTCACCATAATCCTAAACATCAACTGTTGTTTCAACTTTGGGGATATTTGTCAACTAATCCTATTAAGGGCCACGTCTAGCATTATTACATGCTTTTCCTTTTTTTCCCTCTCCCAACTTCCATCCATGTTAACTTATGCTTGTCTTTTCCTCATAGACTCACTGACACATATTTAATCTCCTCTTTTTAACCAAGGCTGCCTCAATTCTACATTGAACATGTTCCTTGAAATTTTGTGGAATAACTTTTCTTGTAACAATTATTTTTTTCATTGTCCATCGCAAAAGTGACAGACTAAAATGCCCAAACTTCTGCTTCTTATTACAGGGGTGTGCGGGTGTTGGGGTGTGTGTGTGTGAGAGAGAGGCTGGCATGTCAAATCCAGTTATGGGTCTTGTCCCAAATTTGAACGCATTTATTCAAGGGCTTCTAGATTAGCTTTGGTTTTCTAAAATTCTAAAACTAAGGATAAACTAAAAACAATCAGAATGTGGTATGTGCTATGTGTAGGTAACACTGCCAACAGTATTAATTAGTTTTTTTATTCTCGTTCAACATTATAGTACTTTAGGCATATTTTCTTACCCTTATACATCTCATCATGCCATTCTGGACAATATGTGGAGATGATTGGGTGTATCATTACTATGTTGATACAACATTTTCAGATATGCAATCCTTGCTTTGATATACTTATCTTTAAGTAGCTTTCTTCCTCATCTTAAATGATATTGGTGAATGGCATTTCAAATCTGCAAATAATTCCTGTAATGGTGACGTGGTTTTGCTGGCTTTGTACATAATTGCTTTCATGACTTTGTAAGTTGTTGATTTTTGTTGTTTTGGATATTTTTTATCTAACATATGAACTTATCTTGTGTTTGTCAGGTACGTTCAAACTGACACTTCAGTTTTCAGAGGATTACCCAAATAAACCACCAACCGTACGCTTTGTTTCTCGAATGTTTCATCCAAACAGTAAGTTCTGATATCAAGATTGTTCTGCTCTTAGGAATCTGGACTTGCATCACTGCTTCTAGGTCTTGTTTCATACTGTATCTTTGTAATGAGTAAAGTGGAGGTAGTGCTCAAGCTGATACATCTTGATTCTAGAAAGCTGCATTCTAAATAATAGCAATAGCACTTATGCTGCGTGAGCACTTTGCAACAACAGCAAGCACGGAGAGCTGATGACCTGATGCCTCCTACTTGCTATATCAGTCAATTGGGATCTATAACTTCTAATTTTCAAAGCTTAGGTCATTCTGCCCATAATGGATTGGTTAGTTTTGTTGTGAGTATCTCGTGTTATGATGTAATAATATAACACATCATGGTTGGGTGCCTGGTCTTTGAAAAGTTCCTTTACAACTGCAATGCCATTGTATTTAATTTTGGAAGAGATGACATGGCATTGTACACATTAGGTTATTATTAATCAAGTTAGTTAAGAAAGTCTGCCTGATTGACTCATGATGCTCCCAAAGTGCATATTGGCCATGTTACTTACCTGTTCTAACCTTCTTATACCTCCCTATAGTCTTAAAATCTTTTCTTGCACGATGGTTAGTAATATATTTTGGGAGATCTGAATAGATCAGCACCTTTGTTATGAGTCATAATAAGTGAAAAAAATTAGGTGGATAAGTTGACTATTGAGTGAAGAACCATTAGCTGAGTACTAGCTCTATCTTGGAAGGTCAGAAAGTTAGGGGATTTTTTTCTTGGTTATATTGTTAACTTTATATTTTGAAGAATACTACTTTGTCCATCTTCTATTTTGCACAGTAAGTTATATGTATACTCATGAACAAATTTATTGGTATAAGCCTTTTTACCAGGGCTGTCATTTCATCATCTTACAAAGAGTGCTATTATTCTTCAGATATGCTTATAAATTGCTTCAGTGATGACATTAGAATTGCATTGTATAATTTTTTTTCCCTTCCAATTTTATTGTAACGGTTTGCTGATTTTAAACCTATCTGGTAGAGTTATATGTTGGATGCTAAGCCATCCTTTTCTTATTTTAACCTTTTGTGGTTGAATATTTATAGTTTATGCGGATGGAAGCATATGCCTGGATATCCTACAAAATCAATGGAGTCCTATATATGATGTAGCTGCAATACTTACGTCAATCCAGGTTTGAGAATCCTTTTTTTTTTAAAAAAAAATGTTTGTATCCAAGGTTCTGATGCTTATTTAACCCTGTACTGTCATGTACAAATGAACCCTGACAAGGAAGTGAGAGTTACAACCAAATGATAATGTAGTTCCATATAATGCCTAGAATCTATTTTCAGTCATTTTCTTGTCATGATTTTGGTGCAAATTTATAATTATCTGTTCTTTCCAATCTATTCATATTTCACCAATAAGATGAACTTTTAAAGCCACAGAATATTATATGAAACTTCTTGGCAATTTTGTTTTGTTGCTATTTGCTGAAAACTATGTTACATTGGGTCGGGCAGGGTTGAAATGTAGCCAAGTTTGATCGATGACACAGCACGGAGAGCATAGAAGTTTTGTGTAAAATTTAGGAAGAGAAAAATATAGATAAAGAGAATCTAGAAGAATTCAGAAGAGACATTTAGAAGAAAGGGAGATTGTGTGGAATCTACAACAATAAATCAATAATTCATAATTACCAAAATTCAAAACCTATCTTTACAACCTTTTGCAAGCTATAATACCAATTTCGGAATAAACTTGCCACTTAATTACACCTGAAGCTTCTGGCCACTTTTTGATTTGAGTTTGACCGAATGTCATCAAATATCAATTATAGATCTCGAAGAGACCTTTCCAATAAGTCCAAGATCACCGTATCTGATATTTGTGTGAAAAAATATGCCTTGCAGAAGATTGCTGGTTCCATGCAGGCTGCGATAAGCTTCGACTGTTCAATCTGACAAATCTGTAAATATATCCTACATCGATCAAGCTTGGTTTGAAATTATTTTGAGCTTGAACTCTAGGATTAAGCTTGATTTGTTTATTATTCAAGCTTAGCTTAATTTGTAGCCAAGCTGAACATGAGCCTTCAACTTGATAATTCTAAATTGAGATGAAATCAATTCAAGCTTGTTCGAGCTCTGTCCATATTTGAATTATAGCTTGATTCAAGCTTAATGCAGGCCTGTATTAATGTTTAAGTAATTCGAAGAACACATAAAGTACACTGATTAAAGACCTACCCGACAGTACATATCTATGAATATCCAATTTATATATTATAAATATATGCAAGCCTTATTGAGGTCGGTTGAATTTTGCTATGGTTTGAAATTAATTTTGAACTTGTTTTGTTACCTCAAGCTTTGATTTGTCTAGCTTCCAGTCAAGCTTGTTTTGAGCTTTTCTCAAGCTGAGCAAGTTGAGCTCAAGCTGGTTAGTTCATCTGGCAGCCCTAGGTTTGGATATGGGTCTCAAAGTGCAGGTATATATTGAGAGGTCAGATTCATCTTATTCACAAATATTAGGATACGAGGACTTAGCTAAAGAGGATCTTTTATACCCACTTGTCTCTTCTTATGTACAAAATTATGCCTATTTTATACAAACTTGTTTTATGCACAGGCCAGGGACTGAAAAGTAAGTTGCAATAAAAACTAAGGCTGGGAGTAAATATTTCTATCGACAGTCTTGGAATGATAAATTATATGCAAAACAGGGACTGAAACTTAATCTGTTCATTTAAATGGATGGATCATCATCTAATGCTGTCCTTGCAACCCATGTGCATTGCATGTGTTTATAAATCAAACCTTGACCTTTTGCCCATCCGCCTTTCCCTTTCTCAACTATCTTGTGTGGCACCATGACCTCTGTCTCTATGCAAGTGAATCCGTCAGCCACTGATCCCCTGTGTACTGGTGACCTTGTCGGCCAGATAGAGCCCCACCAACAGCCTGTCTCATCTCAAGTGGGTGCCACGCAATCCCTTCCTTTGATCTCCTCCTTCCCTTCCTTCCTTCCTTTAGGGTCAAGACATCCATGTTACCTTCCATCTTGTCCGTTATCCAATTTCTTAATTTCTTGGACAACCTGGTGTGATGGTATTCGTAATGCATGTATTCATAATGTGTCGAACTCATGTCTTGTACCTATAGCTGTTTCATCTTATGTTGACATGGGTATGGTGGGTGGGGTGGCGAGTCTGGGTGTCATAGATTGAAAGCTGAAATAGTGGACCTTGAACCTTTTTTCTGTGAAAGTTTATTCAAATCCCCTTGTTGCTAAAACTATGTCAAAACTCATTTTTCTTATATTACCCAGCTTGGCCTTTGTTTTTCTTTCCTGTTGCTTTTGAAATCTTGAGCACCTGTTCATTTTGCACATCGTGTAGCATGCTCAGCTTGATTTGCCTTTTTCATACTACTTCGCTTTAGTGCGTTCTTTATGATCATAGCTTCTGCTATTTTAGGTGTGTTCCTTTGACCTATTCTATTCTCTATGATATTTCAATAGTTTGTCCCTTGTGTAATCAAATATTGTAATTGAGCGGTCTTACTCTTATTTAGTCTGCTTAGGTGGATTGGCATCTAGCAGGATGGTCAAGAGTGCACCTGAGCCTAGAGAGCCAGCCACCTAGGCATCTAGGCAGCAGGTTTCAGAAATACTGGTTAGAATTTGTGAGAATTAAGGGTGAGAAAAAAATAATATGAAGAAAGCTGAAGAGAATATAGTTTCTAATAAAAAAAAAGCTACGATCAAGGGGTGTAATTGCTCCTAAGTTTTTCATTTCACTTGAGTCATTAAATGTTCTGGACAATAGAATTTTCCTGAATTAGTGACCATGGAAGTGCAATTGTTTCCAAGTTGTCTAACACTCACCATGTTCCTTTCCCTTAGGTTTGCACACATGATCTAGTTACCGATTAACACTTAGATTTTGGTGCCCATTGAGCTCAGAGGTCATCTATTCTAACCTCATATCCCCTATTCTATAGAATTCCAATTTGGAGCATGCCATCTTCAGATTGAGGTTAATTGTAACACTATCAGTTGTTGAGAAATTTAAAGAAAAGAAAGTTTTTAGATAGTGATCTTCTTGTTGATTGTTTGGTAAAGAAACAAATATTCAAGATAAGAGAAAATAAAAGGCCAATATTTTCTCTAAAAGACCTAAAATGGTTCCTCCAAAGCTAATGATTTTGGGATAAACTAGTAGATAGGGAAGTAGTTCAGGACATCGTGTTTCTTCTTAGTCTGACCAAACATGAGAAAATTCCTATTTTATTCTTTTTTCCTCTCTTCATTCTAACATGTATGTACTTTTGTGAATTTTCATGACAACCAAACAGAGCTCAAGACAAAACACATCTACAAATTTTATATAGATTAGATAATGCAATAATGAGGGCCTTGTTGATGAGAAATGCGAAAGTTGATAAGTTGTTCAGCAACCAGGCAGATAAACAGCTGCTTGTCATTATAGCTTGTTAGACAACGTTAAGCTTTCTAGGCAGGTAGTTTGTTAAAGAGACTACCACACATTTTGTTGAGTTATTAGATTTGTGCTACTTTACATGTTGGTAGGTGACTTTCGCAAGACTTGGAATTTCTTAGAGGGATTATAATGCTTGGTCATTGATGTGGGGTAAGAGTTGGTCATAAGCCAGATGAGAAATGTTGGATTACGTAAAAGTGATGGGATCATAGCAGCTGAGCAAACATTGTTATTTTTCCATAAGTAAATTTAAGGCGTTCTTCCTCTCATAATAGAGGTCCAGAAATTAGCATTTTCTAATATTGTACTATAATCATTTACTTGATTTGTATGTGGTTACACAAATTTGAAAGATGTAGAAATCAACCTTAGGCCAAGTAATGCACCAGTCAACGAGAAGTATGCTAATTGACTGGGTTAGGTCATTGCATTGGTCGGTCTTAATGCTTGGATTGAATGTTTTTTCACATAGGAACCATATATTGACCCCAAAGTCTGTAGGTTGGCCTGTTCATGGTTTTGGGCAAATTGGCCAATAGAGGGCCTTGGCCTGATTTTCTTTAGATTACATACACAGTATGTTATATTAACTTGCGTAAATTAAATAACTAGTCAAAAGTTAAAAATTCTCTTTGGCAATTACTTGAACCCTATCCTCTCTCTTCTCCCAAGGATGAAAAGGCCCGTCATTTTTATTTTTGCAACTGCAGGTGGAAACTCTAAGAGACAGATATTTGTATATCCATACCTGTATCAAGTAACCAACGTTGTCATTTACTGGGCCATTTTTGTATATGTGGTGACAATATTATTTGTAAATCCTCCTTTAATACTTTTGCCTACCAATGGCAATTCATTAGTTAAAGTAGGAAGTATCATCTATTTACATTGGAGGCACTTTTGTGTTGCAGTCACTGCTCTGTGATCCAAACCCCAATTCGCCTGCGAATTCGGAAGCTGCACGCATGTTCAGTGAAAACAAGCGCGAGTACAATAGGAGAGTACGTGAGATTGTGGAGCAGAGCTGGACAGCAGACTGATGATGGATCCCATCCCCTCTGATCGACTGGTGCTTGCTTCATCCTAAAGTTGTGGGATGCCATTTGTAGTTAATAATTGCACTATAGATATTGTATTCCAACTTCACCAGCTTCATGCTTGCTGTCAACATATAGTTGCGTGGCTTTCAGATATGGACATTTTTAGCTCTCACTTGAAGATTCTGCTAAGTTTTGTGTTGTGAGGCAAATATTGACTGGACCATTTGTTTCCATCTTTGTCTATATATATATATATATATATTCCATTGATGAGCTGGCTTGTTGGATGAATTGATGCTCCATTTGATCCATTAAGTGTATCAGCTAACGAATTGTTTTGCTAGGAACCTCCTGTGCTTGATTGCATTCTGGGACTGATCTTGAGCTTTAGGTGCCTGAAGACTTTTGGACGCCGTTCAGACTTTCTTTGCCCTGGATTTTTCTGTTTCCCTATTTCGTCTTCAGGCTTGCATCCCAGGAGCTCTTGTTCGACTACCGAGTGGTTATACCGTAGCATTTCTTGGCTTAACCCAGAGCACTCCTGAAGACGAGATAGGGAAATGAAATGTTCTGAATGTTGTTCATGGATGCAGCTGCGGAGCTCATGGACAGGTTTGAGATTTTGATCACGTCCACCAAATATCTGACTTATGGCTTCTATAAGTTGCAATTGCAAATATACAAACAGCAACTACCATGACCTAAACTGGTGGCAAGTTTATCACAGATTTAAAGTACAATCAGCCCGACACAAATGTAGTTGAAAAAAATTGAAGCAAATGCGCCTCCAGATCTAGGATTGGGTGCTGAGGTTGTCGCCGCTGGCCCAACCATCCCGGACTTGCATGGAGTACTGCAAGAGCTGAAGAACATCATCGATCGAGGCACGCATGCTGGGATCTTTAGATACACGACTAAGGGTTATTTCAACTGCTGTTCTCAAGGAATCGAGAGCAAAAGTGCTGCGAATAGTCGGTCATCCCTTTCAGCTTTGCAGGGCCATCGGTCAAGCTTTTCTGGAGCTACAGAACGTAGTAAGCACTTCCAATGTTATTTATGCCTTTTTTTTTTCTTTTCTTTTGGTGGTAAATGGTGTTAAGTTTTTATTAGTGAAAAAGCCAACTCCAACTTCAGCATCAGAATTGCTTATTTTTAATGTTTTTTTTTAAAAAAAATCTGAGGCTCCATAAATTCACTATTCAGAGAAATCTCCCTGCCCAAGATTATACTCTGTTGAATCGGTAGTCATTATGCAGAAGGAAGGGCTTTTGATATGAAACGCATGGAGTTTTAAAATTCCTTTTTAAAGTCCAATATAAAGTGCTAAAAATGCTCAGTAAATTTGTTCAGCGAGTATACATGCACTTGTTATGTTAAAATCATTGCTTGTCCTAAAAAGCTTAAGGTAGATTTATTTATATATTTTATATTTTTCTTACGTGTGAAATGATCAAGGGAAGCTATGTTGGTGCACTAACAATCGGATGCTCGATGTTATGATGACACCAAATAAGATGGGGGCCAAATACTTGAACTTTCAGAGAATCCGATTCGCTTTGGGATTCTGCAGGTTTGCCTGTGATAATTTCTAGAAGAATCAGTCCCAGCTGATAAATATCTCCTTTTTCACCATGTCCTAAACTGCAATTACTGTGAGCACGAGAAACGGGAGAAAAAAAATGGAATGAATCAAGACTCGCCTAACCAGCTAACAGCTGTTGGCAACTTTTCTACAAACTCATCAGGTTGTTTTAGATTGGGGATCGGGTTTCTTTTTGATTTTCTCCTTCTTTAACTTTTTCTTCTTGTATTCGACAGTAGTCATACTATCAAACTACTTTCGTCAATCAAATTGTCTGCTTGCAATTATATAGATAAGACTTGTTGCCTGCCAAGATCGCCATCTTCCGCTGTGCTGAAAAGGGCTTTCATAACCTACCTGATAGACCCAAGATAGGGATAACCATGAACCAAATATGGAACACTGTAACGGTTGTTTTCAATGAAGTTTGAACTTACCTTGTTCTTATTCTTCAGTAGCCCTGGCAGATTATAATTGCTAATTTTTGGAGTAAAGAGTTTGGTCCAGCAAAATATTCTCTATGCCGAGATCATTTCCGACAATGCCAACTGAATTCCCCTTGCAACCCCAATAACAGCCGCTACTCTCTGTGGCCATTTCAGCATCTCACGCTTTCGCCATTCTGGCAAGTTGGAGAAACAAAAACATAAAATCATTAAAAGCCACTCATCTCTTCCGGTCTCTGGAGGCAAGAGAATATTAAGTTCCACTAGAAACATGCTCAAAAACAAGAAAGACAGTACTTCTTGTGTTAGAACTATCCTGGCCACTAACGGTGCAATGCCCCAAGATGCTGACCAAATGAGGATGCCTGAGTTTTGAAATGACATCCATGTACTTCAGTAGGCTCTGACGAGAATGCTTTGGTTTCAACTTCAAACATCTCACCACATCTATAGAGCCATCCTGGAGCCAACCCTTATAGAACTAAAGGAGGCAGGAAAAATATTCCAAATTAAAGGAGGACCAACAAAGATGGTATCTTTTTTCAGTAAAAAAGAGCATCCCCGCCAAAAAGAAACACAGCAGCACCCACCATCACAGCAATTTGTACCGTCCAAAAGAAAATTTACAAGAAGATCAAGAGAACAGTAGTTTCCATCAGAGAGAAATTATTCAAGAAGAGATCTGAAACTTTGACCGGAAAGCTCATCCCATCATCATGAAATCTATGCGAAATATTTTAGATAAGAGTAGGCAAACACAGGTTTCTATATACCGTAGAAGGTTATCCTTATGGCTAATGAATCACTTTCAGACATTTTGTAAACTGAGACTGGTAAGGGTAAGTAGGTGATCCTAAACAATTTGGTAGGGTTGAATGGTCTATAATCATGACGAAGACAGGAAAGTGTCTACTTAGCCAAGCACCCTGTTCTCTTGATGCCAAAGCGATGCAACGACACTCATCTCTACTTTTCACATGACTTTAGTTGTTCTAATGGATAACAAAAATTTACGAGATAGTGCAGAGTGGCAAAACTAATTAGAGATATCAGATGGTTTAAAGAAATCTAAAAGACTTCTTGTCCAACTTCTGAATATCTTAGGCTACATCCTTAAATTCAAGGAAACATCCTTAAAGAGTTTGAGCCTTCATGGAAGAAGAGAGCGCCCTTACATCAACTTTGGTTCTGATTTAGATATAGTCACGAGGCAAGATCTGAATCAACTCCAAACATAATGTCTAGACTGGTCTTAGATTGTAAAGAGGATCGGTACTGGAGATCAAGATTGCCATATGTTTGCCAAGCTAAAAATTTCATCTCGTAAAGCAAAATAATTCTAGGTATCCACTCTCCTACCTGTCCTCACGGCCCATCCTCAACTAAATTTGATCGGTCAAAAGTATATATATGTGTGTGTATAAATATAAATCTCAACATTTATCTTGGTGGTTGAAAATTTTGTTTGATATGAAAGCATTGATAAAATTATTCTTGCCAATTGCTTTTCATATGTTGTTAGTAAAATATATATATATTTAAATTATAGTTTTGACGTATTTGAAAAGTCCATCAAAAAAATATATTTATAGTTGCATTTTGGTAATAGCTTATGCAACACTACTATTAAAAGTTCCCACAAAAGTTTTTTTTTTGTGGCGAATATTAAGCTAATGGCAAGATTTTTTTTTTCGAAGTTGTGGTTTTTTAAAATTATTTCGGAATCTAAATTATTAGATATAGCTATCATCCCTATGATAATTATTTTAATTATAAAAAAATGTCTTATGATACAATTTTTTTTTTGAAGCATCTACTTATTTCTAATACCTTTCGTATTTGCTAGCAGTGTATAATATATGGTATATCATAACTGGTTACCGATATTCAGTACAAATGATATACCATATGGGATGGATATGGAGTCTGATAACGTGACGAAATATAACCTGCATTATACTTGAAAAATAAGTAAAAATGTAATCTTCTACGACATCCTCCATCGTCTCTCTCTATTCGCCGTTGGTTGCCGAAGGGGTGGATCCCCGGTTTCTCATACTGTTTCGAGTTTCGCGCAAGCGGGTTCTTCCCTCCGGTGGGAGGCAAGGCTGTATCTTATTAGTTTTCTATGAACTGCTCTTTCTTGCTCACAGACTAATTTATCCAATGGCTCTTTCTTTCTTAAAAGCCTTTCCAGTGCCTTCTCTATTTTGTTTCGCTTTGCCGACCCCTTTTTCTCTCTGGCTCGTTCTTCTTTACTTTTTCTTCAATTGCTTTTGTTGGTTACGGGTTTCCGTCAGCTCCTTAGAGATCTGAAATGTAGTTCCGATCTCTCTCTCTCTCTCTATCTCTTTCCGTCTCTTCCTTTTCTGGATTTCGGTGGGAGCTATCGAAAGGCGTAGCCAGGGTTTCTGGTGACTTGGTTCATCCGGTAAGCTTCCGATCCGCGGGATTCTGTTCTTTTCTATTCGATTTATCCGTGTTTGTATTTTCCTTTTCAT
This sequence comes from Phoenix dactylifera, assembly GCF_051530095.1. Taxonomy (NCBI): domain Eukaryota; kingdom Viridiplantae; phylum Streptophyta; class Magnoliopsida; order Arecales; family Arecaceae; genus Phoenix; species Phoenix dactylifera. The sequence goes on along the minus strand of NC_143201.1, from coordinate 29,443,585 downwards.
GGGCATTGGTTTTGGAGTTTGGACACTGTCGATCGAGCCCTTGGGCTGCGGTCTTCTTGATGAGCGGATTCAGGCTTTCAAGCTTTTCTCCGTGACGTGGGCTGTGTTCACGTCCATATTTTCAGTTTTCTGGTCTGAAAAATTTTGATTTTTCTGCAGTCTCTGTGCGGCCTCTAACAATTTGTATTTAAAATATATCGCTCTTTCTTTTCCCGGATGAGTAATTGTTTCCCGGGGTAGGTTTTCCAATTTCTCGTTTAAATTTTTGACCTTTTTGATAGGAAATGAAGTTCTGAGGCGATTGGTTGAGTTATAGTTGCCTTCGCATTTCAAGCAATGTCTTGCTTGTTCTATGTGCTTGGCGTGATCGAGGATTCTTGCAGGATTCCGTTTCGAGATATAACGGTCTAGGATCCTGAGTTTTTTTGCTGATGGGGACGTCTCCTGGAAAATGGATCAAGAGAGTGATTTTTGGCAAGAAATCATCCGGAACTCAAACATCAAAAGGAAGGGATCCTTTGGTATGCAACTGCCTTTGTTTTTATGACGTAGTTGGTCTCTGATTTATTTTGCATGCATTGCGACGTGTTAGGTGATTATGTTTCTGGTTTCTAGAGGTAAAGATTCTCACTATCACCAATTAGTTCTGGTGATGATGTCTGCATGATTTACTGTAACATCTTGCATGTTTCGGTTATCCATAAACCTATTCCTAGATTAATCAAACGTATGTAAAGCATTACTTAATATATGCCATCTCACTGTTGTGCCAATGGATGTGGCTGTCTTGCACTGGAGATGAAGTGGTGGGTTGGTCAGGTTCGTGTAGATTTGGCTTCTCTAGATGATGGATTTAAGAATCTTCAATAGAAATAGATCTGAGGTGATGAACATCATGCAAGCCCTCTTCTATATAGGACTAAGGTGATGAAATATCTTGAGTTTAGACTTAATGATGGCTTGAAAAGACACAGCTCTATGGATGCAATGCCATTGAAACATTGAAAGTGAGATGGGAGGACTTGCAATGCAAGATGAGCTGCTTGACAGTTTGCATTGTTATACATACAAGTAAGGGCGTTGGCAAGTTTGATAGGATGATTTTGACTTATGAGAGGAAATGAGTAAGGTCAATGTGTGCTGATTGCTGATGTGTTTCTAAGCTAGGAGGTATATCCTGTGTCTTTTGAAGGACAAAGAGGGTTAGAAGTGGATGACATGGAGGATAGATAGCAAGCATTGCATATGGCTTTAACCTAAGGACGAGAGAGCTTCATGGTTTCAATTCTCTAATGGAAGGATTTCCTTAATTTTCATGAGATCCCTTCCCCTTAATTATAGGCTTCATTAATAAGTTAGAGACATATTGTAACTTGATATGCCTATACTAAATTAATGTTTCACTTGGAATAACAGAAATTTATAATTTGTCATTACCCTCTTTAATGCTATCTGAGATGCATTGATGCTGTTAACAATCTATCAGATTAAAAAGGGCATTCTTTTGGCTTTACAAATGGCTCATGTGAGTTATAGATAACAACAGAGAGGCAACAAGTGCTTATCATTTATTGGTATTCCAGCTAACAAACTTAAGGTTTATCTTGGCTGCTTTACTTTGATCTCTGACATGAAGACCCAATTTACCAAAAGTGAGCTGGTTGACTTGGATGTAGTAAATTAGGGAAGATTAGGCAGTCATGATTGGGTTGCTATGCTGAAGAGTTTGCTGATTGGAAGGGAATATTCTTATCTTGAGGGGCTGAAGCACTTTCTTTAAGGATATTTGGTCTGTCTTATAATTTTCTCTTATACGTTTCTGCATCATATTTCTACGGAGAGAGGAAAGCTGATAGTAAGAGAACAGCCTGTTTTACCAGAAGAGGTTACACAACTTGGGTTTCAGCTTTAAACCTTTCAAAGAAGCAAAACTTGCACCTTCCTCACGGTTCATTCATTCCTCCTATTACTTAATTGCTGAACTTGCAAGATATAAGGGGGTATCATATCACGGAGAAAGTGATATGTTAAAAGAGAATAACCGACCTTGTGGGTCCATGTACGTAGTGCTGCTGGATGAAATATAAAAAGAAGCCTCTTATCACTGTAAATGGGCAGTGTTATTAAAGGCATTTTTCAAGACCAAAGTATCTTGAGTGGGCATGAGCTAGGTGGGAAATGTGATTTAGTTAGTTTTGAGATGATTAGTGGGGGATCAAAACATGTTTACAGAAGAGTTCTATTGGGATTTTCTTTTAAGACCTTTAATGATGATCAAGTTGCGTTGGTGATATTTTGCAATTTGTTGGGGGTTGCTGAAAGCAGATAGTCGATAGTTCATCAATGCGCTATGCTAGTCACACCATTGAGTGCTGGAGCAAGAATTCTATGAAAGATCTCCAGAATTTTTTCTGTTTTTTTTATTATAGAGGAGTCTAAAGGAAGAATTTTCACCTTTGACTTGCTATTGTTATGAGGAGGCCTCTTTCTTTGCAAAGGAGTTGCTACTTGTTAATGTTAATTCCACTGCTATCTTCTCCTCCCTATATTTATTTTTGTTGCTCCTTTTTCTCCTCACCCCCATATTAGGGCAGTGGATGAGCTAACCTATCTTTTTTTCTGTTCCATAGGATGAAAATTCTTGCCATGCATAGACTTAAAACAAACATTACCTCTGTCCTCTGCTGAGAAAATAAGTCACAAAATATCATCATGATCATCTTTTGGGTCTACAAACCAATATAAGGAAAGAAGAGTGTTGGTGATTGATCAGTTAGTTATTGATAGCTAGACATCTTACATCTCTTTTGTCATCTGGTTGCTTTCTGTGCATGTCTGTGTGGTTGCTGCTTCTAGGCCTTCTGTTTTCTGGTAATTTCTCTATCAGGGGTTTTGTTTTTTTCTCTACTTAAGAGTTGGAGCTGTTGGAGTATAATCTTTTTTTTCTTATTTTAATGCTATGCTTGATGCAGCTATAGAGTTACACCTGCTAAGGTCTCACCTTTCTCCAGCAAAAAACCAAAAAAAAAAAAAGAGAAGAAAGAAAGAAAGAAAATTATTCATTGCTTATTCCTGCCTCTTCTGCATGTGAGATTGGTCAAGATAAGCATCCTATGCAGATTAGACATCCTATGCAGGAGAATCACTTATGAGAGATTGGTTTGGCCAAGATTGTTTGTGATGGATGTGGTCCTTCAGTAAACCTGTCCTGACTTGAATATTGTGGCACCAAACTTCTTTGGCATCGGCAAGTCAGCATAGATTTGTTTTGTGATTTTAATACCATTCTATGAAATTGTTCACTGTCGAGGAGCATTTGAACTTTCTCTGCATGTAATCTTCTTTCAGAGATGACCAGAAAGCTATTTATACCATATATGACTAAACAAAAGGACTATACTTACCAAAAAAACAAAAGGACTGTTATTCTTTCTGTATTCATCAGCAATGCAATGGTTCCCAGAAAGAAATGGAATCATACTTATCACAGTATAGTGCAAGAACTTGAAGAATCCTTATCCAGGAGTTTATTGAGAAAAGTTTGAGCACTGCTTAAAATTCCCTGCTAGGTCTGGTCACCTTCACCTACGCAAGACTTCTAGTTTAAATTTGGGAGATACATTCTCTCAACATTGCTTTCATTCGTAGTTCCTGGTTGTTAGTATAGTTACAACTTCTCAATAAGCAAGTTATATTTTCTATTGACTGTCTTTTTCCATGTTGCGAAGCTATGTGGTGGCAAATATTTAAGGCCTTGCCTTAAATTGCTCAGTCTATCTATAGTGCAAGGTGTGACTGGTTAGTTATATGATCAGTACATGGTCATAAATGATAACGGAAAAAAGATGCAATATCAAGTGCAGTTGTGGAAGAGATTTTGACTACCAAGCAGCAAAAAGAAGGTATTATTAGTTGTACAGGCCTTGCTAGTGGGACATATCATAGAATTAACCAACCATCCAGAAACCATTCTTATTCTAAAATGAAATCACAGAGATGTGGAATAAGATATGCTTTTTAATAGTCACATCCTGATTCAATGTTTCTTACTTTCTTTCAAATCTGCTATTGCTTATCATTCATTCTCCTGCATAGGATGTCTAATCTGTATAATTTAAAGCGATCATATGTGCAAGGGCTAACCAATCTGTCCATTTCTATTAGAAGAATGCTGCAAATGGTGAAGAGCATGTTGGTGGAACAGGACCATCTGCTCAGGCTGTGAATTCACCAGTGATATCTCAACCAGTACTTGTAAACACCAAAACGAATGATATCATCTCAGAACCAGAAAAGGGGACACCTGCTGATATGGTTGTTGGAGGAGTTCCATCATCTATAGGTCAACATACAGATGATCAAGGAATTGTTGGACATGATGTGTTAAAGGACTCTGAAAAAGTCGAGGAACAGCAGGCTGCTACCATGGTGCAAGCAGCTTTTAGGGGTTATCTGGTAACTTTTGATTGAATAGTGATAATTTGCTCTCATTTTGATCAAGATAATGCACTCCAATTTTCACAGTATATTAGTAATATATTCATCGATATTTTTTTACTCTATAAGCTCTTCTAGGGAGGTCATCATCAATATCTCTCTTCCTCTCTCATATGTGTGCAAACAGGAAGAACCCGAGTTAAACTATAGCATGTATCTGATATGATCTCTCTCTCTCTCTCTCTCTCTCTCTCTCTCTCTGTGTGTGTGTGTGTGTGTGTGTGTTCTTTGACAGATAGATATATGGGAGAATTCAAGGGAAGAAATTCCTTATTAATTCTGTCTGATATCTGTATAATTTTCATGCAGTCACGCAGGGCATTTCATGCACTTAAGGGCATCATAAGGCTACAGGCACTGGTTCGGGGGCACTTGGTGAGGAGACAAGCAGTTGTAACCCTACGTTCTTTTCAGGGAATTGTTAAGTTACAAGCACTGATTCGTGGGCGGCGAGTCAGGCTTGAAGTCAATACAAAATGCCATCAGGGAAGGGATGTGGTAGATATTCTTATCTTTGGACTTTTAAGATCTAAGATCCTTACTTTGTGGAAGTATAACTTGTTCTTTTGTTTTTATTGTCTTGCTGTGAAATGAACTCCTGCTTGTGGACTTATATAATGCAACACATAAAAGAAATTTTAGCCTCATAATCTTGATTTACTGCAGTGTCAGTCAAACTGGCAGGGGCATAACTGCTTCATTATTGTTAGTCAGCTGCCTTGCTGATGTGTTATGGAATTAAGGTCTCAGATATAGTAGTTCTGCAGCAATGAAGCTTTTTTAATTCCTTTTCTTTCATTATCTCCTGGGGAAGAATATTAACATGTATGCACCTTGTAAGAATGTGGTTTTGGAGAGGGTGTTTGGGGAAAGGGAAGCTTGGCAATTTGTAGGGGTGTGTGGATGCAAAAATGTGGATTCGGTTGTTTGCTGCACCAAAATTTCATAAATTATAAGAACAACATGCTCGCATGCTTCGCATTTTATTTTACAATCTAAATGGAGTTAAGGCAAATTTCTCATTAGTTCGAGCTTTACTTGTATCTTAATCAATTTACTTTAAGTTTTATAGAATGGTTGCACCAATTTATTGATCTTTCTCATCTGCGTGTGTTGAAGATTGTTTATTTCTTTCTTTTCAGGATGCTGAACAGTTGAAAACTTGGAATGAGAAACTATTAACTAATACTTTTATTCGTCAGGTAAATCATGTTGCATTAGAGCAATTAGAATGATGAGATCATGTTTTTCAAAAAGCTTCTTCATATGGTTACATACTATCAATGCTATATCTGCCTAGCTCGTAAAACAAGCTTTTTAACCAGAGCGTATATTGAACATCAGTCTGGTTTATTACATATTTATGTGGCAAGGCATATCACTTGTTCCATTGCTGCAGCTTCTTTCTGCATCACCTGTTATAAAACCTTTGCAAATCGAGTATGATGGTGGGGAACCCAATTCAGTCTTGAGCTGGATGGAGCGCTGGACATCCTCTCATTTCTGGAAACCACTTCCCCAACCAATGAAGGCTGTTGATTTGAAATTTCAGGCAAGTGAATCAAGCAGACTGAAATATACTCTTTCTAGGAACTCAGTTGCAAACACTGACTCTGGGCCGGTAAATGCCGTCACCGAGCCTGAAAAACCAAAATGCAACCTGAGGAAAGTACCTAGCTCCCCTGCTGATTCTGTGCAGGAACATCCACAAACCGAGCTTGAAAAGGTCAAACATAATTTGAGTAAGGTATCTAATTTGACAACAGAAGCCTCTGACTGGCCAGATGCTGAAAATGAGAAACCAACGCACAGTTTGAAGAAGGTGCCAGGTTCCCCTCCTGATGTTACACATCAGAGCGTTGAGGTCACTGCGGACAAGATGAAGAAAGGTACTGCAGTGACTCCTGAGAACAAACCTGATATGGAATGTACGTTACCAGATGATTGGCCCCCTCTCGAATTGCATTCATTGCAAAATACCAGTAAAGAAGGTGAACTTTCCGTAACTAATGGGGAATTGAGCTTGAAGGATGAACAGCCTTGCGAGGGGAGCCAGAAAGGCAGGAAGAGGAGGGCTTCTTTCTCATCAAAATCAGAATATTATGCAGAACACGGTTTGCAGAATGCTTCAAAATTACCAAGCTATATGCAAACAACTGAATCTGCTAAGGCAAAACTACGTGGACAAGTTTTACCAAGGTCTGGCTCAGATTCAGCTGTGAAAAATAGCACCCCACGTCGCCATTCTTTGCCGTCTTCCATGAATGGAAAGCTGAGCTCACAGTCACCACGGACACAGAAACTGATTCAAGGAAGTGGCAAGGGAGCTATCAGAAATGACAGATCTCTAACATCATCTATAGATGGTAATGATTTTGGACTGACTCTTGCCTATATTTTTGGTTAACTATGTTCTTTGATTTGTTTTTGTTTGCTCTAGCCATATTCTTTTTCTTTCTTTCTTTCTCTCTTCTTTTTTAGGTGCATATCTTGATGGTTTTGCATGAGATTTTGATAATTCTCTTGTTTGAGATTCCATTTTTTAGATGGCTTGAAGAATTTCACTTCACAGAATCGCGTAGTCATTCCCCTTCTCTTTTCATTATTCAATGCAGAGAAGGCAATTCAAATAGAATGGAGGAGGTGATGAGAAGTAAGAATTCAAGTTCTTTACAGCAGCAAGATATTGCGGTTTGTCTGCAGTTTTTCCTTCCTAAATTGTTTGTTTTATGGTGTAGAGTTGTGCTGTGATCCTGTACCAATTTGTTATTAAATGGGGTTTGGTTGGCGTAATACTGCGTTTTTTTTCACTTCTTCAGGTTACAGAATGTTGTTTATACAGAAAAATGCTTTTTAGATTTGTCTTGGTTCTCATTATATATATATTGCAAAATTGGAAAGAGCATCACTATGTTCCCTTACTAATCAAATTTTTCTTGAAGGACCTCATATCCAATATCATCATGGAATTTTATTGCTATTACTTCCCCTTGATATACATGAACCCCAGCACTCACCACCATTTCAACCCATCTTAAAAATCCATCATATCATTTTGAGATGGCTCGGGGAATCGTCTTTTACCGTATATTATTGGTATCATCTCTCAGCAATGCTTGAGGAACGTCACTGGTTCCAAAGGACGAGACCCAGAACCCAAAGTCTTCCTCGCTACACCCCTTCTCGGGTTGTGCGACCCGGGAGGGTACCATCAACAACTCACCCGCTACACCCGCTATGTCAAGTGGCGGGGAGCTCCACCTAGGTCCAAATGGCTCGGATCCAATCATCTCAACCACCATGCCCACAATTTTGAGCGCCAATGAGGGTATCCAACGTTAGAGGGGGTGATAACCTCAACATCTGGAGGATGACGAACGACTGTAAGACCTTTCAGGCCATGTATGTATACTGTAAGACAAACAAAGCTGCTGACTGGGTCACCTACATTCTGATAAGATCCTCCGGACACACCAGAAGACCTCTTTTTCATTGTGCAGCTATTGTACTCTAAAAAAAAAGAAAAGAAAAGAAATTGAGAGTATCCAACATCTAGTTCCAAGCGGTCCAGATCAGGAGGAACCACCTCCAGTTTTGTGGTTGCAAATGGAGAAAAGGAGATGAAGGAATCCAACAACAAACTTCAACCGGCCCAAATCCCAAGGAGCCACCACCAGCACCTATAGCTGCAAGTGAAGATGTAGGAATCCAACGTGGAATTCCGACACGTCCAAATCTTGAGAAGCTAACACCTAAGCCTTTGATTGCAGAATCCCGAGTCACCAGGTGCAACTACCGGGGAGGCCACCATTTGTTTCTCATAGTGAGTAAAGATAAAATTGCCTAGAAGCTAATCTTCTTCTTTGGCTTCTTATTAGGTCGATGCTATTGCCTTGTAGTAGTTACAATCTTGAGTACAGGTTACAAGCATGTCTAGCTTTGTTCCAACTTTCCAACTCCATGCCGATGGATTTGCTCTCTCGAGTACCAACTGCAATAATACAGTTGGTCACTCATTGATTGTGCTGAATAGATGTCGCGTAAATACTGGCATTGTTGGTGCCTGGCAGATGCAGATTACGTAGAGCTGTGCGAAACGCTCAAACAAAGCTTCAAAAGAAAAAGGGACGTCATAAAGAGGAAAATATAAAGGGAATGCAAAACATGATCAGACGAAGAGAAATGAGAGGGATGATGTCTCCACTCGAGTCCACTGAAACGGTCTCTTTCCCAGCCGGTTCATGTTCCAGACAACACTATCTTTCTTTCTTCGAGAGTAAGATCACGGCCACAGGTGCAAAAGAAATAACAGTGAAGTCGATCTCCTTCTACAGGTCAAAGGAAAAATATGAGTTGTGCCTTCTTTAAGTGGAGTATATAACATATATTAAAGTGGGAACAATAAATTTTAAACCTCACTGTAACAGGACATCCGCTGGAGCCTCCTTCATGCTCTTTATTAACATGAAATCAAACATGGAACTGCTTCCTGATTCCCTTCCCACTTCTCTACCATATTATCAAGACAAACTGAAATAGTCACAAGCTCAGCATTCCAAAAATAAACGGCCATCTGGTATTGCTTTCGTTTTCTGTTTTTGTTTTCAAAGATCCAAGAAGAATTGAACTCGACTCCAGTAGGTATGATGAAACCTTCTTGCATTTTCAAATTCTTTGTAAGAGTTTTTGACAGCAAATATTTACTGCTTTCAGTTTAAATGAAAATAAAAAGGCATGGGCTGGCAGAAGTTCCGTGCAAATGCTATGTGCAGCATTTTTCACTCGTATAGAAACAGAGACACAAAAAACAACAATACCAAATAGGCCCAAGCGGAAAATCTAGAGGGAGAAAGAACCCTGTCACAAAAAGCTCGTAAAGAAATCAGCTATTCAAACTAAAATGTTGGATAAACAATATTTTGATTTACCTGTATGTTGACTCTGGAAACACACGGCAACAACAGATGATAGGACATGGATCAACTTATTTTTCTTCTTTAATATGAATTAAAAGTATGTTTCTTTTATTCTTACAAACAACCGAGTTTTTACACCCTGCAAGAATATATGTAAAAGAATCGCTGGCAATCTCCACAAGATAGACCTAAAGACCACATATACAAGCAGCATGGCTAGGGCAAATTCGCAGACTCTGCAGATCAACTCCGAACTAGAGAACACATCACAAACAGTTTTATCAAATGCAACAGTCAATCCCACTATATCTTCAGCAGCTGCTGAAATTGCTTCCTGGTATATATAGTTTTGCACAGTATGCAGCATGCCTCCTTTTTATATTGAGGATAATTGTTGGTTGAATTTATAGTCAGACATTGATATCGGCTCGGCTTGATCTGGTGCTAGCCATGTCAGGCAAACTAGATGCTGAAAATCGCTGAAAGCTGTAATTCTCTGATGTAGACATTGGCTGCTGCGGATAGAGCGTGGGAGGTGGTGTTAGATTTCTTTGAGTAGGGACAGGGGGGAGCGCATTGTACTTGTAACTCTCACCACTTAGACTGCTAGAAACATGAAGAAATATGATCAAAGACTTCAACCAGAAAAAGAGAAATAATAAGAATTTCAATATCAAACAGGAACAACCATGTGGTATAGGCATCATGTGAGATCAGGTTGCCCCACAAGCACCCTGTAATTATTGAGGACGCATATCAAGATCATAATATATAGGACGCATAAATATGATTATCTAAGTCATGTATTTGCATGAGCCTTCCAGATACGACCAAAATATAAAGGGGTAATCAACAGCAGTTCCTTTCTTTGACTGCTATTTTACACTTAAACCCTATTGACTGAATTTTATTCATGCCCCTCAATTTCAATGACTATTTAACGTTTAACCCTGGTCCTGTACACATTTCCAGAACAGATATAAGCACGGCAGCAAGTGTGAATAAACAGGCATATAAGTATGTCCAAAACCCATGAAAAAAAGTAGAGGACCTTCCAAGATACTACAAGTGAACTCCATAGTCCTCTGATAGCAAAAGAAAAAGAAAAAGAAAACTTGCAAACATGACATTGAAGCTCTACAGGATGGAAATTTTAACATCATAATATCCATTTTATTGCATTTTATCCAAGCCAAATAGCCGATTCATTCTACATAAGTGTTATGCCTACTTTTGACCGAAGGCAAGAATAAGTTGGAAGTATATATGTAACTAGTAATTCATGCTCCTGGAAGAAGTTGATAAACATGCACAAATAACATCATATTGCAGAGATTAAGATATGATGCACACATTTTAACAAATCCCCACGACTGACACTAACCACAATAGCAGCTAAACAATCCACATTAGGAACGAATGGCCTCATGCTCATGCTGTCTTAACCACTATCAACTTGTAAATAACTATCAACAGAAAATGGACGATAAATAGTACATTAGCATCAACCATCATATATACCCAATGCAACCAATACATACCATATGATAACATAATTACAATATAATATATAAAAATACATACCATATGATACCAACACACAGTACAATAGTTAATATTGGCACAGTAAAGGTGATACCACTACCATATGTTTCAATACAGTATGGTACCAAGGAGCATATGAAGCATGAGCCTAGGGTAGGTACTGGCTATACAGACAAATAGGGGGCAGTACTTGAATCCTTGGGACTTTCAACAATTTCAGCAGTAATGTTGGAGTTTTAAAGTTTCAATGAAAAGAATATATCAAAGTTTTAAAATTTAAAATGTTAAAATATTTTAAAAATAAAAAATTAAGATATAATTAGTCAAGAAAATATATTAGACGTTATTATAGAGCAAATGTATTGCTCCAGTTCAGAATTTTGGGTGTATATTTTCCATTGTAGCTGTAACTTAATGAAATAAAAAAAAATAAAACAAAAATGTCAGAATGTATGTTTCATGTCATTTGCTTGTAGTATATCTTTCGATTGTGGATAATAATATATAAATATTTGAAAAATAATCTATAGATAACAATCTAAAAATAATAATAATTAATAATAATTCAATATGCAAATGAAAAACTGCAAGATTTTCTCTTTAAGCTCAAAAATTGATGGTATACAAAATGTTTGTGCCTAAAGATAATTTATCTGCATAACATATAGGAGATCAATTAGAAAATACACTATTGATCTATCTACATGAAAAATAGGGAAAGAATAGGGAATAGGATTTAACTTCTTGGGTCTTACAACTTGATTCCTTAAAGGAAAAACAATGTCTCATGTCTCACAGATCACTACTCGTGAGGGCCAGTCTACTCACACTTTTTCTCTTTCCCCCAAAAAAAATCTCCAGAAAACCTTCAAAGTTTCTAAAGCTTTGAAGTTTGAACAAACAACTTGACACCTTAAAAGAAAAACTTTGTCTCATATCTCACAAATCACTACTCATGAGGGCCAGTCTACTTTTCCTCTTTCCCCTACAAAAATCTCCAGAAAACCTTCAAAGTCTCTAAAGCTTTGAAGTTTGAACAAAAAACATACATCTAACACGCTTCTAATCTTCTTAAAAATTACAAGATCCAAGTTTGCTGCTTTTAAAATGCTTTCAGAATTTAGATAGCTAAATAGGCAAGCATAAAAAGACATAAATGGCCTATATATACATAGGTATGGCCTTATAAATTAGCTTTGCTCAAATCACCATGACCTTGTGTTTGGAACGGTTCTGGGCAAAATAAAAAAGTTCCAGTTTCGATGTAGTATGGATGACCATTCTTGAAGTATTCTACTTGCTAATTGTCCACACCACCATCGAAAATTATGCCAATAACGGGCCCTGCCACCTGGGCATGTGAAAATTCTCAATTTAGATCACTTACGGACTAAGATGGTCTGGTAGAGAGATTTTTTAACTTGTGTTTCTCAAATAGCCATTCATTTATACATTTCTCTGTACTTACCAAATTGATATTTATTTCACTTTGCTTATGGAACCACAATCTACTCTTCTGGTGGGAAAACTGCCATCTACTTGATTCACCTTAAACCTTATGGATATTGTATCATAGCTTATGCTCTTACACCTAGTCATATAATTTACCCATCAATGCCAAACATTCAGTAGGCTGACATGATTTCCAGAGGTCAACTCGCATATTAGAGAGTTTATTTTTCTCTTTCAAAGAAGGGAAGCCAATGCTATAAGCACCTGATGCTAAACCTGACTGTTACAGATCCAGACAGGTTGAGATACAAATTAAACAAACTCTATGGAAAAAATAGGGAAGATTGATGAAATGAAGAAATGAAAAATAAAGTATCTCTAAGTAATTAATGCACAGAAGAGAATAAGGAAAGAAATGGGTCGGTGAAGGTAATATAAAATAAAAGTTAAAAAGAGCATACCTTAATTTCTTTGGAAATTGATCATCATCACTTGAAATCTCATCCAAACGTTGGATGGAGTTCTGCATGGGAGCTACAGACCATGGATTTGGTGCTGGTAGTTCATCAGAAAAATATCTTCTCCTGATTAACTGAATAAACGCATGTCACTAACATTAAACAACTACAGTAGATCACTACCAAATATATGACAGTAGTAAAATTCCACATGATGAAACAATAGCACTGATATATACCATGCGAAAAAACTTAATCAAAGCTTCTTTGTCATATCTAGCTTCTTTGGCAGCCTGCAAGTAATAAAGAGAAAATTAAAAGATAAATGCTAAATATAAATGAATAATTTCAAAACCTACACAGTTAAAAATATTGAGTAATGTTTTTAACCAAAAAATAAAAAAACATATATTTAATGGTTAGAAAGCAGACTTAGAGCATTGAATGTTCCATCCTGCATACTGCAAATCAAGTAACCAATCTCTCAGCTCAGTCTCTAAGAGGATCTGGCTCCTACTAGAATCTAGATATGATTTGATTGCTGGAGTACATACTTAATTTGTAAAAGTATGCATGACAAGATAAAGAACTTAAGATATGATAATATGATATGGTAAATAGAAAGGTAAAAGAAGAAAAATCTATACGGAGAACCAATGAAGTTTGCTAGCTGATTCCACGCAGAAAAATGTGGATGGGTATTGTGAAAGGTGCTAGAGAGGTGAATTTCCAAACATCTATAAGAGGTTGTTGAAAATTTATTGTATATGACAAAAGCAACATTAACATAAATATAAGATCAACACAGATCACTATATCTAGCTAATGTTTATCACTTCTTTCTCAGCATAATATTACAAAACTATCTAACCAAATTTATTCTTTGCTATTTATTTATTTTGGAAAGACTACATAGCACTTCTGCAATACTATGAATAATCGTATGTCCATTCTTTTTATGTTGCAATGGTTAGATCTTGTTGTGTTTGGTCTTATCAGATTGTAAACTTATCCATATAGATCCATTTTAGCTTTGGAATCGGGTTGGTTTAGGATTGGAACACACTAAGGACAACCCAAATCCTACATGAAATTGAAACCAATTTCAAAAGTTGGACCAAATCCAACCCAATTCATTAAGAGACATTCTGAAAAATATCACTTAGTTAAACAGCCAACGTCTTCCTACATGAAATTGAAACCAATTTCAAAAGTTGGACCAAATCCAACCCAATTCATTAAGAGACATTCTGAAAAATATCACTTAGTTAAACAGCCAACGTCTTGCAAAAAAAGGGGCATGTGGTGTGAGGACAAGCACCAAGTTTGTTGAAAGGTTTATTATTAAGCTATTAAATGTTTTCTAAGAAAATAAATTATTTAAAAGGCATTTAGAATTTGATTACACTAATATGTACCCATATTGAAAGTAATTTTAGGATCTGGAACTAATCCAACAGAATTCATCATGACGCATTCCATAATAAAACATTTAGTTAAACTGCCAATAATGTGCAATTCAAGTGAGCACACAAGGGAAAGAACTAAATTATTTGAAAAATATGGTAGTCCTGCATATAATTATGGTACAGAAAGATAACACCAGCCAAAAAAAAACAGTATACAGAAGTCTGCATCACATACAGGAAATACCCCTATCAGGAAGAAAGACAAGCCACTCAAAAACCCTATATATGACTACAAAAACACATGCAGAAACCAAACAAGGCCAAAGAAAAGGCAACAAATTAAACAAACTCTAGCATCTACTTAAAATAGCACCAAACAAAGCCAACTCCATTTTTATGATACATCTACTAAAGTTATGATACATTTCACAGTATGCAAGGAAGCTTTTGATAAAAGAGGAATTTCTTGATATATTGCGCATACATACATGCACCCAGGCTGTACCTAGTACAAAATACATTAAAGGCATTTCTGGAATTATTCAAGAAGGGCACTGAAAACTTTTGATACGCTATAACAGGATACAGATCTAATATGTTCAAAGAGTACCAAAGGATCAACACAACTAATTATTTCATGAAAGATCACATGCAACATAGTTGACTTAGATATCAGTAGAAAGAATCATAAAAGTAGTGCATTACAGTATATCTTAATATCACTGTACAAGGCCTAAAATTAAACTTTGGAAATTCCAAAAAAAAAAAAAAAAAAAACGTTCTTACTGTGATAAGGCCTGAACTGCCTGGGAAGCTCTCCGTTAAAGGAAGTTCCTCGCTAGATGGAAGTAGGCCCTGTTTTTCAACCCATTGGCGAGCGACATCAACAAGGTTTCCACTGCTTCCCCTGATGCCCTCCTTTGCAGCAATATCAGCTTTATTACTGATAACCAGGTAAGGAACAGGAAGACCTCCAGGCCCACCAGAACCAAGTGGAGCTGAAAATGTTCCAGTTGTGGCAATTTCTGTCGCCCACCGCTGCAAGCTTGTCTTTGTCCTCCTTTGGGAGAGATCGTGAACAAATATAACACCTATGGATGAGTGTCAAAAGAGGAAAATGACTACAGTATGTTAATTCTCAATAAACACACTGAAGTAGATTATACAGTTGTTCTCGAAATAAATAAATAAACAAAATTAAACAAACAATCATTACATGCAATGATCAGTTTCCTCACTATTATCATAGATAGGAAGTGGTATTTCCAGAATATTCTCACAATTACAGCATATGGCCATACATCATCAGATATAGGTAACATGCACTCTCCCTATGCCCATGACTCAAAATGGATAAGACAACTTGTTTATGAAAACAAAAACTGTTATGATTTCCATTTTAGAATACGACCAGAACATAAACAAAATTTGGGACAAAGGAAATCACAAGGCCACGATTCTTAAGAGTCCCCACATTATTTCTATCAGAACATGACTTTTAATTGTTAATAACTGGGAGAAAGAACCAATTCTCATGTCTTACAAGTAAACAGGCTTCAAAGTGGACAGTTTTCAGATAAATAATTGCCATATTATGCTAAAATAAAAGGATATTCAGATTATGATAATAATTTTATTATCCCCTGGATTTAAACTCAAAAATGAAAACCAAAATAACATCATAGCTGAATAAATCTGTAGATATTCAGATTTAAATCTGTAGATGTTCAGATTACTGGCTGCAGGCCTGTGGTAAATGCAGAAGATGATGATTACCAGAATAAATCAAATACCACCCATATGCCGAGATGGAAAATCTGCATAAAGGTGTCAGCCACCAACAAAAAGGGGTAGTGGATCCATGGAAAGAGACAAAGGGATCCATGGCAAAAGACCAGCAACAGGAATAATTTCCAAAAAGGTTGTCGAATAAACGAGACATGAAAAAGCAAGATGCAAATATAAAAATCCAGCAGAGAAGGAGAAAGGCCAATGACCCATGACTCTAGAACCATTTCCAAACTTAGCCCTTGAATACCATCACTAACCAAGGATTCATGTACCACTCTACCCCATTCAAGCCACATGTTGGCCGAGTACAGTAATGTACCATACCATACTAGTGATGCCATGCTATTCCGATCGATCATAGTCGCAGGTTTGGAATTGGGAACAATATGGTTAAGCATAAAGATCCAAAAACCAGAAAAAATAAAGATATGCCAAAAGTTCGAAAAGAATTCAAACAACTGAAAGTTAAAAATAATAATAATAAAAATAGAATACAAGAATGAAATGTTTATATTGTATTTATGTGATGACAAGCATGCTATAGGTGAGCATAATAAATGTTAAAAAAAACTAACACCTCAGACAACAACATGCAGAATTGTCAATTTGTATTTATAAAAGGTTCCTTGAATTAGTCGTGAATAATTTTTGAATAAATCATAAACTCTGTAAATAATTATTGAATAATTGTGCATATTTGATGAATTATTTAAGAAGAAAATTTCAGAGAATTATTTGTCTAAGGGAAAAAATGAGAACAAATTGAAATTTTTTTAATAATTTGGAGTAGTGTTATTATGTTCCAATTATGTTCTCAATCAAGTTGCATGGCTAATGGCAAAGAAAAGCAGGTCCGTCCCCATCCATGCTGATGCACACCTATCCCTCTTTCAATATCCGATCCCATCAAAAATTTAAAGGAAAGATTCCCTTCTCTCTCTCTCCCTCTCTACTTAGAAAATTGATCTCCTTATACGCACTTCCCTTTTATTAAGTAATCTATAACTACTAATAGACTCCTGAAGGCTTTGGATAGCTATGTCAAGCTCCAATGGTATCTTATACATTGTAGCTATCAAGCCGTAATCGTGTCTTATACATCTCTTTATTTTATTTGGCAACCTTCAGATATCTTCAAATACCATTTTATCAAAAGAAAAGAAAGAAAGATCAATCATAGATCTTGTATGAATAGAAGTAGTCCAATAATGATCTTAATGATGCTGTCATATGCAAAGTATTGTCAACAGCCACCACAACTTCACGTCCATTTGTCCAATATTACATCCAACATTAAACCAGCCAATGCAGGCAACAATGTCTCGTAGATATATATAAACAACAACTTTTCGTGGTTTATTCCATTCTTCCGGTATTCATTTCATTTTACAGCATATATTGAAGTTGATCAAGTAGGAGATTCCAATACTTGAAAATTTTGTGCTTTGAGTGATCTCCCTCGTAGCATGACTGTGTTTTGCTTTTAGCTCTACATTCTCACGTCAGTGGTGAAAAACTATAAACTTTTCATATTTATATGAAGATTTTGATATCTATTTTTTATACAAAAACACACCAATATCGAGAAAGCAGAAGCCATCGATATCAATATAACATTCATGGAAAATTGTTCCTCTAAAAGCCATTATGAGTTCCTTCCATTATGAGTTCACGAAGTAAAATTTAGTAATATCCTCCTCAAACAGATATTGTGTCCTTTGCCATATATACAAAACAAGAAAAATAATGGGAATTGGAAACATGCGATGTTGTGGGCAAGTTTGACCTATACATAGCTAGACAAGTAAAACAACCTAAAACATGAAAGATTGGCTTACCATTGATTTGTGTGTAGAAAAGAGATCGACAATCTTTATACCGTTCATGTCCTGAGACATCCCAAAGCTCAACAAAGAAGTCCCTTTCTGCATCACTTTTTACGCTATTAGAAGAGCTGCCAGCACTTCCATAAGTAATATGCTGGATAAGAAAAAATTTGACTTTGTGAGGAAACCTTAAGAGAAAGCCACATTCCAATTTGAAAAGCAAAATGTAACAACCTTACCTTCATGCTCACTGTGCACCCTATTGTTTGAGGTGGTCGAGCAATTGAAGAACATTTTACAATTAGATGAACTAGAGAGGTTTTTCCGACACCTGACAGGAGATAAATAAAATATCAAGCTTTAAGCAATAGGTTAGCATGCAAACATGCACGAATCAGACAAACATAAACATAAGAATACATACACACAAACAACTCGGATGTATGCGCACAAGCATGTATTACATGGAATTAACTGTATGCTAAAACTAATTAGAACAAACACATATTTTAGAAGATAAAGTGCATGGTTTATTTGTCTGTATATAGTTTATTAGGCCATTCATTCTAGGAGAAAACTCTTGTTATCATGCACTTTGGCACCAGCACTGCATATGTGAAACACTAACCAGGGGAAGAAAAAATATTTAAATTTATCCGATTTTCTCATACTTTATGTTCTTGCTACTGCCAATAGTAAACTTAAAAGATTGCAAGCAAAGATGCTTAATAACTCATATTTTAGACCACCATCTTTCAAGCATCCCTTTTAGCTGTAGCCACTTTGCAGCACCTGAAGAGAAAATCCATTCTGCGAAACCACTGTTTCACCTCTGGACATAGAATGATATCAGGGTGCATCGTTTTGTCGATGCATCCAGAATGCGCATTATCTATAATCAGCCAGACATAAGCCGTAAATAAATACCAAAAATCAGTTGTGGCGTTAACAGTTAGAAACATTTGCAAAAAGCAAACACATTTATACATCATTGGTCTTGCATAATACACATTAAAACGGAACCCAAAATCGAAAAACAAAAAAATTTTAAAAACCATCAATGGTAGCAAGATCAGTCGATCATCTAAACAATTCCAGAATCAACACTGGTAAATAATTTCTGAGTACCTAGTCGGAAGGATTAAAGATCCAATTTTTCAGTAACAGAAGTATAAAGAGAGAAAATTCGAATATTCAGCAAAAAAAAAAAAAAGCGAGATAGGGATCGATTGATTACCAGCGTCTCCGACCACGAGGACCCGGACCTGGCCGCAAGGAGGGCCGCCGTTCTGCTCTCTGCTGTCCCTTTCCCTTTCCCTCCAAAACATGGCTCCCCCAAATCCCTCGACCACAAGAATCTCCTCCCGGACCCAAGAAACCAAGTCTCGCAGAGATCCAAGTCCCCCTCAAATCCCAGCGAGTAGCAACGCATTTGACGTGGGCATATCATTGAATACCACGCAAAGATCCACTCAAGCCAAGATCCATCAAGAACGCCAAGAATCCGAATCTATACCCGAAGAACAACAAAACCCTTCTGACCAAATTGTCTAAAAACGCATCAGTCGGAAGAACTGATCATGATCCAAGAGCTTAAATTTCCAGGATCAGAAGAAGAAGAGGAAAGAAACGACCTGAAGGACGAAGGCCGTCGATCTGTTCGGTTTTCACATTTAAACTCGCTCCTTCCCTTCTAACTCTTAACGGATCACGTCCACGTAAATCTGGGAAGGAACTCGCGTCGACTAACCCAGCCCAGAAGCACGTGCGGGTTATGTCGGTGGATTCCAGCTCAAGACAAAAAAAAAAAAAAAAAATCCGATCTCGGTGCTTCAATTTGGGCCAAGCTCGTTATTGCGCGAGCAAGAATCATATTAATATACGCAACACCATCATTTACAGTCTTAATCTCTCGAACAAAATATTAGAATTTTTTTAATATAGTTTATCTATTAAAACTTGGATAGCAAATTGCTAGGTGATTATCAAAATCACAGTTGTTTTTTTTTTCCAAGACAAAAAAAATATTATAACACTTCTATGGCATTAGTAAATATTAAGCTCGGAGGCATCCTTGCTTCTTATTTGGACTATAATGAATGATGGTGTGCTTTTTCAGACTAAGCATGTGTTCAGAGAGGCAAACGGAGCCGCGCACTGAATGGTTCGCGGGCACTTCATTGGTTAGAAAAAAGGAGTTGCCTAGAGTGCTCCTGAATATATTGGTTTCTGATTTTGTTAGGTATATTCGTACTCGTATAAATCACTCATTTCAGAAAATAAAAAAATATTAAACTCGTGCCTACCGTACAGGATTTCATATATTTATTATCTCTATTCAGAAATCAATTAAATACTCAGGCTTTGCAGAGATACTTAAGGCTTTTGATTCAAATAGAATGATGTATATTTGATTCAAGGCAAACATTCAACATGTATGTCCTAGAGGTCCAACGCACTTCCTACTTTTGGTGCAAGGATCGATTTGGAGAAGGCAACAGTCTACCTTCTAAAATTTTTGCTGTCTCGCTATCCCTGTCATGTAGATATAACCTTTGAGTAAAATAAAAGGGAAATTGACAGCTTATGATGGACGCTCCATGAATGCTAGGTCCGTCATTAGATGCACATTTTTCCTGTTTACTATTAATTTATATTAATCAAATATATTAGTCATTTAATTGACTTAGGTCGTTATTAAATTGTGGATTAAGTTACCATGGTACGTATAGTAGCTTTCAATAGCGTTTCCCTTGCTTAGCTGTAGGTGATTGCGTGGACGTTGAAACGCTCGCTAGGCCAGAATTCACATACCAGCACAATCAATATAACAGAATAGAATAGAATATATGCAATCCTAACCCAATCCATTCCACTAATAAACCCAAATACCCAAATCCGAGCCCCACCTACCTATAATTTCAGACCCAAATACAGTTAGCATCAGGTCTGGACTGAATTAGACGAAGTAGGAAGCTGCTTTTTAATTTTTCTCAAAGCTGGATGCTGCAAAGTCGCGTTTGCCATTAATCCATCTCGCCACAGTCGACGGATCTCCTTCCAAGATGATTCTGTCGTTCTGAAACATAAATATAGCAGATTGGAACCGAGTTGGCGATGATTGGAATGGATGCAGAGCGTTGGAATGGCAACTCCAATACCGGCTGCATTGGGCCCGGAAGACAACGCCCATCCCGCAACGCGAGAGGACGGGAGCGTCGCCACGCGGCGGGCGGAGCCCGCACGAGCGTAGGCCGGTAGGTGGCAGCAGGCGAGATGCTTGCGTGTTTCCTAGCCCTTGTCTGATCAAGACGTCGGCAAGAACATGTGTCCAAAGGCGGACCGTCCAATCCACCCACCTGGTACCAGGCAGAGACCGCCCCTAGATCGGACGGTGGATTAAATAACGCGCAGTTCAGCATCTATGCCTTAAGCGGTCAGCTGATTTTAGAGACTCAGTAACCAAACTACAACCAGCCTAACATCCTCAGAAACAATCACACCACCTCCTAAAGTCTCCTTCCCGCTGAAGCAGAAATCACCAAAATTTTCTAGTAACCATCACCAGCCAAAGTCATATTTTCTCCTCACTTAGATTCGTCGACTTAGTACCGAACTCTGTACCAGTGCCACACTGATATAATATCGAAACGATACGGTATAAAATTTAGAATTTATACTCTTAGAGTTTAAAATTTAAGATTTAGGGTTTAGGATCACTCGATACATCATTCGTACAGAGTACTGGTATCGAACTTATACGATATTCAGATTGGTATGGCGTATCATGCTCCTACAAGCTTACCCCCATGTAGCAGCCCCCACTAGGCCCCTACCCCGCCAGGAGAATATTCAATGCGGACAGAATTGACCGTGTGTTGGACACCTCGGCCGGTTTTACTTATACCTTCTCCATCTATCGATCCGACTCGGTTACCCCTCTGGGCTCCGGCACGAATACCACGTGTGAGTACGTCACACCTGGCACCATCGAGACTACCAGCAAAGCGATACGCCTTTTCAGACCCCGTGTCCAAGCAGGAAGCAACCGGTCTCCACAATTTAATCGACGCCCATGCGTCTCGAACTCGGAACCATTTGGGTGGAAGTAAGGCCACGTTCCCACTAGGCTACCACCTCAGTGGTAAGACCCATCTATCTTCACATTCGAAATTTGACCAGCGCACCTTTCCGCTGTCACTAGTCTGTATAAGGGAATTTCAAAGCTTTATTCAATATGAACAAACTGAATAAAAAAGAGAAAAAGAAGAGAGGTTCCACAACCCATTTATATCTCGGCTGCCACTAAAATGGCCTTTTATTGCCAATAATTCACCACGTAATTAATATCAAGCAAGAAGAGGGAGGATACAGTAAAATAGGTAGAGGTCGAACATTGTATGAGTTAAGGCCAGAACCAATAGGACTGGTCCTCCACAGGGAACCCATAATTATTCAAACTGTCTTCGAGCCTCAGGAAGTTGCATCCTTTGACCTCGCCAACCTCTCCGGCATGCAAGAGGTCAGATCGATCAGGTTGAAAAATATTGGAAGAATCCACGGGCACCATCAGCGTCGAGTGTGCTCCTTCACGGATGTAGTAGTGAGGGCTCTCGGAGTCCAACACAGTGCTGTTGGCAGAGCTGAGGTCCTCTTGCTTGCATACTGTGACTTGGGCATTTACTCTTTTCATCTCACACAGAGAATCCGAGCCTAAGTTCTCCAATTGGTGAGCAAATTTGTTGGATTCAAATGGTTCTGAGCTGCCGATATCCTTCTCTTTGAGGAGGAGCATGTTTGTGAGAGAAAGAACCTGTTGAGAGGAAGCTCCAGTAGACGAGGGTAATGAAATGATTCAGTAATTTAGGATTGTCTGAACGAAAACTCAGTCCACCGAACAGATGAACAGAGACAGGAGACTAGGACAAACTTTTCTTTCAGTAGCAATCAACTTATATTATTATATATGACATGTCTCAACAAACTAAATCTACTGCTTTCTTCTTTTTAGTAGTAATAAGCAAAATGACAAGAAAAAAACACGAGACAAGAAAAATATAATGTAGTTAGAAGCATTGCGCCTTTCTGGACCTTCACATTATCTAGGGATCAGCAGTAGCCATACAATTACTGCAGTCAGGAACTATTGTTATAGATCAGAATGAAAGTATAATTTTACACTGCTAGACTATATTTAGGTGTCATTTATCAAGCCATTGTTTGACCCCTCATGTAATTTAGTGCTTCAAACACAGCTGATAGCCTAAAGAAATAAGCACAGCCACATTCAAAGTTGAAAGAATTAAGGAATGGAAATGGTTCGCAGAAGAGAAGCAATGTTTCTAAAACTTTGTGAAAGTTCTGAAAGGATTACCTCGGTTCGAAGTTTCTCCTTCTCTTTTAGCAGGATATCATAATCAGCCGTGAGGGCATCATATCTGGATTTGAGGGCCTCGTAGTCCTTCTCCAACTGCTTTGTCTTCCATCGGGCACGGCGGTTTTGAAACCATATTGCAACCTGTCTGGGTTTCAGTCCAAGATCCCTTGCAAGCTGAACTTTCGTCTCTGGCTCAAGCTTGTTTTCAAGCTCAAAAGTCCTCTCAAGGAACTGAACTTGATCAGCTGTGAGCCGCCTCTTCTTTACTGGCTGGTGAACACCCTCATCCAAATCCTCATCACCAGTTTCTTCCAACTCAAATGGTCTCCAGAAGGGCTGTTCGAGCCTGTTCCCGAGTACATCTTCATAATTCATCATAGACATTGAGCCTGAGACCGAAGTGTTTTAGATTTTATTACATACTAACTTGTTAGTATAAACTAAAATTAATGCAACTATCCAACTATAGATATAGTTGCTTTTTTTTCAAAAAAAAGAAAACTATAGATATATGGATGGTGAAAGTTTTTTTTCTTTACTTGCATATGGGAAATTTTTGGCTCATACCGAAGTAAATAGCTTGCGTTAGTTGCATCTAAGAGGCACAAAAGTGCAAATTGAAAATTAATACAAGAGAAACATGCTAACTCTGAAAACATGAAGTCCTGAAAAATGTTTCCAAAAGTCTGCGAAAACCAACTTCCAACTCTTATTCCGCAATCCAAAGCATCCATTACGTGCTTAATAATCAAAAAATAATGAATTCAGTAAGTCGACTAGAACGTCGGAATAAAATCTTTGAACATCAAAAACGGAAAATAACAGGGGCGGAGAGAGAGAGAGAGAGAGAGAGAGAGAGAGAGAGAGAGAGAGAGTTGGTACCATGGAATTCTCCATGAGAAGTGCCCGGAGAGAGCAGGGACGCAATAGCATCGGAAGAAATCCGTTCAGTCTGGAGCAAAACCGCCATATTTGAACTCACATAAGGCCTTCTTGCCGCCATCTCCTACCTTTCTATCTCTTCCTCTTCTCCTCCTCTGTTTCTCTATCTAGTCCTTACCAAACGAAACAAGAGATTTTCTTTTTTTGCGCTTTCGTTCCAAGTTCCAACTTTGTGGAATATTACACAGAACCGCGTTTTTCCCAGTCTGATCGAGAAATCTTGGCCACCTTTGAATTCTAGTGCTTGTGTCCGAAGAAGCTGGTGATCATCACAGTGGAGCCGTGAGAAGACGCCTGGGGGCACCGGCCGCTCGGACCCATGAATCTCTTCTCTCTCACACACACCCACACACTTGGGAGAAGAGCAGGAGGAGACCAGAATTGGTTGATGGGTCCCTGAATATTCCGTCGGTGATTAGCAAAGCAAGAAGAGATTGCAGAGAAGAGTGGAGGAGGGAGGACAGGGACTTCGGGGTGGCCTCTTTTTCTTCTTCGCTTTCTTTGGGTTGGAGGGGTCGGAGGGCCCTCCCTATAAAGACGGGAGGGGGCCCTGTCGGGCGGGGATAAGGGATGGAGTCATAGAAAATGACGGCAATAGCCTTCTATTCTTTTTCTTTGGATAAACAAAATAAATTTATATATTTTGTTTTTAAAGTAAAAAATAAAGGTCATTTTTTCAACATTAGTAAGCGAGAAAAAAAAAGGAAGGCAAAAATACGGTCAACGGATTAAAAAATCCATTAAATCCATTAAAAATTATTTTTTTCATAGATTAAAAATTAGAATTTTTTTCAAAACTATTTTTAATCTATCAAAATCTATTAATAAGATCTTCTTGTAATGTATATTTTTTTTCTGGAAGTAGATGTTTAACTAAATATAAGTCATTTTGGAATGTACCATTTTTTTTATGGTCAAACAAAGATGCCAAAATTATTTTTTCGTGCATCATATTCTTATAATTCAGCTTTCCAAAAATAATATTTTGGTAAGAAAAAATTCTTTTCGCGAATCAAACGAGTCCTAAAAATCCATGGATGTTGTTAATTGGGATGATCGGCGGCTTGATAATTAATTTTTTTATTTTATTTTTGTGATAACACGGCATGAAAATTAATCAATGGATTGGGTGCAAATTTTTTGCTTTGATTTCTCAGTTATTTTTTGAACTCTCTTTGTTACATCTCTGTGTAAATCATATTCAAAACATATGTAAAAGGTATTCAAAGCTATTGCAAGTTCTCAACATGCCAACTTGGTAAGACCAAAAAACTCCAACAAGAGAGGGCTAGGGATAATTTTGTCCAGATATTAAAAAAAACTGTATGAAATCAGAAAAAAATTAAAATGATACCGAAATTGTAAAATGAGAGAGTGTATTTTTTTATAAAAAAATCCTCTTATTTCTTTGCAATGTATCTGCCTGGTATTTTCTTGGAAATTTCTTCATGTGCATTCTGAATTTAGAATTGGCCCTATTCATCCTTTCCCTTATTTTGGTGAATCATTTTGGTGCCTTCATTGCTCAAGGACACTAGATTTATTCTTGGATCTGACTTGAACATGAAGGAAGGTGGTGTCTAAATAGATAGCATCAAAGAGGCAAATGAAAATGACGAAATAAAACAATAATAACATTTGGAAGAAATAAATGGGAGACCAAAAGGAAGCTACAAGGAGCTAGCTTGCAATGATAATGATAATGGTTGAGACATGATTGACCAATGGTTGGTTTTTTTTCCTCCATTGATGAAGGTATGCCTTTGGGTTCGGAGCAATTTATGAAGTCAGAAGGAGTCTCACAAACGGTCACAAATTCTAGATTTCTGACAGAAATAACAATCTTTTTCTAGATTTATTTTAAGAACTGAAAAGAATCATTCAAGTAGCCTAGTAATCAGATATGTGTTCAACATTGTTGTCAGCAAGCAATCCATATATATTGGGAGACACCAACTAGCAGACCAAAGTCTTGTCTGGAGGATTTAAGCATTTGCTAATTTATTCATATGAGGAACTTCTTTTTTCCTTAGTATAAGAAGAGGAACAAGTATGACTCGGGATTACTAATTTATTTAGCAAGGATAAAAACACTTCAATATATAGAACAATGTGCACGTTATTCTTAGGCCACTCAGATTCCTTAGAAGCTTTCTTTGGGTACAGAGATATAATGGTTTGGAAAAAAATATTATAGGTAACACATTTGTCCATCTGGATTATAATTTACTAGTAATAAGTGTTCTCTTGTTGGAGGGTATAGCATGGCCAATTCATTTCCACTGTCACAAAACAAAAGTTTTCAAAATTATGTGCTGCAGCCTGCAGAAGAGAGAAGATTCAAAGAAGGCTGACACTCCAAAGGCAACAGAACAAGGAGTGGATATATAAAAGGAGGAGCCTACAATTTTATCATGACAAAAGGAACAACAAGAATGAGATGGAAAGGGGGCATATTAAAGGCCAAAGGTTGAAATCAAATAAAAGTATAAAACCGATCTAGCACACATGGAGCTTGTTTTCTATCAGCAAATTAAATTATCTGCTGTTGGCGGTTTTCGATAATGTCTGATGACCAAAGACCCTTTTTCGACTTCGCACCGTACCAAAGTGAACATAGAAAAGGCTTATGATGAGAGGAATCGAAACCTTTTCGAAGGTAAATTTGGTCATGAATGAAATGCCTCCTCGATTTATCCATGTTTTAGTTTTTGTACTGTTCGGTAATCTTGTGACTGGAAGAAGCTATACTTGCAGCTCAGGAAGGGGTCTCAATATGTAAGGAGCTGGACTGGGTTAGAACTTAGAAGTCATTGGACAAAGAGGATGTCTAAGATACCCAAGGTCATTTTCCAGTGCAGGAAGCTGGGAATGCAGTGTACCAACATTCGAATTTTTGAGGATCGATGATATAGAGTTATGTTTGAGGATATGTTGCTTCCGACACCAAATTGGGTGGCCATGCATGGTTCAAGATCTTCTTTGTTTATTGAGAAGCTAAGCCATAATCTCGCAGGAATAATCGATTGTGGGATACCAGTTTGATTTGTTGCAAGGCTAGAGCAGCAAAACTAAGTGCAATACATGGCAGGTTGTAAGTGGCTAGGTCTGGTTTAGTTTCTAGTAACCTAGATCGGAACCAATGGGATCTCATGTCCAGATTTGGTCCCATATCCTCTCCATTGAAGGATTAAATCAGTTCTTGGTTCAGATACTTAAAATATCATAAGATCCATTGGAATAGGTTCGAGCATGTTAAGTCTAGGTCTGTAAGTAGATACTAAACTATATATCTTGAACAATTAGTGAAACTAAAAGCTCCCATGTTTAAGAAATTTATCTACAAAATATCCAATTACACGCTCCAAAAATTAAATTATAACCAGCAAGTGCTCGATAGCTAACTATATGATAATGACTAATAAAAATTTTAAAAGGTGCGCTTAATTTAAAAGTTAAGTACAAACATCTAAACCTGGTATAATATATGATCATTTTTTATTCTTTTTATTCACTTAAATTATACAAGAAATTTTACGTGTCAATAGTTTAGAAATTGAAGAGTATAATAAATAAAACTAATATTATAATAAAGAAATAGGGTAAGTAGTTGGGGCCAAGTTTAGTCAGGCATAAAAAACTCAAAATTAGATTGGATAGAAAATTTCTAATAGATTCGTCTTTGGACCCATATGCAACCTATTTATTGATGAGTTAGGATCGATCAAGATCGAATATCGAATTTGCTGGTTGGAGTGACAGTCCTGGTTATAAAATTTGTTTTTGGATACGATCACTTTTGAGAAATTCGCTAGTGCTTAATGAACTTTCATTAGAACCATGCTTTGGTTATGAATTTTTGATTCTTGTGTGCATCACACTCAGCTCCTCTTTGAAAATGAAGTTTGATAACCCATGCCCTTCTTTGTATCAACTCTCTCAAATGTCCAAATGCCCCATCATATTTTAAAAAATTCTCTCAAGGCAATTTACAGTCAGACCTATGCGCAACAATGAGCACAGCGTGACCTAAAACATCTTTTGCTGCTCAGGACCGTTAAAAAAAAAAAATCCTGCAATCTATAGACAGCATTTTTTCCCTTCGCCATTAATGGAAATTTGTTCTTTAGCTAGGTTTGATTCTAATTGATTGAGAAAATTAGCAATATGCAAAGCGTTAAAATCTTCCAAGCTTAAGAAAACAACCATCAAAACGCAACTATCTAAGTATCTATTAAGTCCAATAGCTATCAATTCAACATATCAAGTTGTCAAGTGGGATTAAGACAATTAAAAGATGTCACACCATAAAGATGCTCGGGGTAAATTGAACCGAAAGCGACAAGTGGAAGGCATTCAATTTTGTGCACAACCCATCGCTATACAACTCAAATTTGAAGCTAGGATGACACCAAAAAAAAAAAAAAAAAAAGGTTTGGGAACTAAAGCGAGTGGGGTCTCTTGATGGAACAGTTACCAAATATCCATAGGTTGGGAACATAAGAGTCTACAAGAAAAATGTTTTTTTTTCTTTTTGTTTTTAAGGTAGAGTACCCAGTACTAGAGAGGAGTTGGGAGAGCCTCCTTTTGGAAGGAGACCTTAAGTACAAAAGGTGTGTTTATATGACTGCTTTGCCAAATGAAACCATAAAATTATCATAGTATTATCTTAGTTAAAGCAATGTTTTAACATTCCACTCTTTAGACTATAAATCATGTTGGCAGTAGAGCTTTTGGAATTAAAGCTTTTTGAAGTAGAATTTTTATAAAAAGTTGTTTGTTATTTAGTAACTATATTTTTAAAGTATCGTAAAACTTTAGCATGTGTTTGGTAAATAAAAATACTTTTAGTATGATAAAATAATTATAAAAAATGTTATATAATATTATACAACAAAACATAATAAAATATAATATATATTAATATATAAATTTATGATATAGTATAATATTACTATAATAGAATATTATATTATTATAATATAGTAATATAATATTATATATTGAATATAATAATTTAATATAATATTAAATGATTCGGCATATGTCCTGATTAATTTTTTCTTTATTAAAGTGTTTTCACATTACACCTCCAAACTTGGCAGCCTGTACAAATGCCGACTTCACTCGCACGGTTGCCACCGAATATCGCAGCCTCATCTCCCGAGGCCGTGGGGCCCCACGAAAACCATTCCGGTCAAACTTGTGCGCGCGCGTAATAACCACACGTGACTAGCACGCGTCACGAGAGCTGCTCCCTCGAAAGCCATGCGCGTAAAATTCCCACGAGGTTGCTTCCCATCCCATGCCAGAAATAAATAGTTCCACGGTTTAAATTTAAATTACATGGTCGGTTGGTCTTGTCGAAGCCTAGAAAGAGTAGCTAGTTATACCTAGGTGGTCCAATGGCCATGAAACTTTTGGGCAGGCGTATTTTAAGTTTTATTTTTTTTTAATTTGATTTTTTTTTGGGCAATGTGCATTGTGCAATCCCACACAGTGTCCATTTTACAGATGGGCAGATAAGAATTGTCACAGCTGTCAATAAAAATATATATTATATATTGATAACTATTTCCATTGAGCAGCAGGATGTTTGTCTGCAGTGGAGGTTAATACGAAAAAAAATAACACCGAAAGTTTCGTATGTGGCTAATTACTTTAAAAACATTCTACGAGTTAGAAAAAAAAATCTAAAATATTATAAAACTTGTTATATTTTAATTTTATTAAATATATTCGTACTAAAATTATATAAATTATTTATTTAAAAAATATAAATAAAATTAAAATATACCTATTAATTTTTATTATTATTGAAATAAGTTTTTGCTACTTATATGAAGTTTTCTTTTTGTTTTAGATAAAATAGAAACATTTTTCGGCATTAAAAGAGAACATATATTTGTCTCTAATAAGATACTCATATGCATGATTATTGATATGATCTAATTAGCATTTTTTTTTCCCAGGCCTAACCCCAAGAAAAATTAAGGTCTGAAAAATTTGCAGCCATAATTATCTATATACGAGAACCGCAATGGAAACATCCAAGGCTTGAACGATGAAAGTCCTGTGAGTTTGAGAGATTTCGCTATAGGATGTGTGAACATCTAGGACCAACTTAAACTGGCTGGTCAAAGAAGCATTTGATGATTTCTAAACTTTAGTGTTGTTTGGTGGCTCTTAATTGTTAGGTAGGTTTTTCAACTGCCTTTATGTAGAGTTTTGAGTCTTATAATTCTTGATTTTTAATCCATAGCAACTCTTTTTTTTTTATATAATTGTGGCTGGGGGAATTGTGGGTTGGGGATAAACGGCCGGTTGCTAAAATAGGAAAAACAGGAAAGGAAATAAATCAAATTGCTCTCTAGATTAATAAAAATCGAGAGCAAATCAGCCTACAGCTTATGTAGATTAAGGGATACTGCAGCACGTGTTCGTAGAGGCTGACCACAGACCGATCACGATACTTGTGATTAGATTTGAATAGATATGAACCCTTAGCCAGACTAGAACATTAGAGTTTAAATGGAAAGAGTATGTGAGGATATGTGCAGGCGTATATTTAGTTCTACATCGATTATTCGTGGAAAAGATTTTGAGTACTTATACAGGATTAAGAAATTCAAAAAATACTTTTCGGTTAGCTATTTTGAGTGAGATTTTGGATTGTTGCAAAAAGATCTTGATATTCTCTTCAACAAATTTAGCTAATGGGTTCTTCCAAAGGCAAAATGTGTAGAGGATCTTCTGCAGGGTAGCATAGATAGCTCTTCAGCTCCTGCTGATCCTAGACTTTCCTCGGATAAGGTTGAATTTGTGGAAGTTGGTAGGCCATCCGTTAATATCAAACAAAACTGTCTCTGAATAGGACCCAAAAATTCAGACAACTCTTGAAAACGATTTATCACAAAAAAGCATCCGAGGAAAAGATGAGAAACTGTCTCTGAATGGGACCCAAAAAAGTTGCATCATAAGCTGATCCCAGATTTTCCTCAGATAAGGTTGAATTTGTGGAAGTTAGCAGGCCATCTGTTAATATTCATACAAGTCTTGATAATAAACCAAAGGCTTGTTTTTTTAAAGCAAGCCATTAAGAGATTTTTACTTTTTCTGGAAGTCTGGTTGATCTAATGAGAGAGAGGAGGTCATACAACTGATCCAACTAGAGGGCTTGGAGGAGAGCGAGACAGCTGGGCGACCCAATCTTCCAGCCATGGGATCGCTAGCTCCATTGGAAGGCTAAAAAACAACAGCACTAACAGCAATAGAAAATAAGTTGTTAAAGAGATGTGCAAGCTGGATGGTCTCATATAGGGTCAATCACTCTGAAGATACCTTATGGGTCAGAATGAAGGAGCTCCCTAGAACACTCCGAAATGCACTATCTTCAACAGACCCAACCAAAATTGAATGCGTCTTCCATCTCCCAACTTAAAAGCGGTGCAATTCCAAAAGGCATCAGATCCTTACTTAATGTATTTCCAAATGGACGAGTGATTTAACAAGAGCTCTTTTTCACCCTCATTGGAAATCTTCAACAAGATCATGAGTAATGCGAGGGCTTGAAAGAAGTTTCCAGGCGCATCTCGCAAGTAATTCCATGACTTCCTTCCTCCTTCGATCCGTAGACAATGTTCCAATTCACAGGGCAATAGCATCCAGAATACTTTCTTTCCTTTTCCACAGAAAGGCCCGTCTCATCTAAATAATGCTACTGATGACCCATCTTGAGAGTTTGAAAGAAGTCATGAAGTAATAAGGCATTATTGAAAGAACTGCATCGATAAAGGCAAGCCTACCACCCCACGACGGTAGCTTCCCTTTCCAAGAAGCAAGCCTGGAACTAAGCTTTTCAGCCAACGGCATCCAATAGAGCTTTGGAAGTCTTCTATCAAAGAGAGAAAAGCCAAGGTAATTAAGGGGGGAGGGATCCTTCCTCGCAACTCAACTAGTCGGCCAAGAATGGAGTTTCCTCCTCAATCATATTGAGCTCCATAATCGTGCTTTTGTAATTTTCCCTCCATAGCAACTCAACATCAATTCAAGCCAGGACTAGAATCATGCCGTGCGTCACATGTGAAATGCATTTGGCAACCTTAATTTATATATGGACCTTTCGATAGTTCGGTGCAACAATTATCAGATATAACAAATCACGATGAATACATACATCACCACGAGCGCATCAAATGAACGTATTTTTTTTTGTTTGTGCTGAAACGGATGTATCATACATGTCAGGTACGAATACATAAAAAAAAAGTCAAAAGATAACAAGTTCGAGAGTACACGGGATAATCCCCCTCTCCTGGCCACGGGGTCTCTCCAAAATGGTTAACCACATATAAGGCTACCAAATTTATTGCCTCATTGACCTCTCGATACGCATGCTTTGCCTGCATGGCCATTCCACCATTGATCATAGCCCGAATATCTCTGAGTAGGGAACCTCTCCCACTCTTTGCTGAATCTAACCAATAACTGTAGCCGAATCATCCTTAAGCACGATAGCATTGGTTTGTAGCTCGCGCCAAGCATAGCACACGCCAGTTCAGGCTGCTCGCCGTATGGACGTGATCTTCATAATTTCAAAAAAAAAAGAAAGAGAGAGATAGAAAACACACAAGGGTATTCTCGCCCACAAATACTCAGCGGCGGAGGTGACGAGCCTTGGAGGGTCAGGTCGAGGTGAGATAAGGAAGGGACGAATCCGGCCCGATCCTATCCGGGGATGGAGGTCGGAATCCACATGGAGCCGAAGGGGGCGTGCACGGTGTGGGGACTTTGTTTTGGAGCGCAGAGACCAAGTCTGTGCCGCTTATTGGCCTATCAAGCCGGTTCATGGGCCTCCTCGTGAGGGCCATCTTAGCCACCCCCCGCGGGCCGTTGGTATTGGTTAATTGGGATGGAAAACTTAGATGGTGGTGGTGGTGGAAAACAAGATGTAATTTTTTTTTTTTTTTTGGATGAAATGGGAGGATTTTCCACCCAGATTGTATTAATTATGTATTTTTAAATATATACAAGTTGTATATAATTATATTATGTATGTACAAGAGAGTTAGGGAAGGATATGCATGTGTGTAAGCGCACACAAAGGGCTTGTTTCGTTCGTGGGAAGCATTTTTCCTTCTAGGAATATAATTCTTGGAAAACAAATTTGTAGGAAGAGGATGCCTAGGAAAGTACTTTTGGCATGTTTGGTTAATCATGGGAAAGTGACAAATTTCCAAAGTGCTTATGTTTGGTTAGCCATCCAATTTTCTAGAAAAGTTATGTATAATTCTTATTATGCCCTTAATAAAAATTAGGTCTTTAATGCTTCTTTAATGCTGAGGAGGTTTTTTGGGGAAAAAAGTAAAAATGGAGTGATTCCCGCCTCATGGAAATGTAACTTTTCCATGTTTCTCATGGGAAAGACTTTTCCATGAAATGTGGAAATCATATTCCCATGGGAATACAACTTTTCCGTCTCCCTTCTTTGAAAAC
The DNA here is from genome assembly GCF_051530095.1 of Phoenix dactylifera. Lineage (NCBI taxonomy): Eukaryota > Viridiplantae > Streptophyta > Magnoliopsida > Arecales > Arecaceae > Phoenix > Phoenix dactylifera. The sequence continues at coordinate 29,409,877 of NC_143201.1, read as the reverse complement.
TCCAACCAAACAAGAGGCATCTCATTACTTTTCCGTTGACCACACTTTTCTCCTTCTTTTCCCGCGAACCAAACGAGCCCTATGTTGCAGTCACGACTGTCTAGATATGGTGCCATAGCCCCTAATTCTAGAATTGGACTTATCCAGTTCAACAACGAACTAAAAGTGCCCTTTGCTTCAAGATTTTTGGACAATAGTGAGGGACGGAGGGGCCTTCCAAGTTAAGCATATTTTCGTAAAGCTAATGGGGTTGCGGACTGGGTAACCGGTTATGAAGCCAGTCACTCCGATAGTACCTTGTAGGCCAGAGATGGGGAGTTGCCCCTGGTACTTCGAGGTATTTTATTTTTTGATTTTATTCGGTGTATTCATACCCATCGAGTATGATCCACCCGTCTTAGCAAAAAAAAAAAAAAAAAAAGCCAAATGGAATACAACATAGGCGAATCTTAAAGATGCTATACGAGCCCAAGTCGTACGAGAAGCTCCCCAAAGGAATTTTTTTCTCCCCAAACCTCGTAACTTTAGGCCGAGGCTGTCTTGGGCTAGCCCATCCTTTCTAAGCCCAATAAGCCTAAGAAAGAGAAGCCCATAGTCCATATCAACTAAAGCCGGTCCGACTAAGGCGTCCATCCTCCTCGGCTCGCCCCACCTCGCTCGAATATAAACTCTTCCACTCTCAAAATATAAATAAAATTTTTTTAATAAATATCCTTCTAAATATCAAATTTTATATAAATATTTTTAAAAAATTAATATTTATATATATGCTCTTGTAAAATACTTATTTTGCTATTCTATGTTTTTATCTTTATTTTTGCATATGTACCTATACTATTTAATGCAGTTAAAAAATTAATAATTTTAAATTAAAATAACTAAAATTGTCTTAATGGGTGAATTTGTAAAAGAGAAATATTTATAATTCATTCGCAATGGGAAAAAAAAGATAATTTTAAATTTTATTTTATTTTTAATTAAAATAAAATATAATTTTTTTATTAAGAAGCATTTGAAAAAATAATATTTTATAAAAATATAAAAATAAATATAATTTTTAAAAGAATATTTACATAAATTTAAATTTTTAGAAAGATATTTATAAAAAAAATCATATAAATATTACAAAAGCTCTGCTGGAAACCTCTTCCAAGTACGCCACGTGTCTCAAACGTTCTGGGCTCGCCAAGAGTCGCCTTCCACTCACTTTACAACAGAACCCCCCTCCACCCGACTATAATAAATCCGACACCAAGATCATGACCGTTGAAACGCGATCGAACGGCAAGTTTAATAGCACCATGCACAAACATCTCTATCAGATTTTCTCCGGTACCAGAACCGCAGACACCGAGTCAATGCAATTAAATGTAAACCCCGACGCGAAAACTCGATCTCAATCGTCCATATGATCGGTCTCACAGATCGGACGATCTAAATCACTCCACAATCAACGGTGATCTAGCTAACTAGTACTATTTCTTGTTTGCACCCCCCCCAAAAAAAACCAGGAGAAATAATGAATAAATTAAAAAAAACAGTTATAATTTATCCGGTCATCTTCGTTTCCTGTCGCCCAAGAAATCCGAGCGGCTTCGCCTCCCCTCCTCCTCTCCCGTAAAATCCCTCTCGAGCCTCTCGGTTTCTCTCAAGTAATTTTGAGCGAGGAAACATGGGTCCCGGCCTCTACTCCGAAATCGGCAAAAAGGCGAGAGGTATTCGTTTCGACAAATTAATTAAACCTAAATCTTTTAAAATTCTTGTTATTTCTCCAAGAATTTGTTTTGATGTATTTATTTGGGTGCAGATCTTCTTTACAAGGACTACCATACGGACCAGAAGTTCACCGTGGCCACCTACACCGCCAATGGAGTTGTGGGTGTTTTCTTTTTCTTTTTAATTTTATGTTTTCTTAATTTATTTGTGCTCTTGTTTTAATGAGCTTTTTTTTTTTTAATATACTTTTTTCCGTTTCTGCACCGTTGGCGTTTTACGTGGGGGCTACTTCTGTTTCCTTTTGTAATCTGAAACAGTGCTTCCCCCTCCTAAAAGAAATGGATTGTTGCTGAGATTTTAAAGGCTTGTTCATTTTCTCTTCTTGTTAGTTTCGGGATCGATGATTGTTTGATGCTGTTTCTTGTTTTCTTTATTCACTATCGTCATATGCAGCTTCTACTATTTGATTTTTCTTTAGATTTTTTAATTTAATCAAATTTTGTCTTCTTGGGGAGTCTTCGGATGCTTAGAAATGTCTATCTTGGATCACTTTGATTGGAAGAATGGAGATAGGATATCTTAAAGAAATTATTGCAGGTTTTGTATAAAGATATGACTAGGGGTTGTAAATTTTAGCGTTTATGGAGATGTTCAGGAAATAATGTTTTGAAATTTATGTTATATGTATCTTTGTAGACCGATCTTCTCATTTTGCACCTTTCTTGCATTATCAATATGCTTTTATATTAATTGTGTACTAATTCTTGTTTAAGATAGAAGCGATCGAAGTGCGAGATTAGATAAAAGAACATTAGTTTTTGATGAACTTTGACGTATACAACAGTATGCGGCGTGCCTTGTTTTGTTCTTGAAGGTGCACAGTTCATGTCTATATTGTTAAAATTTGTTTTGATATTGAGTGCCTAGTGCATGTATGAATATGTTTGTTGTGTATTGATAATTATAAATGTTCATAAATTTATCATTTGTATACATAATGTGATCATCATGATCTTTATATGCCATGCTTATATGAGTCCTAGCACTTCAGACATTTGCATAAGTGTGTCAACGATTTGGAAGTTTTAACTGCTCCTTGTTGGAGTCTTTTTGTGATACATGTGTTAGATATCATCTTTGGTGTACTTCTGTAATTGACATAATGAATATTAGCAAACAATCTCTAATGTTGCATATTATTCTGTTGTCTGTGCCTAACGTGTGAATAATTGATTCTCTAAATCCACCATCATGATGCTTTTTAGCTGTCAGTTTTGGCAAATATTTTCTCATGTAGTCATATATTTAACTATGTTAGACATACAAATGTTTGCATGGCAATCTGATTTCTAATAATGTAGAAATTAAGAATAGGTTGAGAGATGCAATTTTCTTGACCAGCTATTTAGGCTTTGAGGATTACTTTACTCGTTTCATTTGTATTTTGGTTTGATCCATATAGCAGATACATATTCCAACATAAATTGGAAACCTTTCTAAAAGCCACATGCTTTTTTGCTGTCCTTTTCTTATCTTCTGCTTTGATCTTTCTTATAAGAATAATCAAGTGATTTATTGTTTTGTGGTCTTGAATCTTTTTTCTGATTCTTGTATTTTGGTTGGTATTTACATGGGTATTGTGTGGTTCATAAATGAGAGGCATAGACATAATGATGTGGATGCATGTGTGCCTGTGCATGTCTAAGTAGGATATTGCACTGAATATACTTACATAATTACAAATTTAATCAAAGAAGTACCATAATTTATCATATCCATGATATAGTAAATCATTAATCTATACACCTTTACGTCATTAACAATTGAATATCTGATGCATCCTTTATTATAATTTCCAGAAGTCAGAAGCTCTGGCATGCATTTTGATCTTCACAGAAATGCCAACTCCTGATATTTGAAAATATTTGAGAGTTTTTCTAGGTTTAAAAATTGTTCTCTCTTTTGTATCATATTACTTGGGACGTTTGATAGGAAGGTACCAAAGGGGAAAAATTTGTTAAACTGACATGTTGCGAGATGAATAACCCTAAAAAATCAGGTTTAGCATTGTTTAGGGGTTTGAGGGGCATATGCATGGGTGGCAGATCCACTATAGGCAACGGTTTTTTGGCGCTAATCCTCATTTTTCAGGGTTGTGCATCTGGGCTACGGTAGTTTATCAAGGTCGAAAAGTAAATTAATATTCATTACCAACACCTGCATTAATGAGTAATTTAGCTATCTAAAGTGAAAAAAAGAAACAAAAAAACTATTTATGTTTGTGCGTGTGAATGTGCACCTCTGTTGCACATATGTATGTATATTGCCAACCATGCTTTCTGCATGTGGGTGGAAGGGCAGGAATGATGTACTATCTGCATGTTGAGCTGATTATTGGTGTCATTTGTACATGAATACTTAGTAACAAAGAAACATATTATTTGTTGAATATACACTGCAATGCCTAATAAACTTTTGATGTACACCTTCATGTTGTTATCCTTAGAGGGAGACTTCACTAGCTACTGGCAGAACATGTTGACCTAGTGATGAAATTTTGTTTCTAGATTGTCTGTTAATCATAACACACATTTTTCAGGATGTATTACGTGTTTCCTTTTGATCTGGCATGAAGTATGTCTATCTTGGTCAATTCAGATGCACACTCTGTTTTACGTTGCAGGCCATTACAGCATCTGGTACAAAGAAAAATGAACTGATTTTTGGTGAGATTCAATCTCAGTTGAAGAACAAGAATATCACTGTTGATGTCAAAGCAAATTCAGACTCTAATGTAAGTTGTTTAAGGAGTGAATCTATTATTTTATTATGCTATGTATACTTTTATATTCTGCAGTCTTCTCTTGAAGAAGTATCACTATCATTTGTTATAAGAATTTATTAGGAACTTATTTATATGTGGTTGGATACTTGTTTTAATTAGGATATATAATTTAAGTATTAAGCTTTGATCGGGAAAAAATCCAAAGCGTTCCACACTCTATTATGCGGCCTGTAGCAAAACTATTTGTACTTCTACCTGGCATTATATCCAAGAGCATATAAGTAGCATGGGCATATGCTAATCTTTTGTGCTTTTGAAAGTGACAACTATGAGATGATAACTTTCATCTGTGTTTTTTCCTCTACCAGCTTTCAACAACAGTTACAGTCGATGAACTTGCCACTCCTGGGTTGAAGACAATTTTCAGCTTTGTGGTGCCCGATCAGAGATCTGGAAAGGTAGATAATTATCTATTTGTTAATCTTGTTTTCTGCTACATCAGGTAATTCTTTTTAAGCCTCGAATATATACACATACATGAACTGAAAATTGTCTGAATCCTTTTTCACTTTTTGGTTGACTTCAGGTTGAACTGCAATACCTGCATGATCATGGAGGGGTTAATGCTAGTATTGGATTAACTGCCAATCCCATTGTCAACCTTTCTGGTGTAGTTGGAACTGATGCTGTTGCTGTTGGTGCCGACGTATCATTCGATACTGCAAATGGAGACTTCATAAAGTGCAATGCTGGGTTGAGCATCACCAATGCTGATCTGATTGCCTCGCTGACCGTGTGAGTATCTCTGTAGTGAACTGTCTATTTTTAGTGTTTTTTTGTCCCGATGGAAACATGAAATTAACTGTAAATGTTCTGTTAAGTGTAAAATGAATGCTATCTTTTAAATGAAACACCCAACTAATTTTCGAACTGAAGTGCTAGATTGTGGAGTCTGATACATCAGTCTGAAATTTGCATGCAGGAATGACAAGGGAGATTGCGTGAATGCTTCCTATTATCACTTGGTCAGTCCATTATCAAGCACAGCAGTTGGGGCTGAGCTTACCCACAGCTTCTCAAGCAATCAGAAAAACACACTCACATTTGGGACGCAACATGCACTGGACCCTCTGACCCTGGTTAAGGCTCGGTTCAACAATTATGGTAAAGCTAGTGCTCTTATCCAGCATGAGTGGAGGCCTAAATCATTCCTTACCATTACTGGGGAGGTTGATACCAAGGCAATCGAGAAGAGCTCCAAGGTTGGCCTGTCCTTGGTGCTTAGGCCATAATGAAAGATCTCCTGAGCATCACGTCACTTCCATTCCGCACTTGTTCAAATGGAAAAAGTTAGAATCAAAAGGAAATAAGACCTACGCATTGTGACAGAAGCGTCTTTATTGATTTTATGACTGCTGCTGTTTTTTTTTTTCTTTTACTTCCCTCTTACTGCAGTATTAGGTTCTTCTTGGTTTACGTTTGGATTGTATGAATAATTTTAGTTGGGTGTCTAGGAGTAGAGATTTCCTCCAACATCATTTCACTGTGACCGGCAAGAACTGAAAGCTGGTTTAAGCAGATACATATTGCTTGCTTTTTTTTTTTTATTCTCCTTCCTTTGTGCGCGCGCTTGCAGTGTGTTTATGTCATGATGTTGCCCGACCATGCATAAAAACCGAGCTTGAAGCCAGTCTAGTTTGAGCGTCTGTCCGCCCGCACTCGGCCATCCTGACAATTCAGCCTTAGTCCTCAATGTAATCGTAAAAAACAAAACCAAGTTTTTTTAACATGTCATTCAGTTATTCTTTACAGGAATAGCTAACATTTTATCCATAACAAAAATACTAATGTCAACTATTTTTATAGCCACCAGCATCGGATACTTCAAATACATGTTTGAGACGGGAACACAAAAAGTAAAATTTTAGATTATATTATGTATAGCTTTTAAAGGAAATAGTGGGATGCTTTTCGTATTTTCTTCTTATCCTAAAAAAAGAGTGATTAGAGTTTAATTTGTTCTTTTATTTCATCTTTAAAAATTATAATTTTCATTATTTTATTTTTAAAAATAATTAAAGCTATTTAAATATAATTTATGCATGCAGGGTAAAAGAGGTGAAAGGATATTTAGGATAGAAAAGAAATGGTAGATGGAACGAAAACGCGATATTTTTCAAAGTATTATTCTTATATATAATATTTTATTAAGTTAATGGAATATTTTATTAGAGAAAATCGAACGAGAGGATGGGGTCGGAAACTAACGGCCGTTACTACCACGAATGAAGGCGTTGATGAAAATCTCGGCGGAACCCGAATCCTGATGAACCGGACCGCGAGGAAAACAAACCGTTGTAATGAAAACCAGACCGGGTTTAAAAAACCTTTAGCACCGGCCTTCCGACGCCTTTTTAAGTCTCGCGACCTCTCTTCATCCCATGCCCCCTTGTCCTCTCTCTCGGCTCAGGTACGATCAAATTTCAAGAACTCTCCAAGCCCTATACGCGAGCCTCGCCGCCGGAACCCTAGATCCTCCTCCCAAACTCTAGCTCCCAGGATCGAGCTCGCGATGGACAATCCATGGCGATTCCGGCCGATCCAAGGCCGCCTCTGCCCCGTCTGCTCAACCCTTCACTTCCCCTTCTGCCCGCCGCCCCCCGCTTTCGATCACAACCGGTACGCTGGCGAGCACCTCCGCCGCTTTCCTCCCGAGATCCATCCGCCCTTCCTCCGCGACCCCCCGTTCCCTCGGCCCGTCTACGACACGCCTTTCCGGAACCCTCGAGCGGCTCCACCGATGCCGTTCCCGGAGCCGGCTGCAAGAGGCCCGGAGCCTTGGGTTAGGAACCTCGCCTTGGAGAGGGAGCACCCTCTTCGTCCTGCTTTTCATCCATCGCAGCTTTTCGTTCAAGAAGAGTTCTTGGAAAGAGAGAACTCCCGGAAGAGGATGCGAGTAGAAGATCCTGCGATGGGTAATTTTCCTCCTCCTCCGCACCCCTACAATCGGTACGATTATACCCTTGGCAGGTTCTCAGCGGATGACGAACGAAGATTGAATTTAATTCGAGATCACGGGTGGCAACATTCTACGGAAGGGCCGCAGCAATTGAATGGCGAATACAGAACGGATAGGTTTGGTCACGACGGCATCCAGAAACAGTACCAGAGCGTTGGAGCTGATCACGGTTTTCATGCCCTAGGGACTGGCTCGGTGGGCAGGAATGGTTCGTTGTTGCCCCAAGAACATGCTTTTAGCCAGCAAAATCACCGTCAGCCAAATGCAAACGAGGACCATTGGAATTTCTCGGGAGCTGTGAATCCTCAGAGCAGCGACCGGTTTGTACCTCTTGAAAGGGTGGATTTTGAACGAGGTGGTGCTTATAACCCTCAATCTGGAGAATACGTGGGTGCAAGAATCGTTCACCCTGATGCGTCTTTTCAGCCACCCAAAAGTTACAGACAGGGTGATTTAGGAGTGGATTCAGAAAATCATGTAGCTCACGTTGCAGAGGAACGAAGAGCCTTTTATGATTCTCGGAAGGCACCTGATTATGCATCAGAAGGTCCGCATGGGAAGTATTATGCTAATGATCACCAACAATTCCATCCAGTCGAGAAATCCTTTCATGGATTTCTAAAGCATCCTCAGTATTCTGAGACGGACTACGGCCAGTATGCTGATGTGATGCAAACCCCTTCTGAACTTAAGCCTCCAGTTCCTGAGGATGTTTACAAGCCATTTGGACCTGGAACTTTCACCTCAGCAGAACAAGCTGGTCCGGTTTGTGGCAACCAAGGAGGCTACCCGCCCTTGCCAGGTAAAAGTAACGGTGGTAATATGACTGCAGAAATGCTTGGTCAGGTACATAATTCTCAAATGTTTACTTCTCTGCCACCACCACCTCCTCCGGAAGTACATACTCAAGCAACCTCTTCATCATCCACAATGCCTTCCACACTTTTTCCTGTCCTGACTAGCACTTCAGCTACCACGTCATTTCCACCTAATACTCAAGCGTTTTCTGAGCATCATCCGTTGCCGCAATCCAGTCGCTACAATGAGCCACCTGTTCATATTTCTACTGAGTTTACTACTGAGGTATGATTACCACTTTGAATAATTGATTCTATTCTTAAATTCCCACTCTTCCCATCAGCTTAGCTTTCAATTTTTGTTTAAACTATTAAATTTTCCCTTACTCTTCCCTTCCTCTTTTATTGTGATATTATCATGCAATCTTGTCATAACGTTCAGTCCAACTTCATGGTGTAATCTGCACCATGGTATACTAGTAAGCCAAGAGGTGGATATACCATGTATTTTGCGGATTGTTTTTGTCTGCCTATATGGGTTTAACTTGACTTTTTTGAAGGGTTTATTCTTGAAAAAGTTTTGAGTAACCATACATTACACATACTCTAGATGATCTCGTAATTCAAACTAGGTCCTAGTAGTGCAACTGGATTTGTTTGACATTAGACCCATCATAAAAAAGCAAAGAAAGAAAAGAAGAAACCTACTTTAACTACAATCGTGACCAAACAAGTGAGGTTAGTTGCCCAAATGTACATGTTTATGTTAAAATGTGTGGGTTCAGTTAGTTTATACTGTCACCGAGGCATGACTCGACCTGGACTTGTGACTTTTAAGGCATTTGGCTGCAAAATCTAACTTAGCGTCTTACAGATTTCTAGTTATATGTTAGTCCTATTTCAGTAATTATTAGCATGTGAAACTAGCTTGATGCTTCTGCATGAGTGACATTAGATGTTACTTTGAGTCTGTCATACTGAAGTATGGTTAGGTAGATTTGTGCTAAGAAGCTTAGATTTATTCTGCTTTAATCTATGGTGCGTCTTTTAATGTGTCATCAGTTTGAAGTAGAAAAGATGCTATATTTGTGATGAGTTGCCATCTTGAAGAAGTTTATTGATGCTCTATGATCGACTAACTTGTCTCATTTGGTGGTCTTTAAGTGCTTCCCCTTTGTGGAAGTTTCCAAATTTTCCCCATCTTTCACTATTGATATCATCTTTATTTACTTCTCTCTCATTACCTTAAATCCCTACTTGGTTTAAACCATATTGTTAGTATTGGAGAATCTCTTGCTAAGGTTTTTTATCTGTGGTTCCAACATTCTACCAGCAATTCCCAAGCCAATAACTAAAGACTTCTAGGGAACCTCTGTGGTTAATATATTTGAACCTTTGTGAATTTGTTTTAGGTTCTTGTTTCAGGCAACTTTTAACAGAGGGGAGCCTCCACTGATGATGCTAATCAGCTTAAATCATTCTACTGGTTGACGTTTGAACTGTTTGTTTCAATCATATTATTGGTTTCTATCTATAACTGGACATTTTCATTTGATTGCATTCCCAATGTTATCATATGATAATGGATGTGAAATGTGACTGCAATTCGTTGTCTTCTAATTGGCAATTCTGGTGGCAGAGAAGTTGATATTTTACCTTATAATCATGCTGATGGGTGTCTAATTTGACTGTAATTGTGTTTTATACATTTTTCTTGTGTGCAAAGTTGTATAACATAAAATTGTGATGTATGAGATCAAATATAACAATGCAGGGATTACCATTCATTCATCAAGCACCATCAAAGCAATATCTGGAAGAAGGAGGGCAAGCATTTTCATTGAACAATTCTCTTAAGGATAAACCAACAGTTATTGATGCTTGTCACTTGTTTAAGCAGCCACATCGTGCCTCTCGTCCTGATCATATTGTTGTCATCCTTCGAGGGCTTCCAGGTTGCTTTTCCCCCCTCCTTGAATTATGTCATGATTTTGCTGGAGATGGCTTGAGATTACCTTAATATAGACATTCTTGACTACCTGTTGTTCAGAACTGACAGATTGTTTTTCGTTAGAACATCCCAGTTTTCCACTTTATTTAGACATGTTTCGGGGAACTTTAAGACCTAATCTTTTTCAAAATTTGAATTTAGTATTAATCAGTTAAAAAAAATTCTACTTACTATTTTTCCCTTGTTGGTTCTTTTTTATCTAGCATCCTATTGATTAACACATCATCTACCCTTCAACTTGAAAATCGTGTTGGTAGAAAAAGTATTTTCAGGAAATGAATTAGATTTGCTTTCCTTTTTATTTCCTTTATATTGTATGGTGAAAGTAATTAGGATTTAGGAAGATTGTGCCTGTAGCATTTGGAAATTGTTACATGTGAATCTAAATGAAGGCCTAAAAAATTGAATTATCACACTCATAGTTTGTTATTTTAACATTTTTGCTTAATATTTTTTAATCTCAGGTCGTTACGCTTGATCTTCATGTGTTGTTGTGTCTTCTGTCCGCTAGCAATATGTAAATCCATCATGTCTGTTAGCCTGTTCACATTGCAGACTCATCTATCTGTTAATCCTTCAGTTAATTCTTAGATGCTATTTATAAAAGTAAAATATCACAATATCTCAAACATTTTATTTTCCAGGCACCTGGATCCTTGATTGATCTTTAATAAATAAGAGAAGTTTGACACACACATGTGATCAGAAAAGTGGCAGCAAGTTCAAGAAATGATTTGGCCAAGTCATCGTGAAAAGATGAGCACAAATCTGAGAGCCACTGCAATCGACCAAAAAAACTAGCAAATCACAGTAGATACCAACATGTCTACTTAACTTTGGATAGAAGATCTGACTATATTTGCATATGCTTCCAAGTCATTGATCAACTCCTGCCATTTTTGTTTTGTTGTTGCATCATTATTTATCTGTACTGCTCCTTAATGACAAGCTCTGATATCCCATTGCTAGTAGCAGCAACCATTTACCTACGAGAGGTATATGTATTTCCTGAAGGTGCTAGTGCATATGAAGTCTTATTGATTCACATCTATAGTCCTAAATTGCCATTAAATGTTTGAACATAAACCCAAGGAAAATATGAAAACAACACAATATGCATTTGGATACTTCAACATTTTCGCTGCATTACGATTTCTTTCTTTTTTTTTCGTTTAACCCTAACTAGAAAAACAATCCTCAATTTAAGAAGCATGAATACTTCAAGTCACATGCTGTGTCTGTATCATATACTAATACTCATCAGATGCTTCTTGGATATATGCTTGATACTTTATCCTATTCTCAATATTGAAAAAAAATCCTGGATACTTCTTGGATATATCCAAGATACTTCCTCACCGCATGAGGAGGGCTTTTTCTTTCTTCTTTTAATTTTGTAGTTTATGATGTTAATATTTAAGTGTGAAGTATGGATTGGGGTCGGATTTGAATGTGTTGACTAAATGATGAGCTTGTAAAAGTTGATGCTATCATGCAAAGTGCGTACTATGTTAATAGCCTACAGTCTTTTACGACACTCATACACATTTATGCATGCGCGCACACACATATATATTATATATATATATGTATATGTATGTGTGTGTGCATGTATATATGTATATATGTATTTGTATATACAAGTACGTACATATATGTATATACATATATGTATATATACAAATATGTATACATATATGTATATATACAAATATATATGCATATACATATGCATTCATATATGTACACATTTGTATATACAAATATGTAGATACATATATACTCATGTACAAACATACCCATACGTACATACATACATATACATATGTATACACATAGATAGATAACTAATACGTACATATATGTATATTTACAATATGTATACATATGTGTATATATATACCTATGCATACATATATGTACATATTTGTATATACAAATACGTACATACATACATATATATATATGCACATATACATACATACATATATATATGCACATATACATACATACATATATATATGCACATATACATACATACATACACATATGCACATATAGATACATACATATACATATGCACATACATACATACATATACATATGCACATACATACATACATAGACATATGCACATACATACATACATACACATATGCACATACATACATACATACACATATGCACACACATAGATAGGTAGATAGATAGATCGATTGATCGATCATGATCAATAAGGTGGATTTGCAACTTAATACTTTATCATAGTTTTAGCACATTGGCATAATGAAAACTATCCATGTTCGTATCTGTATGATGCATAAGTTAGAAGCCATGAAAATATATCGTTTTTGGTTTCTAGGCGTTTCTAATGGTAGAGATCATGGTTCATGGTGTGAATCTTAGATTTAGATGTCCTATTATTTATTTTTGGAGTAGTGAGAAGTAGATACCTCTCCTCTCAAGAGGAACATAGTCCATTTCATATACATAGACATATATGTACGTACGTGTGTATGTATATCCTACTTTTTCTAGATTTACGATATCGGTCTCAAGGATTAATTGTTACCTTTGGACAGCTAAAAGTATGAAGTTGCCTTATCTTGATGGGTGCATGATCTTGGGCTACAAAAATTTGTGGTTTTTTTATTTCTAGACATTTTTAATGTGGTATAGGTCATGGTTCATGGTGTGAATCTTTGATTTAGATGTCCTTTTATTTATTTTTGGACTAGTGAGAAGTAGGTACCTGTCCTCTTGAGAGGAACATAGTCCATTTTATATACACAGACATGTATGTGTGTATGTATATCCTACTTTTTCAAGGTTTGCGACATCGGTCTCAAGAATTAATTGTTACTGACATAGCTAAAAAGTAGGAAGTTGCCTTAGCTTTATGGGTGCATGATCTTGGGCATACAAGCACATAGAATTGTTTCATGGGCGACTTGCAGTTGGAAGTTGCCTTGTTGTCGCTTACCATGAAGTATCAAAAACCTTTTAGAGGACTTGAATTTTTTGCTATCAGGTTTTTTTTTGATGATGAATAAAGTGGAAAAAAGGCTTTTGGTTGCCATCTTCGACTTTTGAGGTTACTGTAATGTCAAAAAGTCTGAAAAAAGGAAAATAGAAGTGCAGCAGATAGTAGATTAGGATCCACTTATTCTAGGAGTGCTACGCAAGCACCCAACTCTGCAAATATTTAGGTGAACCACCTTGCCCACAGAAATTTTACCCACAGAAAGGGCTTGCCACCAAGCATGTGGACCTTCAATCCCAGATGTGGATTATTTAGCTGCTAAACATGTTTTCATCACTGTAACAGTGAAATTGGATATAATGTGATGATGATTACGTCTTTAACAAATTCATATAAAGCACCCACCAATTACTGATTCTAGTACTGCTTTTGGCTTGTTATTCATTCTTTTTTGGGTTTGAAGTCATTTTGAAAGAAATCATGCTCTTAATTTAATGGAGCAGGTGCAGAATATGGTAAGGTTCTGTCAAGGGCTAATTGAATTTTCGAAAATGTTAGTATGCTTTTGTCATGCTATATTAAGTTGAAGAGCAATGAAATTGCTCTTCAACATGTGATTGATTTATTTGGTTGGACATATGCATCCAACCTTTAAAATCAATCTCAAGGATCCTTGACTTGTTATGTTTATGTTTTAGTCAAGCTGTTGAAAACATCAAATATAACGAATATTAGTCCTCATTAATATTTTCATGTTCTATAATGCTCAAAATGTGGATTGTTTCATCTTTGGCCGTTCATTATTGTTTCGACTTTTGACTCTTCATTTTTTGCAAATAAAATTATTTATTATTGATGGCTAAAGTCAGATGTTCATGATAATTCTTTATACATGCAGGTAGTGGAAAAAGCTACTTGGCAAAGGCATTACGCGATCTTGAAGTTGAAAATGGAGGGAATGTACCCAGAATTCATGCAATGGATGATTATTTCATGATTGAAGTTGAAAAGGTGAGAGTGCACCTCCGTGGTCGTGGCCATAACAGGCTATCATGTTAGCTGAGATTTCTTCTGCCATCAATGACTTGTGCAAATGCATAAGATCATATTTGATTGGGTTTTTTTCGTAGAATATTATTGATGATGAATTAATTTACGTAATTTTACCTTATTTTGTAGAAGATTGAAGACCATGAAGTGTCTAAATCCTCTAGTTCATACAGAGGCAAGAAACAGATCACTAAGAAAGTGATTGAGTATTGTTATGAGCCCGAAATGGAGGAGGTGATGCCATTCATTCCTGTTTGTCTCTCTTCTATGCTTTTTTTCCCCAAGAGAAAATCATTTTGTTTTACTCTCAAATGTATAAACGCCATTACAGTTGCTTCTTTTCCTTCCTCTTTGTTTATGAATTGTTATATCGCATGCTGGTAATGCCACATCCAAAAGAATCCTATCATGATTGGATAAATCCAACTAGTTGATTACTCCTGGGCGTAGTATTTGTGGTGAAACAGATTTTGTGAAAGCACAGTTAGCTAAAGGCAACCATTTCCACTTAAGATTTTTCATGGGATGCGGCATTCTCCTTAATAGCAGCCAGTTGTCGTTGAATTGAATGATATATCTTAACCATGTTTGACAATCATCGAACAGCCTAAATTTTTGATGTGTGTGACAACTGCCATATAGTTTGAAGGTGGATTTAAAGAAATCTTAACCAATTATGTCATTATGTATGCTTATTTTATTAAGGACAAATAGTGCAGATGTTTGGAGAAATTTTCCATAGCCTTAAACTTGACACCTTATACTTGTGCTTCTGCGATAGTGTTTCTCAACATTATTTTAATTTTTAAAAGCATTCTGGATATTTTTTTAATTTGTATTGTAATGATTATAATTAACTCAGTTAATGAATCTTGAAAATGGTTCTTTGTTTAAATTTTTGGGCAGACATATCGGTTGAGCATGTTGAAGGCTTTTAAGAAGACCCTTGATGAAGGGATTTTCACCTTTGTAATTGGTATGAGGTTTGGAATGCTGTTTTTTCTTTTTTATAATTTTCATGGAACCTGCATGGTTTGACTTTTATTTTTTTGAACTCCATTGCGTTACCACTTGCTCATATCTATGTGTTATCTTTTTTTATCATAATAATAATTATTTTTAACTGTGAATTTGGTGTTTTGTCATGCATGTTAAAAAAATCTCTCTATGCCATGTCATGGCCTTCTTTATTCTGAGTTACTATTGTAGGTGATTCTGTCTTAACGGATATCATATATGAATAGGGAATCACCTCCTTTCTGGCATCACATTAGCTTCGATTACTGCTCTTTGGCCTTGACATTTCTTACATGCATTTGTTTCGTGTGCTCATTTGTTATATGGAAGCTGAATGGTTTGCTGTACTAGAATGTAGTGAGAACTCAGTAGCACCTAGAATTTGATTGGGAGGCCTGCCCCACTGTCCTGGGGTTTTTACTGTTCAAAAAATTCAATGTTTTAGTATGGTTCTAGATGAAGTGGTCAGATGCAGTGCCTATGCAGTGTGCGCTGCCTTCATATTCATTAACAACTAATGCAGCATTGTTCGGCAACTGACTCATTTGTTGCTGGTATGTTTGCCTCGTTTTAGTGGATGACCGCAATCTGCGGGTAGCTGATTTTGCTCAGTTTTGGGCAGTTGCAAAGGTATACTCTCAATCTCTATTTTGTGACTCTGAGTATTTATGATTCAGTTCCTTTGGTTCTGGTTGTGTTGTAATGCATAGAACATACTTTGAATTTAGAAGGCTTATCTAATTTTCATAACAAGAATGTCACAAAAGATTCATTTTGTAACTCTGGAGGTATATGATATTTGCCAAATTTGCTTTCTTATTTTCCCATATAACAATGCAGACATGGCTTTTCTAGCTGTAGAAAATAAGTCCTTTTGTTGGGGTTGAGAAATGCATGATCTTTTTTTAACATTCAATCTGGGGCTCTAAATGACATCTTTTTAGGTTTAGTATATCATGAGTTATGCTTTTTTCTATGTACAGAAAGGGAATTCCTTGCACCGAGAGCACTAAGAATCTGGGACACGTACTGGTTGGCAGGCGATACGGATATGATATGGGTTTGTACTGTGCCGTTTCGGTCTATTTCGGACTCTTTTTTACAAATTTTAAATGAGGTCAGCATATAATTTGCCGACTTCAATTCAAAATTCAAAAATAAAAAGAGGTGGGGACTGGTTTTTTCCCTTTCTGCTTCGTTCCCTTTCGCAGAGAGAGGGTTTGGGAGGGGGAGAGGGAGAGGGAGAAAAGGAGAGAGGAAGAGAGGGAGGGAGGGAGAGGGTGAGGGACACCCTAACCCTAACCCAGCCAAGAGAGAGAGAGAGAGGGGTGGGGGGGTGGGGGTGAGGGAAACTTTAACCCTAACCTAGCCGAGAGAGAGAGAGAGAGAGAGAGAGAGAGAGAGAGAGAGAGGGTGGAAGAGCTTACCGAGAGAGGGTGAGGGACACCCTAACCCTAACCCAGCCGAGAGAGAGAGAGAGAGAGAGAGAGAGAGAGAGAGAGAGAGAGAGAGGGTGGGGGTGGGGGTGAGGGAAACTTTAACCCTAACCTAGCCCGAGAGAGAGAGAGAGAGAGAGAGAGAGAGAGAGAGAGGGTGGAAGAGCTTACTGAAATTGAGCTGTGGTCTTTCTGCGACTGGAGAGGCGGGTTAGCGTTTACGAATTGGGGGGAGGGCATGGAATCGAGTTGTGAGGGGAGAGGGGGTGAGTCACAAGCGAGCCAGAACCATTTTAATAGCAGGGGAGGGGGTGGAGGAGGTTTAATAGCTGAACCGTTTTATTAGCCGGAACCATGTCGGTCCCCAACCAGTCTGGTTAGGCAGACAATGATCCTACCATTTGTTAACACGAACATACTTTGCGTCAAGAATATCTTATGTTGTTTCTATTAGGGACAAAACCTGTATCCTACCATTCTAAGTCTATGCAAACCTCCTGCTTGTCTTATGACAAAATCCTCTCATTACCATTAAGACAAGAATCCTTTTTGTTAATTTGTTTCATTAATTGTATTTCATTTGTGCAAACCTAAGGATCCTTTTACCATACAGCAGATCAGATGCAGTGAGATCCAATTCAGGTTTACGATATTTTAGACTGAGAATTCAGCTACCTGTTGGCTCTTCTGAACATGATAGATGGTGTTCTGTTAATTTATAACTAATCTTGAGTTGCATGTTTTATATAATGTTGATTTACCTATTAAATTGATGCTACATTCTGTTGTTGAACTCTACCTGCTGCTTGTTTAATAACAAGAAGAGTTTTTGGTCCTTGTATTTGTTAAAAGTTTATGTTTTGCTACTCAGGAAGTCCATAGATATTCTATGATTTATTTACAAGAGCTGTTTCCTAAGCCTGATGTTATAAACTGGGTGCTTGCATGATTAAGATAAATGGTTGCAATTGCAGCTGAAATCTAGAAGGGATGATTATGTTTGAGAATGTAGGACTTCAGAAAGGTGAGATAAGATAGAAGGCAGATGATGCAAGCCCTACTCTGGATAAAATACGGGATCTAGTTGCTATATTTTGAAAGAATACTAGGGCGAGTATATTTCTTGGGGAGTTTCAATGGTCTGTTCATTTTCTTTCTTTCTTTTTCTTTTCATGTCTTTCCCCTGTAATGGAAAAAGGTCATGTCTAAGGGATTGGCATGTACTGTTGGTGGTAATAGTGAGGTCCTTACACTGCACCAACTTTTCGAGCATATGATAGCAGATAGTTATTAAGCTTATCATTTTAGGAAAATCTTATTATATTTTAATTCCTAATATAAGTTTGTTTAGTATTGATAATCTAATCGTGATGTGAAAGAACCTATAAGTTACTTAGAGTATTGTTATTTGCTAGCTGTTTACATTTATCAGGGAGCCAATGGGAATGTGATTGATTTAGAACATATTTAGGGTCCTGCTTGGTGCCAATAGGATTATTCATTCCTTCTCCTTTCTCTGAAATTTTGTAGAAGAATGGGCAACCTGAGTTGGCTGGCTGCTTTGGATAAAGAGCCTATATTTTCTTTTGTTTTGCTCTTTTCTCTGATGTTAGTTCAGCTAGGTTCCAGAATGTGTTAAGTAGTATGAGGCGTCTTGTATATATTACCATTTATGTGTTATCTGCAAGAGTAAGCTGGGATGGCTGGATGACTGCTCATATTTGTTTATATGCATGTATACATATATGTGGAATTTATTGTTTGATCTTCTAAAAAGTAATACATTGACAGCAGTTATATGAGCTTTGGAATCTAGTTTATTAAGATATAAATGACACTCCAGCATGTTTTTGAACCTCAATATATTTTTTCGGTCCAATGCAATACAATCAGAACTCATAAGGTTGTTTTACAAGAATCATATTTCTTACTGTTTGTGGGGAGACAGTTTTGTGCCCCTAGCTTGGACAAGAACTAGCAAAACATAATTGCATGTGTAAAGTGGCAAAGTCTAAGCATGGGTCCTTTTTTCTCTTTTAGCCTTTGTCATGGCACCTTGTCAAGCTTTGTGTTGACATTTACAATAGAATAGTCATTGTCACCTTTAACCAATGGGTTAGTTGAAAGTTACCATCTCACCTTAAATGGACACAAGCCCAGGCCCATGTTTTTTGGTCTTCTCCATGACCTGAATTTGCTCCAATATCATAAAGTTGGCCAATTTGTGTGGCAACCTTTACAATCATTTTTTATCTAGTTACTCTTTGCATTTCTTTTGATTGGATTCATTAGATTCTTTCAAGCCATGATATAGTCCATCAATTCTATCACTATTAGGTGCTAGAGTTGAAAAAAAATGTTCACAGTATGTAGGTGGGTCTGCGATTCTTCTTTTTCTTTTTGTGAACAACTAGGGCTGGTTGAAGCATTGGGTGAGGGCAGGATTCAACGTAAACACAGGTTGCTGATATCCACACCCAATGACTACCAATTGAGCTAGTTGGCACTAGGGGTGCAAATGAGTTGAGAGTAGTTCATGAGTTGCTTGAGCTTGATACGGGTCTAAGCTCAACTCGACTCAACTATTATCAAGCTCAAGTCGAGCTCGAGTAGCTCAAATAGTTTTTCGAGTCATGCTCGAGTAGCAAAATATTTAACTCGAAGGCTCGCAAGCCTATATATATATTTTTAATAATATTGTATTTTATTTATACTATATATTTTATTAATTTAATATTTAAAAATACAAGATTTAAATTTTTAATCTGATCTAATTTCTAACTTTTAACCATATTTTTTAATTATGACTAAGGCTTTAATTTGAACTCGAACTCGAGCTGGAGTATAGTTTGGTTGATATTTGGATCGAATCGAGTTGATCATGACTGTTGCTTTTTTTTTTTTGATTGGGTTGAGTTTGAACTTGGATATTAAGGCTTGATCGCAAGTCGAGTTTCGAGCCCGAGTGTTTTGAATCAAGTCGAGCTCGAGCCTCTAGCTACTCGGCTCGATTGCATCCCTAGTTGGCACCTTCTTGTTTGATGCTTATTGACTTCCATAATTCTATCAATGTAAGGAGACCTAATTTATGTTGTTTATGATTGACGATGTGTCTTGGAGCTTCAAGGGAATCGATATGTCAACATTCTATTTTTTCTTGTTTTAGCAGGTTTTTCTACGAATTTTATTGTTCCTCTATTCCAACCCGAATGCAATGATGCTATTGAGAATTTTTTGTAAAAATTCTATGGAGAAGAAAAAAGAGGGAATGAATATATCAGAGAGTGATGGCCCTTTTTTCAAATAAAATTTGCGGGCGGAGTTTGGTTTGTTACTTTCAAGTGTATTTGCAAGAAGGCTAAAGTTTTGGGAGTTCTAATCGGTTCGCTCCCATCCACGGAGGAGATTAGCTTTACTCCTTTTTTGGCCTTTATTGGTAGTGGCTATAACTAATGGGCTAGTGGGCAAGTTTTAGCCGGTTGTTTTTGAGATAAAGGGTGCAAGTTAACTTTTTTACTTTCAACATTTTTTTTTTATGTTTTACTAGTCGTAAATTCAATACGTAAACATTTTTCTCTTCTTTTCATCTGTTTGATCTTGAACCGCATCATAAGAAGTTGTATGACTATGGTATGCAAGCAATTTTATTTTTTTTGCTCAATGTAATGTAGATAGAATGTGTGATCTATGTTAGAGGCCTGTCATGGATATGCACCGTGGTTCTGGCCTTCTAGGAAATTATATGTGTGTCAAATTTAGTTCTTTTTGGATGTATTTCTGCCCTATGTTTGATGTTATTAAGTTGTTGAATCCTCCTCCTTTATTTTGGTATGTATATTACTTATTCTGTTTATTTTTTAACCAGAGATCGGGCTATGAAGTTTATCTGCTGGAAGCTCCATACAAGGATCCAATGGTGAGTTCATATTTATCCCTTTTCTTTTCAAGTGGTAAGATCGATGTTTGCAATCTCAGTATCAAGGAATGTACTGGTGAGGTGCTGGTACAGTAAGGTATCGAGCTGAACCGTACCAGCACTTGACTTGTAGAAACGTACTGGTTCAATACCAATTCACTATTTTTGCATTCTTTATTTTTTTTAATTTTTTGATTTTTAAGATTATTTAACGTTTATGGATCTTTGTATGTGATTTTAAGGGTGTTTTAATTTTATTTTATTTCATATTGGTTTCGAGAGACATATGATTGCTTAATAGATGATGCAATTGTAATGATTAAATATAATTTTGTAATAATTAAACGTAGATTGCATATTTTGAGCTTGAAAATATATATATATATATATATATATATATATATATATATATATAATTGATTTGAATTATAAATAGATATGGACATCTAATCCCTTGTGGAGTGTCCATGATGCTCATAGAAATCGTGTTCTTTTTCATAGTATCGGCTTCCTGGATATCCACCTTGGGATTGATCCGCTATTGGATACTGAGCTGACCATCCCACGACCATTCGAGAGAAGATAATGGCGGTGAAATTTGACCGTAATTTGGTTAAAGTTGTGAAGGGTAGTAACTACTCAAATACGATGTCTTAGATGAAGGATATGCTTATGGCACGTATCCTGGCTATACAAGATAGGATCCAATGTACAATGAGGATCTAGAAACATTCACGGACCTTACTTCACATGTTATATCATTACCTGCATTAGTGCATTGTCCTAAACCACCTCGAGGGGCTCATCTCCTATATGTGCTTAATCATCACTTAGTTTTGAAACTTATTTGAAGCCATAACCATGTTCGAATGTAAATTAATTGTTGTCAAAATAAGATAGTAAGTAACATGCATATCCCCAAACATGCGAACTTCTTTTTAATTTTTTAAATATTATTTTTTTATTTTTTAAAATCAAATTTCTTTTAATATAAAAACATGATGAACAAGAAATCATGATTTCTTCTTCATTGCACGATCATCCTTAGGTGTGTAGCATATCATGAAATATTGTGGCATGATGTTTTCTGATTTTACCAATTTTTGGCCTTTTTTAGGCATAAATATTAAAAAAAAAGATGAATGAAGAGGAGGGAGGGGATTATACCTGATTTGTTTGGATTTGGGCTCAAAACCAGTATAAATCTTTTATCACCTGATTTTCCTCACAAAACCTACCTTTCCCTTCACAATTTTTGAAGAAGAGGGAGGAGAATGGCATCCCATGTGCTCTCCTCTGTTTTTGGACACCGGATGCCTCGAACCGTCTCAAAGTGAGTTGTACTGGGCGGTTCCACGGCTGGTTTGCATTGAGTCCCAATCCGACAAGTCAAACCGATCCGGTTCTGCATTGGTTTGGCCCAAACCAAGTGTTTCAGGTCAGTTTGGCAGACAGTGGGTAAAATGGTTTTAGATATGCTGTTACATGGAAATAGGTGAACTTCTAGATAGAATTTGCTGTGATTAATTTGGAGTTCCAGAGTCTTTGTTGGGGAAAGTTTTGATCATAACTATTCAGCTAAGAACCTTAAATAAAGGATCTGTTAATTTTTCTTTACAATATCCATTAGCAGCTTCACTGTTGATGATTCTTAATTTTCATTATGATAACATTCTTAAAGAACTTATAATGTCTCTTTTCAAAAAGTTCTAATATCAAATTGCAGTGTACTAATAGAGCTGTTCAGCAAGCCATATAACTAGCAGTTCTTTTTCTCAACTTTTGGGCTTCATATCCCCAAACTCCTCAATTGCAGACACCACTTTCTATTTCTCGTTGGTATTTTGTGGGATACATAGCATAGATAGTGTGGATGAAGCTTATAGGTGAGATAAGCTATGGCAAAACCATCAGCATAAACAAGGCTTTATAGTTTAGAAAAGTTTGTTGCTTATGACTATTTCCTTTTTTTTACTTAAATTCTATGACTACAATATTGCTCAAGGTAACCCTTCTTTGAAACACTTATCCTTGCTTCTAGATGAGAACACAATTATTCAATCAGAGCTCATGGAGCTTTTGCATTATTCTTCTGTAAAGAAAATATAATGCGGAATGACTGATTATTACATCAGTTGAGGAAAGATACCAATCCAACAGAACACAATCAACACATGATGGATCTTTGTAACAGTTTGAATCATTTGTTAATAATCAGTTTGATCTGTTTTACACAGTTCTAATACATATTATTTTTGTTTAATATATTTTCTTATGAGTGCTTGTTTATAGACTGGCTGGCTGGTTGGGCCCAAAGTATTACCACATGCTCATATAAGTACATGGACAGGAAACTAAAAACAATAAAATAGAGTAAATTGTTCCAATTGTCTGTCAGTATTTGTCATAACTTGGACAGAAGGTCCAAGAAAACTGAAAGTAACAGAAATGAAAATGTTAAGATGTATGACTGGTAAAAGTCGGAACAATAGAATGAGGAAAATTTGTTGGAAAACCAATTAAGATGGTACAGCCATATAGGCACGTAAGGTGGAAATCCAAGGAGGCTCCAATAGGGAGAGATACTGAATCTTTGTCAAAAGATTTAGAAAGATGGTGGGAAGACTTCAAGCAACACGCACGAAAGTTGTGAAAAAGCATTTGGGAAAACTCGCAGTAACATCAGTGCCCTTAATAGGATAAATTGCCGTTTGAGGACTCATTAAGCTAACAGTAGGTAGTTGGGCAAAGGCTTGATGGTTGACAGTTGATGATGACTATAAATGATATTCTGTTTCTTTCTTCTTGTCGATGTCGTATACCAACTAGATGTTTAAATCTTGCTTCTCTTACGATTTTATCATGTTTTAAAATCTCCATGGAAAAAAACAGGGTTGTGCTGCTAGGAATGTGCATGGATTCCATGTAGATGACATACAAAAGATGGCGGGGCAATGGGAAGAAGCTCCATCCTTATACCTGCAATTGGACGTTCAGGTATGCCTTTAGTTTCTCTAATGATAAACATGAGACCAAACATTTATGGTGATTTTCAATTTAATCATCTTTTCATATGTTTATCTGGTACATTTCTCATTTTCTAATGCACTTTTATGGACTTTGCAGTCATTATTCCATGGGGATGATCTGAATGAGCACTCCATACAAGAGGTAGTTTAATGTAGTATATACATCATTGTTTAAGCTGTTTACGGTTACCGCCTTTGAAGTTTCTATGATTTGTTTGGTAGGATGATTTATGGGTCAGTTTTCAGTTTCATTTTCTCCAAACCTATTATGTGTATATTTTTTCAATCTCTTCATCTATTTATGAAGTTATTCTCAGAGAAACTATGATTTGCAATCTACAGTGTTTTAATGAGGATGTATCCCACATGGTCTCTTAATTAACATGAACTAAGGGTATGACTCCATGTATTCTCCTATCGAATGTTGGATCTGTTACCTGGGGATATCAGAAGTACTGAAACCTTTTGGATAACTGGCTGACCATTGATATGCACTCATTTGGATGTATGAGATGATCATAAACAGTTGTTGTGTTTATATGAAGTATCTCTCAGCTATTGCTTTTCTAGGATCTGAAGAACTGAAAGTGCCTGTCATCATTGATTGGCAAGTTTTCTGTAGGCCTGAAATAGCATGTGGCATGGTCCTATGACAGTGCGTGCGTGCCCGTGTATAACGTCAGGTGCTGAACACTTAGTGTGCTAATACTAGGCCATCATAGCACTTAAAACCTTGGTGCTATAGATAGGATAAAAAATTCTTTGAATAGGTTTTGCATTATTATGGTCCCTTTTTGAGAAAAAATTACCGCTCTTTAGTTTGCTCTCTGCATTTTAATTCATCTTTGTTGACATCTTTTAATGTTTATAAATGGTCCTCCACAACCTCCCCCCCCCCCCCCCCCCCCCCCCCCCCGCGCACACACACACCCACACCAATATATATTAAACAGCAAGTTATTGTTAAGAATTCTAGCAGAAAGAGTCAAAAAGTTATAATATTTCTTTTTTTTTTTCTATTGGCAGGTGGACATGGATATGGATGATTCAGACTGTGGTGATGAAGCACCTAAATTGCAGGATAAGGAAGATGTTGAGCTGACAGACCCAAAATCATTGGGTAATGCACCTGATGATGGTATGTCTTAAATTGCATTGATAATTTTAGTGGACATAATACACTTCCATCATTTAGTTTTTTCTTTGCTTGCATGATTTTGTAACATGTGTAACATGGGCGTGTGGTTATCTTGCTGCAGATATGATGTAATGAGCTTATTGGCTAAGCTCTATCTTGTTCTTTTATCAGTTCTGTAGGATTAACAAGTGAATAAAGAGATGTTGTTAATGCCAAACATTATCTTGTAGGGTATTAAGCCCAATATTTATACTTTCAGGATCCATACTGGTTGGCTGGCAGTGAGTACGGTACAGTATTGTATCGTACCATTTCGGGGTGTGCTGACACAACACGAGTTGGAGAGGAAGGGGAGAGAGAGGGAAGGAGGAACAGGGTGAGGGAGGGAGGGAGGAAGAGGGAGGGGGAGAGGGAGGCTGAGAGAGTGGGAGGGAGGAGCTCTGTTTTAATTTGTCAGCTTCGAACTGAAGTTGGCAAACCACTTGCCTTTTTTAAAGTGAAGTTGGCAACTAGTTTGCCAACTTCAGTTTGAAGTTGGCAAATTAAAAAAGGGCTCCTCTGTTTTGTTTCCCTCCGTCTCTTGTGGCCTCTCTCTCTTCCCCTCCCTCTCTCTCTCGCATCCCTCCCTCCCTCTCCCTCCCCTACCTCTCTCACTTTTCCTCTCGTCCCTTCTCCCTCGCCTGATTGTTTGAACTGAGGGGCGGAACCGTGCTGGTTCGTCTTGGGTGTGGTTTGGTATGTCTCGAAATGGAGGGTTCGGGGCGGTACGGCGAACCTTGTTGAGGTGCAAAAGACTTGCGAACAAGGTCCGCCGTACCGGTACCGGTCGGCGTACCGGTGGCCGGCCGGACCGGTACGGTACCGGTCCGGTCCGGTACGTACCGGCCGGTACCGGTACGGTACGCGGTGGTTTCAAAAACCACAACGCGCGGTGCTGTGGTTCTAAAAAAAAAAAAACCGTACCGGTGCGCCGGTTCGCACCGGTACGAGGCCGGTACCGGCCGGTACGGGCTCCGAACCGGCCGGTACGGGAACTGGCGCACCGGTACGAGGCCGGTACCGGCCGGTACGGGCTCCGAACCGGCCGGTACGGGCCCGTACCGGCCGGTTCGGATAAAAAACCGGGAATACCGGTTTTTTTGCCGTTCCGGTACCGGTCTAGGACCGGACCGGTACGTACGGGCCGGTACGGCATTCCATGCTTGCGAACATATAATTGTGGAAGAATCATGTGCTTGTTTACATTGCACAACCATAATTACCTGTGACAACTCTCCTGCACAAACTCATAGTGGATTGTAGACAAACTCATAGTGGATTGTAGCAAGGTCCGCCGTACCGGTACCGGTCGGCGTACCGGTGGCCGGCCGGACCGGTACGGTACCGGTACGTACCGGCCGGTACCGGTACGGTACGCAGTGGTTTCAAAAACCACAGCGCGCGGCGCTGTGGTTCTTAAAAAAAAAAAAAAATCGTACCGGTGCGAACCGGCCGGTTCGCACCGGTACGAGGCCGGTACGGGCCCGAACCGGCCGGTACGGATAAAAAACCGAGAAATACCGGTTTTTTTGCCGTTCCGGTACCGGTCTAGGACCGGACCGGTACGTACGGGCCGGTACGGCATTCCATGGATTGTAGTCTGTGGGCTTTTCAGACAATGACCTTAAATGCGGTGTGGAGTTGTGAAGGAAAATAATGTTGGCGGAGGTTAACATTGACAGTGATAAGGCAGGTGAAGTGGCGTGATTCTTGTATGCTTCTGTGACTCATTGTTTTGTTACATACTGGTTTTATAGCAATTCAGTTTTCAATCTTGTTGCTAGGTAAATGAATATGGATTCCAAAGTCATGAATATGATGGTTGCGACAAATGATGTTGAAAGATGACGACATTAAACAATAGTCAACTTCAGAGAGACAATACACTAATATTCTTTTACTGGTGTATCTAGTTCGTTGCAAAAACTTTAAAAGCTAGCGCCCAAGTGTTGGTTTGTACTGTCTTCATATAGTTGACATTGATTGAAGCATCTCGTTCCAAAGAAGCGGAAGATAAAATACATGGGGAGCGAGATATAGCAACGAAGAGTTGCAGAAGGAAGTAAAAAGGAGTTGAATAGTGAGCATGACATGGAATGCCGCCAAATTGGTTGGCAATGTGCATAAAATGTGCATCGTCACAGAGAGAAATGAGAAGCTTGATTAAACTTGCATTTTGATCTTTGTATCATGGAAGCTGGACAAAATCAATTTCTATATATTGCTTTCTGCTCCGAGAAAACATCATGCAATTAGAGAACATCTTCTAGACCAATATGCCTCAAAAAAAAGATTTGAGACCAGCACTTTGCTATTGGTGGTGTGTTGTGAAAAACGGTCATCTAAGTAATTCGTTGACAATTATTATGTCACTAACTTAGAGGAGAATCGCTTAATCATGAAAACCTTGTGTAAGTGATGATAGGTTTTTTTCCTTTGAAGTTTCCATTGAACTTGGTATCAATAATCGTGTTAAGAACACTAAGTAACACCTGTGCCTATATGAGAAGACTTACTAGCACAAAATGTGCTACTGGGTGTGATCTCCCTATCAAAGAATCTTTTTGGGGGTTGCATTTCAAATCCCTTTGTAATGCATTCAATGCCAACATCGCTTATTATTTTTCTTTATTATTACTATTTGCTTTGAATGTTGTTCTCTCTAAACCCTTTTTTAGATTAGTAATAGTTTAGTAACTTTAGTTTTTTGTGGTAGTGCGTCTAAATCGATGTTTCAAGTTTGATATTATAAATCCATTAAAAAAGTTACCAAGTAGATTTTCAGGTAGTGTTTCCAACTTATTCCTTAAAGAGTATTACTTCACCTCTCTCATGCCCAATTTTTTACTCAAGCTACTGTAATTTGAGATTTTTGTTCGTGTGGCGGAAATCTGTTGTATGCTAAGAAGCTTGCTGCAGGTCATATGGAGGTTAACTATGAATTCACAATGATTGCGTTGGAGGAGGTTTTTCAGATCCATGTGATAGAGTGGCTAGCCATAGTAATATGCACAAGCATATACCAGGTCATCTTGGCTACAGTTGTACACTTCATCAATATTTATGCCATACTTCTATATTAACACATGAGCAACTTGCAAGTCCTTCCAGAACCTAACATGATAATCATGAAGGTTTAAATTAATTTATTGTAGTTAATGAAAACCCTGCCATATGGGAAGGAACAAGATCCCATGTTTTGGCTTGCTTGAGAACCTAAAGTTCTTTTTGCCAGTTTTGACTTTTAGGACCTAATACTAGGATTCTTTCTCTTGATATGCATGAACAGTTTTAGAGACTTAAATTTTGCTTAGTATCTTGTAAATAAGACAGCGAGTCAACTTGATCTGTCATTTTGGCATAATGGTGTGATGCTGAAAGTTGTGAATCTTTCAGACGACAATGTAGGCATGGGGAGCAGCTGATGGCATGGACCCGTCAGCATGTGCACCAGACAATCTGATAGCATTCACACATTGGATAGTCAACATAGCGCATAGTTTGGAGGCAGCATGATCTTGAAGTTTCAACTTATGTCTTTCTAGGAAATGATTGAGGTATGAAAATGGAAGAGAAGAAGAGAGCTAGAGCTAAAAGCAACTTGTTGTTAAGAGAATGCCCAATAGTTTGAGCTTAGGCATTTAAAGAACATTGTAACTTGCAGAAGAGTTGAATAGGTCAATGATATATCTAGATGATGGAGTAAAGCGGCATTGTCAAAAAGGAGAACATAATGAACAATTTGATCTGCAAGTTATTACTGTTGAGTACTTGCCCAAATAATGTGTCATGTTTTGAATGCTGAAGCATCGCAGTTAGCATACAGCACCCCTCGTAAGCAACTCGGCGCCTAACAAGATGAAAAACATGGATAGCGGCAATGCTCGTGGTAACTAGGAACACATTCAGCAAAACTTGATGCTTTCTCTCAAAGAAAACAAACTTGCAATTCCATGAGCAAGCAGCCAAGAGTGTAATTCCTTAAAAGGTGCCAACTTGAACATGCATTGAGTAGTAATTACTGGATAACTTTGATGTAGTAGAGTATTAGACCTGGACTGGCACAGCTAAGAAGAGTGCGTTATTTTCATGATGATATTAGTTCCCAGCAACAATATTCTGCTTGATGGAGTGTTGGTGTGATTGCCAGGAGAGAGTCAAGCCTGCAGAACATCTGAGATAACTATTGTTAATATTGCCTCTTTTTCTTCATTTTTAATGCAAAAAAAAGGGCCAAGATACAGAAAGTTTCAGGCCAATCACAGCTTCGATGGCTTCGAGGTTCATTATTTTGACGGTATGCACAGTCAGATTGATGATGTGCAGACAAATCGCTAGGTCTTATTTCAGTTTTGGTGATCAAATAGTGTTGTTGTGAAGTCATCCATTAACATCTTATAGACTTTTAAGCAATCATAGATTTTTTGACAAGTCTTATTTTTACAATTTCATTTTGTCAGCATTTGGAGTTAGCAAGGAGTGATCTATGTAACTGGTGAGGATTTGCATCTCCGGATTGTGCTGTTGTACAAGGAAGAGCATGTAGTGAATTCAGTTAAACGGTCAGCAGTCTAGATCTAGTGCATTTATTATGAGTTAGTCAAGACAACAGCCAATCTGTACATTTACAATGGAGCAGTGCCACTATACTTGGATGGCAATAGTACAAAGCTTTACTCAGGATTGATTTTTATATTGTGCACAACAGTTGCTGAATGTGATTTATTTTGCTCTGTGTCTATACATTTTACTATGGCTGCTTACATCTAATTTCTTGTGATCTTGTTCTCTGTGGAAACCTGAGGATCTTTTATGGTTCCTTTTATGTACTCAATATTTTTATGGAATCTGAAGATCCTGATTTCTCTCTTTTTGGTGGAACTGTAAACTAAGGGATCCTTCTTGGAATTGGCAATTGAGCACTGTGTCGTGGCCCAAGTATGGGAGTGATATAACATAACATATTAGTAAATTTTGTTTCAAGAATTGTTGGATTTGCATCTCTTTTACTATTAGACATATGACATGTATGATAAGCATATAAAAACTTTTCTTGAAATGCATCTATATCTGCACAAATATGCTGATTATTCACCTTCACACAATATAATTGTTCATGGTCTGCAGTAATAGATTCTTATTTTGTTTAGGTTTATCAAAAGCTGGAGAGAGATGGGACTCTGAAGGAGAAGAAGAGCCAATAGGAGTAAAAGAGCTAGGAAGGAGTAAATGGTCAAGAGATTTGGATGAGGACGTTGAAAACTCAGATGGTGTAGAAAAAAATTCGAATGCTCTTTCAGGACTGATTCAAGCGTACAGCAAGAGTGAAAAATCTGTTCATTGGGGAGATGAGGTATGCCTTGCACTTTAGCTATAGCAATTAGTTTGTGCTCATGGTTTCTTGAAGTTTCTTGTGCTTTGGTACCTAAGTAAATCTTCATCATTCTTTATCACGTTTCTTTTGTCTTATCGAGGAGTATTTATATTAAAAATTAATCAAATCTTGTTAACACAGGTAAATAGTAATTTACTAATTTGTATACTTCTGTTGACAAATCCTTTTCTTGATTAGATGTTTTTTGATATTGAATTTTTCAGCATCCTTAATCAAAATGATGTTGTTTTACCAACATTAAGTCCTGCCGAGTTATATTTTTTAAATCTTAATTCTTTTGGTGCTGTTTTACTGACATTAAGGAAGTATATGGATGCCTAGATTTGTTATCTGAGACATCCATATGTGGACAAGAGAGATAAGTGGGTTAATATATTGGAGAGGTTGCTAGTTTAGTATTTGAGGTGGAGCTGGAGTATCCAACCACATCCATATATGTAATATCATAAACCATTAATAGGTAGTCTGCTTTATCCTGAAAATCTAGAGAATATGTGATCAGTAACTTCTCCCATCTTTCGTACTCACTTCCTCTGCCTCCTCGAGCTGCATGAAAAGTTTTCAACCGGCAGTGTTATAAGCCACCACATGTTGTGCAGTGCTGTATACCTTGTACCGTGCTTATAGCTTCTGGCATGGTGTGTTTAACAGTATATGATGCCAAATGAATAGGTCATCTATTGTCGTCCTTTTACATTTAAGTTTTCGATTTGGCAGATTGAATGTATTAAAATTACAATTTTAGTGTAAGATATTAATTTATATGATCCAGCATGTATTTTGGAACCTGGACCGAACATCTCACTATGTACTTTGTATTAGTTCATGTGTTTATTTCGCTTTATGTATCAAAATTTGAGATAAATTTCTTAGTAGGTTTTTTCAAATAAAGATATTGATAAGTGAGGCTTTTTGGTTGGATTAATTATGCAAGTGAACATGCATTAAGTTAAAAGATGTTGTCTACATAGAGGTAGACAGAATTCTGTAGCACTGTAAGCTATGTGTATGCATCAATTTCTTTGTATGCTTGGGTTTCAGATTAACACAGATGGATGTATCCAAATTCAATAACATATACATTAACTTTTTATGAGTGAATATGTAGAATCAGATATCTCTCTCTAAAAAAAGAACTTGTAATATCAGATAACTGTCAGTGTGCACACGTGCTGTTTTTAAGAAGTGGCCTTTCATGCCTGCAATTTGTAACAATTCCAAATATGATGTACGCATGGAGGAGAGTAAAAGGCCTTAACCTCAAAGAAGCCACCTGCAAAATATCCATGACCACCATAGCCATTACTGTCTTTGTTGAAAACCATCATAACTGTCGAACCTTGTGCCTAGCTATTTTGGGCCTTCCAGATATGCTTAGACCTAATAAAGTCCTAAACAAAGACAATGCAGTGGATCACTTAACCAAAGTAAACCTGATTACAGGTTTAAAGCTGCTAGTGAAGATGCTCGGCCACATTGTCCTGACATCCTAGGCTTTGATTAGGGTCCTTTTCCGCATAGGTGCTTTCCCTGGCTTTCAGCTGGCAGACCCTATTCTTGTTCTCAACTTAAAATTGAGATTGACTCCTTGTAATCCTTCAAATGGAATTATGCGACTATCATGGGGCCCCACAATCATTGAGCGAGAAAATGTTACTCTATTGGACATTTATGGATAAGGTTCTAAGCGCAGTAAAATTAGAGAAAAAAATACTTGGAACTGTGTTTTCGCTTTTAAGAACTGCAGGAGTATAGTTATAGAATCATCAGATTTCAACTTTTTTCTTGTCCATCAGGATGCAAGCAGCATTTGGTCAACGGCTCATAGCTGTTGTTGATCATAGACAATCCCATATAAAGATTCTCTATGTGACAACATGTGCATAAATATTGAATGGTGATTGATCCTAATTCTGCATCTTACAAAAGATTAGAATAACCTGGCAGTGAATATAATTTTATCCTCAACCTTTCCACTCTACACTCCATGCCACTATTAATTTTGTACCTTGTATTCTTCTAGCTTGCTGGTCTATAGTGGTTACAGTGAAAATTTTCACAGGTGGTACCAAATGTAATCCAAAATATGCTTTTGAAGCCTCTTGATAAATGGGCTCTGCCGCTCCAATGCCTGTCTTCAATTTTCTTTTCTTGCCTGTGCACCACACATGCTTCAAACTCCTCATTTTTTAGATCTGTATAATGAACATATGGAAGTGATTATGATGTATAA
This sequence comes from Phoenix dactylifera, assembly GCF_051530095.1. Classification (NCBI taxonomy): domain Eukaryota; kingdom Viridiplantae; phylum Streptophyta; class Magnoliopsida; order Arecales; family Arecaceae; genus Phoenix; species Phoenix dactylifera. Next base: position 29,377,313 of record NC_143201.1, on the reverse strand, counting down.
TGAACCAAGCAGGATGCTTTTGTATTTTTCTTTGGGTTGTTAACTCATTAGTGTAATCTTTCCAAGTTTTTTGCTTTATAGCTTATTGCTGGTCTGAGCAGACTGTCACAAGGTAATCTGGGATCTGTTTTCCTTCCCTCACTATTATTAGTGGCCACTCACTTTGTTTGTTTGTTCTTTTCATATAGCTTTCTCTACTTGTCTCTTTCATATATGACTTTTTCACAATTTGTTTTCTGAGTAAGGAGTTTTCCTCCTCTATTTTTTTATAGTTTTTTGGTTGCAAACAAGGAGTCATTTAACCATTTGGAAAAAAATTCCTTTAAACCTCAATATTAGTGCAGCCACAATTAGCATTCTCTACTTCTCTCTTTCATATCTGACCTTTTCATGATTTATTTTCTGAGCAAGGAGCTTTTCTTCCTCTTTTTTTTTCTTCTTTTTTAGTTGCAAACAAGGAGTTGGTTCAACCGTTTGGGAAAGAAAAAGAATCCTTTTTTTTCTTTACACCTCAATATTACTGCAGCTACATGTTTATTGAGGGCTACATATTATTATGGACTTATGATGACTTTTGTATTGCTATTTGTTTTCAGGTTGATAGGACTGGATTTTCTATTGCTGCTGCCAAGAAACGAGCCACCTCATCATTAATAATTGGTCCAGGCTCTGGTTACAATTTGGTCTGTGACCCATCCCTGTATACATTTATCTTTCTCTTTTCATTTTTAGTAGGCCAATTTATGCTTTAATTAGCGATCAAATAATTTTATGTTTAAGTTTGAAGGTTTTCACATCTCACGAATTATCTCTGTTTATTTAAAACTATCTTCAGTGCTTTTCCCATAAAAGTCTTGACTGCAAACTTATTGATGTTATATTGAGTTGATAAATAACCATGTGGTCCTAGTTTATTATAAAAACAAAAGGCTTTATGTAAATTTAAGTTAAAGAAACAAGTTTTATGGTGACTATATTTATATTCATGTATAATGTAAGTGGCCCAGCATGAACGGGCATCTATGCGTGAAGCCATGAGGTTAACCTCCATAAAGGAATGAATGGACATTTGCATGTGAAGTCATGAGGTGCACCTCCATGAATGCACTCATTTTTTTATTTATGCCCTCCTTGATTTTCTTTGTTTCATAAAAAAAATACGAAGCACGTAAAGGAACCGTGGTAAAAAAATCTCAATTCACATTTTATCAGTTGATGTTATCACAGTAATGCAGCATATTTTCTTGTTTTGAATCATCATGTGTTTCACACATTTCAAATACTAGTGAGCATGCGTGTTGCAAGCTTAACCATAATCATAACCATAACCATCTAGCCTTATCCTGCCTATTTAGGTTCTGCTTCGTGGATCCGTGTTGACCAAGCATTCTTGTTCAGGTTAACCTTTGACTGTGTTATTTGAAATCTTTTCTTATATTTTTCTCATAACTGCCACCCATATCCATGTTACTTCAGCTTTTCTCCTTCTCTTGCATCCTTCAGTATATATTAGAGTACATATCTTTATAAGGGCCACCTCCAATCGTCATTATACAAGCCCATATCATCTCAATCGATTATCCATTGCTTTGCCCTTAATGTGTACAATTCCAAAATAATTCCTTCAACTCCACTATACTCATTTTTTATTGCCCATTTCATGCCATAAGACATTTGTAGGCCTTCAAATCATCTGGCATGCATGCAAAGATTTCATGGTTTTCTTTTACCGTTCTCAGCCTTTTCTGTTCTAAAAAGGGTCTTGTGCCCCCTCAGGATGCCAACCCATTAGTTGGTGAAGAGGATGCTGTAGGGACTACTGGGAGGAGCAACATCAACGAGTCCAGGAGGAGATTTCATGAGCAACTTCGTGCTGAAAGGGAGTCCTTCAAGGCAGTTTTTGATAGAAGGCGACAGCGCATCGGGGGCCTCCATGATGTCGAGGATGAATAGCAGTCTTTCTGTCTGCTACACATTAAGCAGTCGAGTTTGGTCCCTGACCTCTGATCTCTCATTATCATGCTGCTGATCTTTTACTGGTCTGAAGGCAGGACACCCCACCCATAAGGGAAGCATAATGGGCTCAAAATGCTGCAAAGAAGAGAGATCATTTTTGACAGGGAAAAAGAAAAATCTACCCACAATTTTCTGTATGTTGGTTTTTTGTGCTTTATTCAACTGTGTTTATGCTGCATTGATTCCAACAAGAGATCCAAGAGGGAACAATTGTTTTGGAAGTTTGCATCCACGGTGGGCATTGATCATGAAGGAAGATAATTTATGAGGCTCAGCTGGCTTTTGAGAGTCTTTGTGTTGGCTTTCGTTTATTTTAATCACTGCTACATGCATTTGTTGAATCTTAAATGAGTTAGAAATTTTTAAGTTACCTCAGCAGGAGGGAGTTGATATTTGTAACTAATTCCTGTAATGTTGAAGAGAAGTGCTTGAACAATCGTCTTTATTGTCTTTGTATTTCTGGTAAGACATCACGACAAAATTTTTTAGACAATTTACTAATCATACGCATGCTATTTATTGTAGAACCTCTTGATCCCAAAACCCCTGTTTGAAGTGAGAATGGGCTGGTTGTTATTGATCGGAGCTATTATTGTGCATCTCTTGCACCAAAGAGGAATGTGTTACCACCTTGTGTTGTTTATTTCTGTGACAGCAGATGAAAACTGAAAGAAGAGTGTGATTTTGTAACAAGGAGAGATGAAAATTGAAAGGACGAAATGAAGTGGGGATTGAGCATTTGTAATGCACCATTTCATATTTTCATTGTTCTATTTATATATCATGGTTATTTTTAGATATATCTGTATTGGTAAAAGTTAAACCTAATTTTATATAGCAGGAGCTGATATTCTTGCAAGTCTAGCATGATATGCTGTCAACTTGATTCCTTATTATAGAAATTATTGATTATTGGTAACTTTATTGAATGAGGAGTCGGTGTTATGTGAAAGTATTACTATATATGGTTGAGCAGCAACTCTGGGAGATTGGCAACATGATGCGTGAGTGAAATATTGTATTGATGTCTGCCTCATGACAAGCCTAGTTACGGGGTCTTTGATGGTTCAACAATATAAGGAAATGAGTGTACTGCATGCCAATTGATTAATTCAGTTTTTTTTAATATCTGATCTTAAAGAATTGTAATTTTTGCAAGCATGAGATACAAAAGGGGAATACAATCAACCTCTTATTTAATCCAAAAAACATTTTTTTTTTGTTTATATAATTGTTGAAAGAGTAATGGTTTAGGCCTTCCCTCATGTATATCTAACATCTTAGTGAAGACTAGAATTGAACCCAGATTTCTCCGTATAACGGTGTGAGACCTCATAACGTTCTATATCATTCAATATTTGATATGGTTCACACAATTAACAAACTGAAATACATAATCAAGCATTATTTTGCCTGCATATTTATAGTCTTTTGAAATTTTTTCATGGAGATCTTGGGTAATGTTTTTTGATGCATTGTTGTGGCCATATTAATTGCTCAATTCAAATTATTTTTATCTAATTCTTCTTTATGCCTTGTGATCTTGTTATGCTTCATTTCTTTTTCGTCTCTTCCTCCTCTTTTTTTATTTTATTTTGCTACTATTTTTTGAAATTGAGATGAATAGATCGTCCAAGGAGAGGAGGGGCATGACTTGCATTTTTGTTGTAGATATTTTGTTTAATGTTTATTGATGCAATTGATTACTCATTTCACATTATTTTTATTTGACTCATTTGCAAACTTTCTGATCTTGATGAACTTCATTTTTTCACAGATATTTTGACGTATATTCATTGTCATACTGTTATAGGCTTACTGTCCATTCTTTTCACATTATGTTCATTTGACTAATACACAAGTCTTACAGTCTTATTGAACTTTACTTTTTCCAAATTGTTAAGCAAATATCAAGAATGTTAAAGATATTCTCAATCTAGTATTTCATTTTATTACTTCACATAAATGAATTTGATGGTTTTATCTATTTTTTCTCTCAGAAACCAAAATGTGTAACCCAAACTTTCTTATAATTCGAGCAAATTATAAGGTTTGTATGTGCTAAAAATGGATGACCATATTACTTAGTTATAGATGCTATTTAGGTGGAAGGTTGTTGAAATTTTTGTAACTTATCATGCTTATCATATGGCATGGAAGTGCCTTGATAGTTTTGTATAGATTGAGATACCCCACTTGTTGCAAGTGGTATGCATTAGCTAAAATAAATAGATAATATTGTTTTGTATTTCATGCACCGCAGATTTAGTAGCATGTAGTGCTCAGACATCTAAGTCATATTTATTGTTATCCTAAAATTTAGTTCCTTTTATATTTTGAGTTTGTAAAAATTGCTTATCTTTTTATTTATTAAGATTTTAGAAAAAAGGTGTTTATATCGAAGGATTAGTTTAACAAGCTAGCAAAATTTTAAATTATTAAATTAGCGACCTCAATTTTAGAAGATTAGGGACATTTGGAAGAGACCTATGTGGCTGGTGCATAGCCTCCTCTGTTCTGTTGAAGGAAATTAAAACTGCTAACAGGATTAAAATATTGTTTAATAGTTTAGAATATGGAAAGTAAAAATATGAAAATGGCGGCAAGGCGACATGCCAACGCCAATCCGTGACCGCACTCGTCTTCCGTCACTTACTGTAGCCTTCCCTCCCTACGTCTATAAATACCCCGGTGGGAGCGAGGTCATGCGTCGCTTCGGCGCTTGGGCGCGGCTTTGAGTGAAGCTGGGAAGAGGGAAGTCCTGCGCGAGCGAGAGCTCAAAGGGGAAGAATTAAAAGAAATTCTCCCTTCCGTCCGGCAGAGATGACGGACGGCCATCTCTTCAACAACATCCTCCTCGGAGGCCGCGGCGGAACTGTAATCCCCCTCTCGCGATCCTCTTTTGATCTTTCTAGGGTTTTCTTGAGTTGTTTTCGATCTCTTTCTTATCTTTTGTTTTCCCCTTTGTTTTTCGTGATTTGAAGAAGTGAATATAGGGTTCTTTTTCCTCTTCCCCTTATCTCTGTGTGTATATTGTCTGCGGAAATCCGGTGCATTTCGCGTTTCTAGGGTTTCTGATGTCGCTTTGGTCGATTCGGGGTGTTTGAGCATGGGGTTTCTTTGAAGGCTTTGGAAGCCTAGGGTTTTTTATTATCATAGTTCTTGATTGCGGACGACAATTTTATTTTCTTTTCTATCCATGTGTTTCGAAAGTTGAAATTTTATTGTACCAAAAAAAAAGTTGAAATTTTGATTTTTATCAGTTGTTTTTATCAAAAGGTTTTCGGGTTAAATAGGGGAAAAAACAAGTCCGGCTCTTGGACCTGCTTGTGCTAATATTTCACAATATTTTGTTTTAGATTTTCTTTTTTTTGCATTTTTTTTATATGTGCTACCGTGGAATTTCGTTTCTTTAGATATCTTTCCATGTCTTCTGTCAATATTGATGGTATATGGTGTCCAAGACAACGATAGTTGAGATGAAAAATGAAATTGGAATTTTTCTATTTTGTTTTACCCTTTTTTTTGGAAATTCTTTTTTCCTTAAGTAAATTACGGGTATCTAGCTGTATCTGGGTTTCTAAAATTCAGTTGCTACTTGGTGCATATGGTTTCTAGGACACATACATCCAAACCTTTGTAGCTCTAGGAACTTTTTTATGTTATTTGGTGTACCAAAATAAAAAATATTATAAAAATCTTTTAGAAGTTATTTGGTCATCAAACAAACTTTGAAAATCTGAAGTTTGCTTGCCTTTTGCAGATTATATTTGTGCAGTTGAGAAACTTTCATGGAAAATTTCTGTGAATCCACTACTGTTTTGAAATTAGGAATCATAGGACTGAGTTTCAGGACTACTCCGCCGGTATATTGCACTGAGGTTTTATGATCCTGAAATTGCACTTGTTTTATATGGGTGAATGCAGAATCCAGGGCAGTTGAAGGTGCACGCAGGAGGGATTGCATGGAGGAAGCAAGGTGGTGGAAAAATCATCGAAATAGACAAAGCAGATATTACTTCTCTGACCTGGATGAAAGTTCCTAGGGCATATCAGCTTGGAGTGAGGATCAAGGATGGCTTGTTTTACAAGTTCATCGGTTTTCGTGAACAGGTGATTCTTGCAAATCTTTTGATTATATATAAAGTAATAGATACAGCTAATTTTATTTGGGAAAAAGCTAAATACTTCAAAAAATATATAAATTTCATAAAACAATTCAATAGACATAAAATGTCAAGAGAAGTTTCTTAAAACAATGAAAGGGTAAGATTTTTAATGTTCTTTATGCAAAAAAAATTATTATCAAAAAGTTAATGCAACCAAAATGTGACATAAGCTTGAAACTCATATTGTAGGAAATGGTTATTGGTTTCAAATTATAGGTTAAAGACCTACTGCAATGGTGTATTAGCTGATTAAGATTTCTAGAAGAATATTGATCTATGAATTAGAGCTAAATGTATGGTTCTTGTTAAGGTGTATTACCAAGGTGATTAGAGATTAGGAGACCCAAGATTAGATGAAAGAGTTAGGTAGGCACTTAAAGGTGTTGTTTGGTTGACAAATTTTGCTAAAATGACTTTATACAAAGCCCAAGAACGAATATGTTTAGTTGCTTTCCGTAAAGTAAGTTTCTTTATTGTTTTGAAAACCAATTGCTACAACAACCGTAGTGCTTGTTATAGCTGTTTTACTTGAAATTGCCATGCTAAATATGACAGCGACTCTACATAATGCTTTGGATATGAAGATCCTAGTATATCTATTTTTTTAACTTGCTATAATAGTCACTAGACTACAGGTTCAAAGTAGGTTGTTTATTCCATATCAGGTTGGACTGGTTTCTAAGGTTGGAAGTGGACCGGGCCATGCCCCTACTTGAACTCGGCCCGTTTTTTTTGGGCTTCAAACTGAGCTTAGGCTCAAAAAATTTTGGATAATATAGGCCCGAGCCCGATCCAAGCCCAGGCCCAAGCCGAATTACCTGTTTGGGCCAAATATAGGTCTGGCCAAACTAGATTGAAGTTTAATATTTTATAATATTGCTTCATAAGTAAATGAGCTAGTTAAAAATTGGGCTCACTCTTATAGTACATGATACATTATTCTCAGTTAAACCTATTTTAATTTGTCTTTTACTTCCTCATTGTTCTCTTTAAATAACGGCATACAAAAACAAATTAATTTGGGCCTGAATTCGGGTTTCGTTTCGGGCCTTGTTTGGGTTGAGGTGTGGGCCGAACCAATGACATGCCTGAGCCCGGCCCGGAAAACAAAAGAGCTTCACAGTTAAACCCAAACGAGCCCTAGCCCGAAGTTGGCCCGGCCCAAGCCCATTTCCAACCCTACTGGTTTCTAATTAGATGACTCGAACACTACTAGTTTTGATGCTTACAGAGCAGGCTTCCTAGCAGTAGTAGATAACAATTAGTCATTGATATAGCCAACTAGTATTTGTTATTTGTGCTTTTTCTCTCTCTCTCGACGAGTCCATAATCTATTGATGATGATATTTTCTTTGGTGAATTATGCTATATGATTGTGGATATCTTTCTTTTATAGTTGATATATGATTGTGGACATTGTTATTTTATGGTTGACATTATATGGTTGTGGATTGTTTTATGTTTTGAGTGATGTTGTTATGCGTAGTGGATGATATTCTGGGCTTTTACACTATATAATGTTGACCTAATATTCTGATATTGGGTGGATGTCGTTTTATAGCTTTTCCCTTAGTTTTTTATTATTATTTTGCATGAAGCAGATATTGATTTTTGTTACTTAGTAAGGAAAATACTTATATATTTTTAGTAGCTTGTTTGCTATAGCGCCCCCTATTGGATATGAAACCTCCAGGCCAATATGTCTGTTAACAATTTAGTAATATATTGGTTTTGTCAATTGTAATAAGTCATAAAACTTAAAAATGAGTTTTATGAAAGATAGAATTTCACCTCTTTTCAAAAGCAATGCTATAGAGAACACATGTTTTTGTTAATTATTTATTTTATATAAACTTTGAAGCAACTAAACAACTCTGAAGGGTTATTCTTTAGTTTTGAGGGATTTGAGGTGTTTAATGAATAATAACTTAATCAAACAAGAAAAGGTTAACTAGGGACTCGTGGCATGACATGGCTTGTGAATTATAATTCAAGATTAATTGTGGACCATCATTTGCAGTAAAAGGTAGCATCTATAGTTTCTTGGAGATAATAGAAGAAAGACTTGGTTATTGATGTTTGAAGTTCATTTTTCTCATATATTAGCATAGAGACATGGAAAGCATGTGTGAGGAAAAAATAGTCTTATATTATAAAGGAAAACAATATAGTCGTCCTCTATTCATACTAATACAAGGATCTTTCAGTGGGTCATGATTTATATGGCTTACTTTACCTTTTGTAGATTGTTCCTATGTGTGTGAGGCTGGAATGAGGGATAGGTATGGGATATTGTTGGATTGGAATGGTAGGTTAAAGTATCACCACTAACTATGTTTTATGATAAGGTGCGGTTTTAACATAGTCTTGTTTTGTATGGTTTATGTACTATTCTAACTTTATTGATATATATGGTATCATTTAGTAATGCTATGAGGTCCGGCGTTGGTAACAAAGTTTCCCTTCGCAGTTGGCACGCTTCTTACGGAAGGCTTGGTGCCATTCACGGATTTGGTGGTATAAATCCCCAATCAATCCCCTTTGTGTCATGTTGCATCCTGTAATTTAAAGGATTCACTTTTGGCCATATGATTGGGCCTCGTAGCATTTTTTTTCTGTTTGGCAATAGGCTCGGGCCTCATGGCATTTTTCTATTATTAGACATCGAAATGTGTGATGACATCGAAATGTAGTATTCTTTTTTATTAGTTTCTCTGGAATAAGGAGAATTTGTATTGATGTTATGTCCTGTTTATATCATTCTAGAAACCAATATTTGGATAACAGTTGGGTGAAGGAGATTTGCTCACAATCTTGGTGGATTGGGTGGGATGACAAGATGGAGGTTGTGCATGCAGGATATATTTGACAAAGTAATGAACATGGTTTCTTAATGGTATTTTGGCAAAAAAGTTGATAAATTAACATCTGACCAGTGTTTTAAATGTAGTTCATGTGGCTGCATACGTGACCGCATTGTAATAGGTTGGGCCACATCGTGAGCCATCAAGCATCTATATAGGCCATGTTGGTGATATATGTTGCATGGTGCATATAGATTGTGATGATGTTTGATGGGACAATCATTTACTAAATCAACATTTTGAGTGTCTTTTTAATAAACTAGTAGCTTAAATACTACATGTTTTGCTTTAGCAAGATATTTTTAACTGCAGTTGCTAGTCGTGCATCCTTATTGCATGTTGTTATTGTTCTTATTTGTAAATTTCTTGGTTGCACTGATTTTCAGCATAGTTCATAGTCAATTGTTTTAGGTTCACATTTTATACTATAGCAACTTGTTCGAGCGCATAGTTTAATTTTCATTTTTTTACTTATTCATTTTCTTATTTTTACTTATTTATTTTTTATTTTTTATTTTTATGTTTTAATAAATCTATTTTGACCTAGATATTTATAAAACGCCTAGTGCTTTAATGCCTATGTATGCTAGGGGTGAAAGTGCACAGCATTTGACTAATATCTATGTTTGTATCCATGTCTATAGCCATATCAATCGAAGAAAAATATATATGGATATGGATAGATAACTATTTGATCTGTATCTGAATATGCTATTCTATTTGTAATCCTATTTAATCTTATATAGAACTCATGAACTTCGAAGTAAAATAAGTGACATTATTGTCATGTTATAAGTTGATTTACCGTCCACTTACTAATATCTTTGATTTTGTGGTCATAAAGTTAAACTATCTGGTGTGTATCTATATTTGCATCTATACTTTCAATATCTAATTTGTATCCATATCTGTTTAAACCAAATATGAATATAAATTTTTGCATCTGACTAACATCTTTATTTGTAGCTGTATTCGCTAAACAAAAATACAGATATGGATATACTGATATCCACTCCGTATTTGATCCATTTTCATCCCTAGCAATGTACATGCGCACCGCAATGCACTATGCTGTACCTCAATAGCTTGATGACCATTTTGCAAAACCTTGATCTTGATGGAACATCCCAAAACTCGAGTTTTGATATATGTGAACATTCCTCCTAGATTCTGTCTGCATTTTTTTTCTATGACTATGTCCTCCCAAATTTTAAAGAATATGTAAATTATCTTAATTAGTTGTCCACTTTTTCCATATTTGTAGATTACATTCCAGAATCAATTTACAATTTCTAGAAATCAACGATATTTGGAAAGATTTTCCATAATCAAGTTAATCCTCTTATCTATTTAAAAAGGAAAATTTAAGACAAGCATGTGTCTTGTAATAAGAAAAGATTTTAAAAATAGTTTGAATAGGTTTTTTTCAAAACAAATTAGACGATTCTGCTAGTTAAAATGGAAGGAAATTTTTACTCACCTAACAATATCCAAATCAGTCTCAAGTTTCCAAAAACAATGATATTTTGTGAAACCAAACTATTAGCTCTAGCTAGTAAAAAAAGATAAATTTCTCACTCCCTCCACTCTTATTTCTATTTATCTATGCTGATTTTAGGTGAGGTAGATATCTCTTAATAAAATGGGTGTTCCAGTACATGAGGCTCTTGTCATTAGGGTGGGTTAGATGTATGCAGCCTTATCTCCACGTGCAGAGAGGTTGTTTCCGCGTTTCGAACCTATAACACAGGTTATGATGGAACAACCTTATCGTTGCGCTAAGGTCGAGAAAGGCATCTCTTGATATAGATAGATTTTGAATATCTTAGTTTCAAAAAGTAATTTTTATTTTTTGTTTAATAATGTTTTGTAGTATGTGTTTAATGTAATTTATAATTTTGTTTTATATTTTTTCCATCAAATATGCGTTGCATATGCCTTGTTGCTAGTAATTTTTTAAAATAGATGGACCTCTAAGAGAGCTGCTTACATTGTCCTATAAATAGGAATAATTTGATCATGGGATTGTAGTCACATATAATTATGGTATTCATTATGTGAGTCCTCAAAAATAGCCAAAAGGATAGGTGATAAGTTCCTTCTTGACTTAAAAAGATATGTGTCAATTCCTTTTAGATGGCCTTTCTAAAGAAAGCGAAGAAAGAAATAGCGAATTCTCTACCAAATGAGAAACTAGAAACAGGAAAAAAGTCTAACATCTTGGCCTAGCCTTTGTTTGTGAGGGTTATTCTCAGGAATTCAGACCAACACCTCCAAAGGCTACAAAACAGTGAAAAGAGTTAGGGCTTGCTAACTTAGGTAGAAACATGTAAGTGGTGAAACAGCCTGACATCACCTCCCTAGTGAGGATTATCCCTAAAAACTTGGCAAAGTACCAAAAGTCTTCTCCTTATTTAAGAACTCCAAGGGGCTTCTACAAATCATACAGGGAATATGTGAAACAAATTTGAAAACTCTTATTTCAGTCATTTCTGTCTTTCTGCTTTTTCTTCACCCTTACTATTTCTTATTTTTCTTATGTAGGATTGAAAGCTATATCATTAATATCATAATTATGATAGGCTTGTAATGCAATAGGTAATGCAATAGGCAAAAAGTAAAGGAAGTATATGGAGACCAAGGGAAAGAATTGATATGAGTGATTTAAGATATTATTGCTCTATTTGAGATAATGAAAATCCATGCTAATCCTTCAAGTGAAGGTCATAGATACTGGACATGGGATATTTATTGAATTGTGGGTCATTGCTATGAACTTAGATGACTACTTTGTATGGGTGCCTTATTGGTTGCAGCTTAACATCATACGGCAAGGGAGTGGCACTCTCCCCTAGCATGCTAGACATTTTACACAGTGTTTTTGTTTGGTGCATTATACATAAGCAAAATTTAAGCCAACACGTCTATAAATGCTAAGTTGAATATTTTTATGGGTGCTCTTCTCATGCAAGATAAAAAAGTCGTGAATATCTTGGTTCCATGGTCTATGGCATTATGTTATATAATTCTTGATTAGACGAATTATTTTAGATGGACTGATTATCATAGTTATTTTAACATTTTATATTTCACAGAATGGGTTATGAATACTTTCTGGTGGCTTTAGATAATGGTTGTCTTAATTTAACTTTGTAGGATGTCACTAACTTGACAAATTTTATTCAAAAATCTATTGGAATAACACCAGAAGAGAAGCAGCTTTCCGTCAGTGGCCATAATTGGGGAGGTGTTGATATCAATGGTCGGTATTCTTCCTTTAATTACTTATTTTTTAATTTCTGAAACATCATTGTCACCTTAGTTACTATGATCATTGTTAAACATGCTCTAGCTTTGCTCAGCAATCCCACCCCCCTTGGACTTAGTTTCTCCATAGCACTTCTCTTAGTTTCTCCATAGCACTTTTTGATGTGGGACAGAAGAAAGAGGAGAGAGAAGAAGGGAAGGAAGAAAGAGAAGAAGAAACAAGAGGAGAGAGAAGAAGAGAAGGTAGAAAGAGGAGAGGAAGATAGTGGGAGAGGGCAACTCAATATTCTCGAATCTCAATTCTCAATAATGGAAATTTGTGTTCTCAATAACATAGCAGTGGTTTTATATAGACTCAAAATCCTAATAAGAATCCATATAGAAATAAAATATTGAAGTCCTCATAAAATTCTAGTCCTAGAGTCCAAATAAAAATAAATTTTCTAATTTCCAAATAAAATAAAAATTTTCTAATTTCCATATTGCGCCTAATAGAAGTGTGCCGAGATCTCTTATAGGATGGTCCTCCGTCATATTCTTCCTGTTGGAAAGAACTCGACTTCGAAGAGTTTGGGTGCAAGTTCACTTGAGAAGCTCTAGATCCAAGGTATGAGATTCATCCTCTGTAATCCAAGAAGCATCAGATGAAGGGCGGCCTTTTCATTGGATAAGATAACGATTGAAGCCGCTATAAGAAGAAGTAACAATTTCGTTATCCAAAATTGCTTCAATCTCATCTCTAATAGAGTCAAAATCAGCAGAAACAGAGGTTGAAAACGGAATCAGCACATCGAAATTAGCTAGGAATAGGTTCTAGTGCCGACGACAAGGACTATTAACATGGCATCAATGTGGTGGCTGACGTTGACGGGTGACTCAATTCTGCTGACTGCTTGCTTACGTGGCAGATATTGATTTTGTGGCACTGACTGGACTATATGTTGATGTGGCAAAAAAATAAATAGGGTCGCTGGGGTAGATGTGAATCGGAATTGAATCTGTGGGGCTCCTTACTGAGTCTGGGTTGGATTTGGATTAGACACGAGTTTGTAGTCCTTTCTTCCTTCCTCGTGAGGCTTCGGTCCAAAGCCCTAGCACGTGTGGTGAAGGGCCTAGGCCAGGTGGTGGTGGGCTTAGTCTGATCGGAATGGGAGGTTGAGGTCGACGGTGATAAGAGGACGACGTTGAGGAGGGGTGGATCGTGGTAGAGAGGCCACGAGCAGGGTCGACTCACAGTGGGAAGCCTCCTCATGGATGTTCTTGTATGGCGAGACGACGGAGTAGGAGATCCGATGGTTGTGAAGGAGCTGGAGGTGGCGATGAGTGGGTGCAAGTGCGCAATAGCGGATGAGAGATTCGGCAGAGCTTCACGTTGGAGGTCGCCGAGGATGCGGCGGCGCTGTGGGAGGAGGTATGGTGGTTGGGCCTTCTCACGGTAGAGGTGGCTGTGGGAGAGATCCATCAAGGCAAAGGGGTGGGTTCAAAAAATAGGGGAGTACGGCGGGTGTTCTCGAAAAGCAGGGGATCCCAGATTATTATTTTTTTTTTGCATTTCCTTTTTTTGCTTTTGTTTTTCCTGGTGTTGTTGGGGTGCGATGTGGACAGCGAATCTAAGGAAGGTGGTCCAAGGTGTTGCTAGGGCTGCAGTTATGGAACGGCAAAGATGCGATAATGGTGGTGGATCAAGATTTGCTCTGATACAAAACTGACATAGGACAGGAGGAGGAGAGAGAAGATGAGGAAGAAGAAGAAGAGGAGGGAAGAAAAGAGGGAGACGACAATTCAATATTCTTGAATATCAAATCTCAATATTGCAAACTTGTGATCTCAATAACATAGCAATGGGTTTATATAGATCCAAAATCCAAATAAGAATCTACATAGAAATAAAATACTGAAGTCTTCATAAAATTCTTGTCCTAGACTCCGAATAAAAATAAAAATTCCTAATTCTTAAAAAAGTAAAATTTCTCCAATTTCTATATTTGCGCCTAATAGAAGTGCGCCTAGATCTTTTTTAGGATGATCCTCCATCACTTTTTGCATTTGTCAAGTTGGTATATCTAAATTGTGTTTTTGGTATACTTCATTCGAATAAGTGATTTCACATGCAAACTTGTCATGGTGTTACTGTGAAGTGTTGATTTTTAAGCTCAAATTTGGTGTTTTGGGGTTCAATAAATATATTAATCTTGAAGTATAAAATGAATTATGCTAGTTGGGAATTAAATTACAATCATTCTGGGGCTCTTAAAGGTTAGAGACAGGAAGAATCAAAATGTTGATCCTGTGAATCAAGTGGATTAGTCATGTTGATATGATTCTGCCCACTATCAGTATTTTGAACAGTGCTGAAAGACAGGCAAAAACCTAAAGCAACTCAAACTAGGAGGCCAAGATGCAAAGTACTCTAAAGAAATTGTGGTAAAATAAGAAAAGTGCATCCATGATATATGAACAACTTGCCCGAAATATTTAACAATTTTAAGTATCTGCCAGGCATTGGGTCCATGCAGTCCAAAAGAAAATTGAAACCTACAATACTTTATGCCGAATGACAACTCAAACATTTTGTGATTTTGATGTAGTCATCATTTTGTTATTTAAAGAAAGAAAGAAGGAAATAAAAAAAGTGTAGAGGGAAGAAAAGGTTAGCTTGGTCAGAATTTGAGTTTTGATTTATTTTCATATCCGACTGAGGTTAAAAATGAGGGGACAGGGGTCAGAGTTGAGTTAGGGAGCAAGAGGGTCTTGGGTAAAGAGAATCTGCTCAAGGGAGGAGAGAGGCCTAGATCAAGAATTTGAAGAAAAAACAATTATATCTGCCAGGTATTTGTTTCGTGTGGTCCAAGAAAACTGTAAATTGTATTTATTTGACAATCATATATACTGTATGGCACCTCAAGCATTTCTTAGTACAATCATCATTTTGCTGTTTAAAGAAAGGAATAATGAAAAAGAAAACTTAGAAGGAAAAGTAGTTGAGTCAGAGTTTCAGTTTTGATTTATTTCTAGATCTAGTTTTGGTTAGAATGTGGGAATGAGAGACCCGAGGAGTTGGGAGTTTGGGAGAAAGAGGAGTCTTAGGTTAAAAAAAAAGGCCTGTAGAAGGGATGGGAGAGGTATAGATCAAGAATTGGAGAAAAATATTCGGTCATCGTCTTTTCCTCTTTCACAGTCAACAAACTAACAACAAAAGCCATTTCTCAGTTTCCCTCTTTTATAGTCAATATGCTGACAACAAAAGCCATTTCCAATATCATTACTTGTAAGTAGGGTCTGCTGAACCGGTAACCTGTATCGTATCGGTATCGGCCAGCATCAGTACGGTACAATCATAGAATTCGGTTCGGATCGGAACCGAACGGCTCCTTGCCCGTACCGGTGCGAACCGGTCCGGTTCGAATCGGTACAAGCCCGATACCAGGGAAGAAGAAGAGGAGAAGAAGAAGAAGAGGAGAAGAAGAGGAGAAGGAGAAGAAGAAGAAAAGGGAAGAAGAAAAGGAAGAAAGAGGAAGAAAGAAGAGGAAGAAGAGAAAGAGGAGAAGAAGAAGAGGAGAAGAGAAGAAGCCTACCTGTCGCACCGGACCTCGGGCCAAGGATTACCCGTCTTACTCGTGGTTCCGGCCTCTTCTTTACTCGTGGGAGAAGGGGGGAAAGAGAGGAGAAGAGAGGAGGAGAGAGGGGAAGAAAGGAGAGGAAGAGAGTTCGAGAAGGAGGAAGAAGGGAAGGGGAAAAAAAAGAAAAGAAAAAAAAAGGGCGTCCGCGTGGGGAATCACTCGCGCCCTGCGCCCACATGTGGCACCGCGCGCGAGCCCTCGCGGCCCTGCGTGGGCATTTAACGCTACTCTGTGGATAAAACGTGGACACGTGCGCGTTGCGATTTTTTTTTTTTTTTTTTTGCAGTTCGGTACTGGTCCCCATTGGTACGTCGGTTCCGCGTACCTTGCCTGTAAGTAAGAGGTGTGGTTACCTATACATGGGGTATGCCGCTATCATTCAGAGGATGCTGCTTATTTCCTATAAAAGAAATTAAGTACACGCTTTCAAAAGATAAATCATAACACAACAAGGTGTTGACATAAGTGATTGTAGTCTTCTATTAACTGATCAGATGGGATCGTTTATTTATGAATGTAAATAGTCTTTGTTTTCCTTTCTATAGTGTCACTCAAATTACATTATTGCAAACTTAATCTCAACTTGCATTGCAGGAAACATGCTTACATTCTTGGTAGGTTCAAAGCAAGCATTTGAGGTTTCACTGGCAGATGTTGCCCAAACCCAACAGCAAGGAAAAACAGATGTTTACTTGGAGTTCCATGTCGATGACACTACTGGGGCTAATGAGGTTTACTTCTAACAATTTTGGTTCAGGCTTAGGGAAATTGGTTTAGGAGAATTTCCCAAAGTATACTACTACTAGGGTCATTAGTTTTTTGCTGACGACACATTACCATTCGTTACCATTGAAATGGAAGACTATGACCGTATATGCAAATCAAAGTCTGTTGAAATAGCATCGTGGAATCAGTGCAGTGGTTTTGGGATAACTCATCCATCTATATGTTGCTGACTGCTAATTTCTGTATGTTGCCATCTAATGACAGACTGTTGTTTGTTGAGAAGTCATAGTTGGTCAAAATATTGTCGGAGAATCAACACATGACTGTAAATCTCAACATATCTGTTGGTTTGTTCAGGAAACAACCATCCAAGTGCATTGTCCAGGATTCTCTTTTTCAGAGAACATAAATTTCCTTTTTCTTTTTCTTTATCTGTTCCTCATTTTCGTATTGCTTAATTTAACGTGTTGATGGTATATGATGACATAATTCATGCTATAAATTTGTTCTGGAATTTATGTGATGGTAGTTTATTCTGTATAAGGACTGCTGGTTTATGTTACTGAGGTTATCTTTAGACTATGTTGCCACTATTCTGTTCTTGTTTCCTGTGCCACTCCGATTCAATCCTCTTGTTTTCTGGTATTTAATTAGGATCCTTTTTCTGTCCTAGTCTAGCTTCTATGTCCCTATTATTTTCTTGTATCTATTATGGTTCAACTGAAACTCATCAAAAACATTGAAATGTCTTTGTTCCTTTACAGTTCATGTGAAATTAAGTTAGTGCATGAAGTTGATGCGACTGATAATTCGCTTTTGGAATCAACGATAAACCATAAAGAATGTGTTTTGATCTTAGGAAATAAATGTGGTGCTTTCTTTGTTATAAATTCTCTGCTTTTCTTTGTTTAATAAGTACAGTTTGCCGATCTTGATTGTATATAAATATGATGCCTTATTGTACTTCATTACCATGTCAAAACCTCAGAGAATAGAAGGTTGGTTTTAATAGACCGCCTCTTATTATTTTAATTGGATATTGCTATCTTCAGGTCGAATCGTGGCATAGAATAGTTAGTAAATATTTTGCCAATATTGCTTGACTCATCTTGCCGCTGAATCCTTATATATTTTATCCTTGAAACCATAGTATGCTATATTGTACCGTATCGGACAGTATCGGGTGTGTCGTACCGGTTCGATACTGGTACGAGTGGCATACTGATCCTTGGTATGCCAAAAAACTCAGTATTGTACCGCACTGACACTATGCTAGTGTGGCATTGTTACGGAATCCGGTATCAGTACGACGAATCTTGCTTGAAACAAAAGTTATTGTTTGTGCTGGCGTGTGTCAAGTGATTGTATGGGTTTGAGTTGATATTTTTGGTTACATAGATTGGTACACCACTTTTTACGACCAGAAATTATGTAGAATACTAGCTTGTAATTATATGTTTACAAGCAAGGTCCGCCGTACCGGTCCGGATCGGCGTACCGGTGGCCGGCCGGACCGGTACGGTACCGGTCCGGACCGGTACCGTACCACTTTCTTTCCCATCAAAAAAAAAAAAAAAAACCACAGCAAGGCGCTGTGGTTCCCCCCCACCCCCAAAAAAAAAACACCGTACCGGTGCGAACCGGCCGGTTCGCACCGGTACGAGGCCGGTACCAAGCGGTACCGGCCGGTACCGGCCGGTTCACAGAAGAAAACCGGAAATACCGGTTTTCATCTGTGTCCGGTACCGGTCAGGGACCGGACCGGTACGTACCGGCCCGTACCGGCCGGTACGGACCGGTACGGCATTCCTTGTTTACAAGTAAATAGTTCTAGATTGGGAAGCCATTATCTTCAATGCATGATGGTGCTGGTTGATTTTAGTTCTACACTGGGAGTCAATAGCAGCCTATTAATTTTGTTTTTTTTGGGAGAGAGAGAAAGGCAGGGTAATCCCATGCATCTATTAAAATAAATAAAGTAAAACATCACAAAAAATAAAAACAAAAAAAATACAGGATCAGATATAAGGAGAACAAACTAGGAGATTGCCAAGCAAAATGTAAAAGGTTAAACAGCAATAGATGGTATTTTTTCCAAGTGGACTGGTATATAGATTTGTTTTATGCTTGAGGAGAGATGACTTCTTTAAAGATTGCCAGTGCTGTATGAAAAACAGAACAAACAATAACTTTTCCCCCAAGAAAAATCTTGGAATTTGTTTCCTTCCAGACTGTTCAGCATAAATGTAATACCAACCGATCCTGTAAGGCCCCAATATCTTCACACCTTGCACACCACAGAGTCCAAAAGGAAAGAAGGCTAGCATCCTTTGATTCCAAGAGCCAAGTGTAGCTTATGCCGGACCATTAATTTAGAAAATGAAGAATTAGGTTTAATTTTAGGGTTCCATTCCTTTTTTGACTTTTATGTTGTTGCCTTCTGGATTCTTTAAGTACTGTCTTGGCTATTGTCCTTTTGAACCTGTAAAAAAGGAAGAATAATTGTGGCATGGTTTTTGCATGTCCAAAAAAGTTTTGCAAGTCTGGCTAAAAACACAAGGTTGACCCTTTCACCAGTAGCTTAAACAGCTAACGTGATGGGATAGTGTATTGCTGTTTATCTGATATTTGGTCTGATCCATATGACGTGAATGAAATTAAACTTCCAGAATGTTGGTCTGATCCATATGAAATGAATGAAATTGAACTTCCAAAATGTTGTTTAAAAGCATCCATCTGTTGTGTGTTCGACATTGGGTGGTGCCCTGCTGTTGTGCTTCTCTCAACCATGAGTTGTTGCCATGTCAATCGAAAACTGCTGAGGTGGGTGGAAAGATGATCTTGGGAAAGATGGAAATCAAGAAGCATGAGAAAGTGAGGTGGCTGAGAGAGTGAGGCAACCTGATATTTTCGTCATCTTCTCTGTACTCTGTAGACTTTAGTTAATTAACATACTGGAATGTTCTATTAAAAAAATCAACGAGATTATGTTTTATTGATTCTATTAGTAGAATTATTCCAATGTTCTCGCAAATTTATGTTTTTCATTTGCATTGGTATGTTTTTGGTACATTTTGGTGTTTTCTACTATGCCTCTCTGACTGCTTTTTTTCCCCTGATTCTAGAAAGATTCGTTGATGGATTTAAGTTTTCATGTACCTACTTCCAATACTCAGTTTGTTGGTGATGAAAATCGTCCTCCAGCCCAGGTAAATAAAATCAATTTGCGCTGGTGTATCTGGCTGAATGCTGGATTTTGCCATGGTCAGTCCACAAGAAATTTAACCTTTAATTTTTAGGTTTTACTAGAAAAAATCTTGTCATTGGCGGATATTGGTTCATCAGAAGAAGCCGTTGTCACATTTGAAGGAATTGCAATTCTTACACCTAGGTACACATGAACTCGCTGACTGCGTATTGAATCAATCAATTTATCTACTACATGCATGCGTTTTTTTTCCTTTTCTCTTGGTGTGGATTTTTTTTTTTAGCGCGAAGGGGGGGGGGGGGGGTAAATTTTTCCTTAAAAGCTTATAATTTCTTTTTTTGCATCTGCAGAGGAAGGTATGGTGTTGAGCTTCACCTTTCATTCTTACGGCTTCAAGGACAGGCAACTGATTTTAAGATTCAATATAGCAGTGTTGTTCGACTTTTCCTGTTGCCAAAGGTTGGGCTCTTTGTGTCAATATTCTTACCAAGAAGTTTCTCCCTGCTATTGTGGTTTTAAAAGAATGGTGTCTTACTTTATGCTTTTATGTTAAATATTTTTGCTTTAACATTTGCATGATCACAATAAGTTCTTCCTTGAACAGTGTAATAAATATATTATATCGTGTTTTGTGCAGTCCAATCAAACTCATACTTTTGTTATAATCACACTTGACCCACCAATTCGCAAAGGACAAACTTTATACCCGCATATTGTTATTCAGGTAGTTAAGCTATTTCTCTTTTCCCTTGATGGCACACAATTTGACTTTGATCATTGCCCCACTTAATGGTGAAATGCTATTTGTTCTGCCTTGGTATAGTTTGAAGCAGAAGCTATAGTTGAAAGGCACCTGTCCCTAAGCGAGGAGCTCCTAGCTACAAAATACAAGGACAAACTGGATGCAGCGTATAAGGTGAAGTAGACTTTCATAACTCAAGACTTGGCTATTGCTTCTCAGTATCGTGCCATAATTTGGTTTCTACTGAAATGCAATTCCTTGATCACCCAAATTTTTGGAACTTTCACTTTTTCCTTTTCTTTAAAGTAGTTATCTTCGAGTGGCAGAGAGTTAAGGGATGTAGAATTAAGAAGAACTTACTTTTGTTTGGACTAGTGAAACAAGTTAGGATTTGGAAATTGCTGGTTCCTATGATACAATCACAACCACTGTTTTGCATGTCTGCAAATTATGACTGGCATGCTGAGATTGAATTCAGTGCACAAGTTCTTTGTCTCAGAGATGGTGAATTTTGGATTATCTACTTGGTTCACTAAAGCTGTCATAAAGCTAGGTGGTGAGCACTTGTTGCATTGTGTTGGCACAGCTGAAGAAATTAAACACTTGAAAAGGTTACCTTAATGCTTGTACGGGTGCAGCGAGCAAACCTTAATACCTCAGATGTGCTTTTGGTGTGGGTGGTCTCATATTGCCTTGTACAAGTCAACACTTGATGCTGTAAGGTTTTACCTGAATTACCGAATCTCTGGCATTTTTACAGGGTTTGTCTTGATGTATATGGTGCTAATTTGTAATTATTGATCTTCTTTAAAATGTTGAGACTGCATATTATCATGTTGCTATCTCAACTTTTTGTTTGAATTGTCTCTTCCCCCCTCTTCCCAGTCTTGTTTTGTTAGAACTGATATTTAAGTGGACCTTGTAAATTTGTCTGCAATTGTGGAACAATAAATATAGGGTGTATGAACAATAAATCTGTTCTAGTATACTTAACCTTCATATGCCTCTTGTTGTTCCTGGTGGAAAGTCTAATGCATGGAATTCTAAGCTTATTGCTGTCCTCGCTTGCAGAATCTTAAGAATGATCGTCTCCTGTGGAAATTTCAAGCTCAAATATTGTTTTGATGATATTGGGATTGATGGTAGCTGAGACAATCTCTTATAAACCTGACTAGCTTCTTTCTATGCTATACTTGCGTATAGAGAACGTCAAATTTCTGCTTTATTTATTTATAGCTTTTTTTTCTTTTTTCTTTTTCTTTTTTTTTTTCCTTAGGCCGGCGCTTCACAGTACACGAGTACGGAGACACCTAATAAAGTCAGAAAATAATATATCACGGAGAGCCCTGGGCAGCTCTCCCCCCTGCATCCACAAAATGCCGCCTGAGTGACTGGCCACATAAGAGGCCACCCAATCCGCGGCCCCATTAGCCTCCTGATAAACATGCCTGGTCAGAAAGGCCTCGCCATCTCTACCCATGGCCCAAATGTTTCGGAGTAGGGGATGGTCCCACCCCGACACCCTCAGACCCTCCTGGATCCACCCTATAATAGTGGCCGAGTCGCCCTCTATAATAATGGAGCGAGCCTGCAACACTCGTCGGGCATATCGAAAACCCTCCCGTGCAGCTCTCACCTCGGCACTATTTATAGCTTATGATAACATAGAAGAGAAGTGCTTCTCTTCAGATCTGCAGTCTCAAGAGTTTTGAGAGCATTTGTTTTTTATATTTTCATGTCGGGTTTGTGGTTTTTTGCATTGCTATAATTAAAGTTGTTTTTACATCTGCAGGGTCTAACTAGTGAAGTCTTCACTAAGGTTTTGCGTGGTTTGTCTGGTGCCAAAGTGACAAGAGTAGGTTCATTCCGTAGTTGTCAAGGTGGATATGCAGTCAAATCATCATTGAAAGCTGAAGATGGATTGTTATATCCTCTTGAGAAAGGATTTTTCTTTCTACCAAAACCTCCTACTCTCATTCTTCATGATGAGGTAATGAGTTGTGGAACATACAATTTTGAGCAACCAACTGCTAGTCTGTGGTATATTGGCTCAGTGTGGTGCGTGCTGTACATTTAAATATACTGGTGCAGATCGAGTATGTTGAATTTGAAAGGCATGGTGCTGGAGGTTCAAGTGTGTCATCTCACTATTTTGACCTCCTTGTAAAGCTAAAAAATGATCAAGAACACCTGTTCAGAAATATCCAGAGGAGTGAATATCATAGCCTTTTTGACTTCATTAGGTAAGATGCCCTCATTTTTTACTACCCTTTCCTGGATGCTGTCTGATGTCTAACTCCTACTTTGGATTTATGAAGTGGAAAGGGTTTGAAGATTATGAACCTTGGAGATGCGCAAGGCACGAACGGTGTTTCAGCTGTTCTTCAGAATTCTGATGATGATGCTGTTGATCCACATCTAGAGCGAATAAAGAATGAGGCTGGTGGCGAGGAAAGTGATGAAGAGGTGCCCTCTACCGTCACTTATTTCACCAGTCTAATTTTGTTGCAGATGAATCGTGGCACTGCTGATCTTTTTTCCCCTCTTATTGCAGGATGAGGATTTTGTTGCTGAAGAGGATGATGGTGGGTCTCCTACTGATGATTCTGAAGAAGAGGAGTCTGACGCGAGGGAAAGTGGAGATGAGAAAGAAGTATAAGAGAAAACAATACTTTCTTATTGTTCTCTTTTCGAGGCTGGTTTTCTTGTTCTAATTTGACTTGTGACAGATGATATATGCTGAGAAAACTGAAATTACTTAAATTTGCCAATCCAGAAATCTGCTGCAAAGGATTTGAAAAAGGAAGCTGTTGGTACTAAGGCATCATCTACTAAGAGGAAATCTAAGGATGGGGATGAAGAAGGCTCGAAGAAGAGAAGGCAGAAGAAGAAAAAGGATCCTAATGCACCAAAAAGGGCGATGTCAGGGTTTATGTTTTTTTCAAATGCTGAAAGAGAGGCAAGTTGCATGTCCTGTAGAAACATAGTTGTTCTTTTCACTGTTGGCGCACGAATTATCTTTACTAAAAATCCTTGTATAGTGTGTAATCAACCTGATTCTGTACTCTGCTTCATTTGTTGGCCGGCTAAAATAAATATGCCATCTATGGCCTAATATGTTTAAAATATTCTACCTTTCGCAATTCATAGAACAGTATGTGGTAATGATTTGGCCTGGGGTGCACATCAATATTGCTGATTGACTTTGTCCTTGAGTTTTACTTTAAAGAGATAGTCCTTGGTGATGCTCCCTGAATCAAGTTTGCTTTCGAAATGCTGGCGAATGTATTGCAGCTTATTTGTATGATTTTTTTTTTGGGTTTTTTTTTTTTTTTTTTTTGTTGTGCGAACTCCACTAGCTCCTCAAAGAATTTCTGTCCTCTGGAGTCCAAACTTTCATGCACTAATACTTTCTCCAACCTGTTATTCTGATTATGAAGTCTTTTGTGTGATTAAACTAGCTCATGAATTTCTCTTCTAGTGGTGTGATCTTCCGATGAGCTGGCCACCCTATTACCTTGATTCTTACGCTTGCCATTTTCATCAAAATGCTTGTCACTTTTTCCCCCTCTTTAATAAAATGAATACCTGATTTCTATTACTGCATTTGTCTGAAATGTTTCATATTGTTCAAAATGATCATGAAGTCTTCTATACTACCTCCTCACTTCTTCCAGAGGTGCAATCTTTCATTGAATAATGAGCTGTCCAGCCTTTTAGTACCAATATTCCTACTTTTGGATTCTCATCAATATGGGTCCCCCCCCCCCCCCAAAAAAAAAAAAAAAAAAACAATAAATACAATAAATTTTTGTTTTTTGATCCCACACTTGTCTGAGATTTGTCATATTGGGAGAAATGTTGATGAATTTCTTTGTTTTGTTGGTATGCAAGTAATATGGACTTTGGAATATTTCCCTTCAAGTTGCAGTTGGTATCATTTTCTTATGAATCATACAGTGAAGAAATTGGTATTTCGAACTACTTTTTTTTTTTGTGTCCTACTTCTAACAAAATAAACCTTGGTTCTTCCAGAAACAGCCATTCAAGACAGAGGTTGGTTTTATCTTCATGTGAACTGGCTGACGCTGAACATGACTGGATCGGGTTAATACCTGTCTTGCTTGACTGAAAAATATTTGCAATTTCATTTGCTTCAGTCCATCCAACCTCTAAACCTTACTGAAACATCATTAGAAATTGGAAACCTGAACCTCACAAGGTATATGTTAATTTTCGTTGTACGAGGAGCTTTGGCAGGATTATTGGATTCCTTGACTTGGAAAGTAGAAAATGATGCATCAAACAGCAGTGATAACTCAACATGACCTGTAATTATGATATGTGTGTTGGTTTTCTTGACGGTATTCTTGACTGTAATGGAACACCCATTTCTTATTTTCCATTGCTGTTAAGTACTTTTTATCATTTTTGGAAAATGTTTATGAGAAGGTAATTTCGTTTTTGTGCAGAATATTAAGAAAAGCAATCCTGGGATGTCATTTACCGACGTTGGGAGGGCTCTTGGGGAAAGGTGGAAAAAGATGTCAGGTATGTTTTTCTTACTGGGAACAGCTGATCCTTTTTAACCAGTGTCCAACTATTTCTGGAAAATACAGTGAAAATGTCAACTGCGAAGAAAAATGCTTCTTGGGAACATGCTGCCGAACATTTATATGTAGAGCTGGGTATGTTGTCGGGTGCCTGCAACCCATGCTTTTCGTTCGCATGCACTTTGTGCATCGAGCCATCAGCAATGCATGTTGCCTTTACAGGCACATGAAGAAACCATTATGTTTTGGTCTTTGCTCTAAGTTATTTTTGATGTGGGGGGTTGTTTACAGGGAAAGCATGGTGTCATAGACACCAACTGGAAATTAGCTGTATTGGAACATCTGCCATTAGTGGTATTCTGTAAGTTCCAGGGATGGCAGGACTTGTACTACGGGGCACCACTATCTAGTGGTTTGCACTTCTTAGTACCCTGTAGTTTTTAGGATATTATGACTTGTATATTTTACATCACTAATCCTGTTGAGCGAAAACCGTGTATATGCGTCGACATGCCGCCCTTATGTGTCTATGTACATCTCCACCATGCTTGGACTGTTTATAATAAAATAGATTCGAAATGCAAGGAGCTGATATCATTAACTTAATGTTATTTTCTTCATCTTTTGTGTAGCTGAGGAGAAGGAGCCTTTCGAAGCAATGGCACGGGCGGATTCTAAGCGTTACAAGGAGGCCATGGCTGGCTACAAGAGCGGCGGCCCTACAATAAACGTAGATTCAGGTAACGAGTCTGAGTGAGAGGTCGTTGCCTCTTAGCATGGCCCGACTACCAGCGGTGCTGAGGCAATGTTTGCTTAGGCCTCGTACTTGAACTAGGCAACTTTGGTATGTACATGAATAATTTAACATAAATTGCATTATCAATCGTTAAAGATCCCTAGATCTCTCTCTCTGTCTCTCTAATATGTGCACACGAACATGTTTTGCCATGCAAAAGTTTCGACCTCAACAGACATTACTGAAAGGGAAGCTGCAAACGGTATTCACTTGAGCTTCTGTTACATTACAGCGGGCATTATTAACTTGGATGGTTCTGTCAGCTATTTTACTTGAACAAAACTGTAGAACAAGAAATGGGGATCATGCGACCGCTCTGATCATTCTGCGGAAGTAGACCGGAACGGCACGGTGTGAGCTCCCCTTCAGGTCTTTTAGACGTGTCACATTGGTGCGAGATCACACATGGGCTTGCAGGGGCCTCCCTTAGGTAATGGGCTTGGGCTTCATTGGAGGATCGTGCCTGGTGGATGATGCGGTCTCGTTACTTTGGGCCTCCAACCCCGCCGCCGAGTCCCTTGTCTCAAGCCCACGTCGTCTACAATCACCAAAACTTGAGGATGAGGTGAATCACGAACGTGTACCACTTCGAGCCCCCACCCTATTATAAAAATTGCTTATAATGTCAAAATAATATTTTTCATCTATTGTTATTATTTTTTTAATAAAAATTCAATTGATGAAATATGAAATATTTCAGCTTTTTCTTTGCAATATATCTAAATTTTGTTTGTTCAAAATATTTAAAATTATCAATGCATATAATATATTTCTCTATAAAATAGGTAATTCTTGATTTTTGATTCCAATATATTTTTAATACGAATTCAATTGGATCGATCTTGCTATCTGTGTCCCGTGTGCAGGTTATTCCTAGTTATCTCTATAATTGAGTCATGTAAGAGGTTGCCTTCGGCTTCGCTTGCCAACAAAATGTTGAAGTGGGCTCCTCCTGGACTAAAATGAGTTCGGATGTTTAGTTATGATAACTTCCACGCCATGGCCAATCTAGATGCTGGGTGTGGAGTGTGACATAAATAGACCATAAACATAAATTAATAATATAACAAAAATTCAGGAAAATGTGACCTCTTTTCATCATTCAATATCAACCAAATCTTCCTAAAAGTTAACAGATCGTGACACTATCAACATACTGGATGGAAGCTGCATTAGTTGCATGCAGCCATAATCTCGGTAAGGGTTAGGTGGTAGATACCATCTTCATAATATGCTATCGATTATTAATATCATTTTCAGATCTTAGGGGCCACGTGTTTATGATCAGAGCCACACGCAGCTTGTCAGCAGCCTATTATTTCCCCGCGCTCCCTGCAAAAGCTCCAACGGACTTGGAACCCTTCAGATCCCCCCGTCCCCTCCCCTCCCCTCCAAAGGAAGGCCGAGAAATAAATAGAAAACGAAGAAAAAAAAAAAGGGGTGGGGGAAGAAAACAACAGCGAGACAAGCTCAATGGCCGGCCGTCTATCGCGCAGGGTGGGTGACCACCACCATTGGCTCTCCCCTCGGCCCGTCGTTCTCTCGCCCTCCCACCTTATTTCTATTTATTTTTTGGTTCAACACCTTGTTTCTATTTTGAGCTACGCCCTCCCCCTTATATAAACGTCCTCCCTCCTCATTGTGACCCCCACTGAATGCCGAGCGGACCATGATCTTGCCTCCCTAGTCTTCGTGGGTCTGGTCGGTTGGTCTGGTCGGGTCTGGTGGTCTCCTAGACTATACCGAACCCCTCCACAACCACCCACCCCAAAGATAATAGAAATATATATTACATAGAGATATATAGATGCATATATACGAACATCAACAGAAGAAGGAATTAGGAGAGAGCGATAAGGTCCGGCAGCTGACAATGGAGGGCCTCCATACCAAACCCAGCTTCTTCCTCTTCTCCCTCTTCTTCCTGGCCTCTGCTGCCCTGTCCGGCGCCAATGTCGCGGAGCTTGACGACCACTGGCAGAAGAAGGCGGAAGAGGCGTTCGCTAGATCCCGCGCCGCTTACCACCCCGACCCCGAGGGCGTCACCAACCACTTCAATCAGGCCGTTCACTTGTAAGCCCCCCTCTTTCCCCCCCTCTCGCGGCATGCTTGGATCCGTGTCTTCTTCACGTACGTACGTAATTCAGATTAGCTAGATTTGCGTAGCTCCCATGAACATGGTCGGTTAGTTGCCGAAAAACCATTTGCGATCGATCCATGACGTGCTCTTACCATTCAACTTGTCGCTCTTCTTCTCCTCCTAAAAGGTCATGAATGAATGAATGAATGGGTGGATGGATGTGGGGTGCATGCAGGGCCCTGGCGCAGGCGCGCAACAGCACTCGGAGAGGCCTGAAAGCCGTCCGTGCAGACAAGTTCCGGCAGGGGCAGTGCGTGGCCAGCAACCCGATCGACCGGTGCTGGAGGTGCCAGAAGGACTGGATCAAAGACCGCAAGAAGCTGGCGTCGTGTGGGAAGGGGTTCGGTCGCAACGCCGTGGGTGGCAGGGACGGGGACTTCTACGTGGTGACCGATCCTTCCGACAACGACCTGGTGAACCCCAAGTACGGGACGCTCCGGTGGGGCGTCATCCAGGACCGGCCCCTCTGGATCATCTTCGCTCGCGACATGATCATCAGGCTCTCCGAGGAGCTCATCATCAACAGCAACAAGACCATCGACGCCCGCGGGGCCAACGTCCACATCGCCTTCGGCGCCCAGATAAGCATCCAGTTCGTGCAAAACGTCATCATCCACGGCCTCCACATCCATGACATCAAACCCGGCAACGGCGGCATGATCAGGGACTCCCTCCGGCACTACGGCTTCAGGACCAAGAGCGATGGCGATGGCATCTCCATCTACGGCTCCAGCGACATCTGGATCGACCACTGCTCCATGAGGAACTGTGCTGACGGCCTCATCGATGCCATCGAGGCATCCACTGCCATCACCATTTCCAACTGCCACTTCGCCCGCCACAACGACGTACGTTACCACCACCACGGCACCACCACCTCCAAATTTAATTTACTGACATATCGATCCTTCTTCAACCCCAAACTCTCTCTCGCGCACGCTCATGTTATGTTGTTGTTGCTGTTGTTTAATTATCTTGATGAGTGACCGGAGTAGTACTAATGCAAGCCCTTCGTTCGTTCATTCAGGTGCTGCTGTTCGGTGCCAGCGATTCGAACGAGAGGGACTCGATAATGCAGGTCACTGTTGCCTTCAACCACTTCGGGAAAGGCCTTGTGCAGAGGATGCCGAGGTGGGCAAGCCAAAGCAAAAGAGAGACACTATACTCTATTTCGGATCTGCATGCGAATCCTTGGCAATTGGGTAAGGTTAACTGTGTGTCAGTCGAATCTAATACATGAATTTCTGGAGCAGGTGCCGCTGGGGCTTCTTCCACGTCGTCAACAATGACTACACCCACTGGATGATGTATGCCATCGGTGGTAGCCAGCACCCTACCATCATCAGCCAAGGAAACCGGTTCCTTGCTCCCCCTATGAGATTCGCCAAGGAGGTAAAAGCCCACCAACGACTCTCTCGGATCGTCTTATATCACACACATCATTATAATAAGTCCTAGTCCACACACACGTACGGAATAAATATAAACACAACAAAAATAAAAGAATGGATTTGAGGGAGCGGCCGAGCTGAAAAGAAGTTTGGGTGCTGCTGTAGATCACCAAGAGGGATTACGCGACCGAAGATGTCTGGAAGCACTGGACATGGAGATCTGAGGGTGACTTGATGCAGAACGGAGCCTTCTTCCGCGAGTCTGGTGCTCCAGCCAAAAACAATTTCGATAAGAAGGACTTCATCAAGGCGAAACCAGGGACATGGGTGAAAAGGCTCACACGCTACGCCGGTCCGCTCGGCTGCAGAGCCGGCCGTGCATGCTAATTAAAAATGCCTCCTAGCTCCCATATCTCGATGGAGGGAGGGATGGATGGAGGGCGAAGGGCCGTGTCCTCGCCACACCGGAGAGAGGACGAGAGAAAAAGAGAGAAGGCATGTGTCCAAGTGAAAGACCGAGAGGAGTTTAAAAAAAATTCTACTGTGCATGCAATCGTTGTTTGAGATTTCATCGATCATTTTATGGCGTATTTATTTATTAGTATTATTTTCTTTTTCATTTTTGTTTTAGGCTTCCCATTTCCTGCAGAGCTATTCTTCAATGAAATCACAAATGAGTCGATTGTAGTTATTGTGTCCATTAGAAGAAAAAAAAAAAAAGAGCAGGGACAAACCTAGCTGATCCCATTATCGGCTCTCACTTTAAATTAAAGTAATGAATAATTTTCAGCCACATTACCAGTATTTGGGTTGGGTTGCTTCATGGGTTCAGCTGCCTTGCCTGCGAATCTATCGACCAAGCTCTCCGACGTAGATTCAGAGGCTCGTCCTCACGAGATTCGTCGTAATTGAATCAACACGACCTCCTTCGTCCTCACGGGATTCATCGCACCTGAAACTCCTTCCTCTGCGACAACACGACCCCCCTGAATTTTTCTTCTTAATTAAGTAAAAAAAAAAAGGAGACAGGAGTATTACTGAGATTTGATTTTAATCTAGTCTCTATCTACTTTTTTATCCCTGTTTAATGATATATAAAGATTGATAGAGAAGAAACTTATTCCTCAAGGGTTATGTATGGAGGAGTGCTGTATATACTCTAGATATTAAAACATCCTACACGCACCGTTTTCATGACATGTGGCATTCTGGTCAAGAATTCCGAAAGGTCAATAGCGACCACTTGACATGGACTTTAACTGGTTAAAACCTACCTTCTGACCTCCAAAAATGGTGCAATCTTCTCCTCATCATATTGCTTGTTGTTCCATCTACTTGTTCTCATTGGTTGTTACTTATTTTTCCTCCTGCCTTCGCATTGTACATTCCATCCCTGTCTCTTTTGACTCTCATGTACATATTTCTCTCGCATATTCAATAAATTGGGTGGCTCAGGCTCCCCTTCCTTTGGAAAAAAAAAAAGAAAAGAAATACCTCATCGCTTATCTATCTTGTTCCTCCCCCTCCCTATTCTCACCTCTGCCCGGCTATCTCGATGTGGTGCTCCGGCACCTAGCTTATGGGATGGAGTGTGGAGGCAAAGGAGCGGCAAGAGACACGGAGAACACGGGTCTTTCGGTACAATTAAAAACCACACCTCTGCTTCCACCTCCTTGTCTCCCTCTCTCATGTCCAAGTTGCTGGCCTCTTTTTCCAACACTAAACTATGGTTCTTGATTTATAGAGCACAGCATCCACAGAGATGGAGCAGAGTAGGAAGCATTGCTAATCGAAACACATGGGAATGGCTCTCTTTCTGAGAGTAAGGATTGGGTATTTGACACATAAGAGAGAAGTACAAGGAACAGAAAGCAAAAAGAGGATGAAAACTCTTACGAAAAATTAAGAGCAATCTAGTAGCATGCATCTGTGAATTAAATCATCTTATGAAGTTCCCTCTCTGGGTCCAAAATCATATGGTAATTATAATAGTTCCAACGCCAATGAATTGCACAATATGGTTAGAGGTCAAGTTTCGCTAGTAGCCAAGTAAATGAATACATGCACATAAGCTAATACAATACGTGAATCCTGCTTGCAAAATTCTTTAATGAAGGACGGTTTTCTTTTGATTTTCCTTTTTGGCACTTGATCTTTTTTTGAATTAGATTGCCAAAGTCAAGATTATTTTGCAATAATTCTTATCATAACTTGAGAACTCAACTCAACTTAACTAAGCTTTAATCCCAAACTAGTTGGGTTGGCTACAAGAATCCTTTTACTCTATTCCCACTCTATTTATGGCCACACACTTTGAAAGATATAGTGATATCAAGTCCTTTTTCACTATTTCATCCTATATGATTTTCGGCCTATTTCTATTCCTCTTTTCTCATATATATATATATATATATATCAAATCACTCCATGTTCTTACTTAAGTGCCAGTTTCTCAAAAATTTTGTCGGCTAAATGCTGGATGTGTAAATGTTGTAACTTCTTCTATTATTGCTACGGATGCTTGGTTAACCAAATGAATGTTTCTTTTTGTTTTCACGCTTATTGTGTCATTGTTGTCATGTTCTTTTATTGATAGGAACCCAATTTCTAATTGGTAGTCTCCACTTCAAGAACTCTTCATTAAATTACTTTTCTCCATGATAATCCTCATGAGTCGCCATACCTATGCATACTGCTCTGTATCGAGCATACATTGTACCATACTATACTGGTACCAAATTAACTTTTAGACTAGGCATGTGAGAAACTGTTCCTACATAGTATCAATATGGGATCCGGTATTAATATGACGAATCTTGCTCTAGACATATAGTAGAGTAGTATGGCATTATGACAATTGCTTCGAAAAAAAATTTGCATCTTAGTCCGCTCCATTATAGGGTTACTGTCTTTAAGATTTTAAAAATTTGTTAGTAAACTACTCTTTCTTAAAATATAGTAAGTCGGAAATGTATATTTCTTGCCCGGTGCAAAATTGACTTGTGATGATGATGGGCTCCAAGCAACTCCATGAAAGTTTGGACTTTTTGAAATATTTTAGATATTATACATACTTGTTTTGGTATCTTCTGGTTATATATATATATATATATATATATATATATATATATATATTCTCTGGTAAGAAAAGTTTGAAGACAGTCTGCTGATAAATAGATACATGGATTTATATATCCCTAGGTTTGAGATAGCTCTGCCTTGATATGTACCTAAAGAAGCAATTTCAATTAGTTTCATTGAAATAAGCTTCAGGCATTCTCTTTCCATGTGTATTCTAGATTACCCTTTCTTTTCCTGTTTCTTCCCTTCTCTTCTTTCATTGCAGCCCTGTACTCTTCAGAAATTCCATCAGTTTGCTAAACACACAGTTTCGAATTTTCTTTCCTGATTCCTTTTGTTCTCTTTTGCACCAGTTTGGAGGTTCTGTAAAATATTATGATGCATGTCGCGCACAGTGTAATAGCTTATACAACATGATATCTACTATAGTAAATGCATCAGGTTTAAAGATGTGATATCGAGGAGTGTGAGCCTCAATAAGGCAGGAGTTGCATTTGCTGCAAGTTTTTGAAAGCTAATCAGGATTGCCCTGAATTCTGGTTCTCATTTGAGGATTTAAATTACGCATCAAGAAGAGTGCATAAGCTGTTTAAAAGGGTCGAGGCCTTAAGATTCAAGTGCATGGTTGAGGTATAGAAAGGAAATTGGCTGATCTGAAGTAACCTGTTGCCTGAAATGTACGTTCCAGATAGCTTATCTCTGGAACAAGATAATGATTATCTGAACAAAAAGAAAATGATGTGAATAAAAGGTTTTGGGAAGATATGCAGTTACTTATCTCTTGATAAATATCACTCTTTTACCAAGAAACACCATTGGAACAAAAGTATTACATGCAAGTCCTCAACAACGGTTAGTTTAAGATTGAACCGGATGATTTCCAGAATCTTTAGGAAAAAAAATGCAGATTTAAATTTGTTGCGTAAAACTAAAGCTATCTATTATATTTTCGCTTTTTTACGATTTTTTTTTGTTGTTACAACGGATAACTCATACACTTCTAGTATGAATACATCCAAAAAAGTCAAAAGATAACACGTCTCAGAGCGCTCGAAGTATCTCTCTCTCACCAACCGAAAGAGTTCCCCAGAGTGGTCAGCCACATACAAAGCCACCCAATTCACAGTTCGGTTAATCTTTTTATAGATATGCTTAGCTTGGAAGGCAATATCTCTATTTATCATGGTCCGAATATCTCGAAGCAATGGGTGGCAGCCACCCATATCGCTGATGCATCTCTGCATCCAACCAGTCATCATCGTAAGCTGAGTTATCTACAGAATATAACAGGCTTAACATGGATGAACCCAAGCTGCCCTCTTTCGAGCTAGGCCTAGGCGGTTTGTTTTAGACCGATGATGCCGGTCAAGGATCTGCCGACTTAAAAGTCCGTCACGTTAAATCAAAGCCGTCCATCCTAGGGCACCGCACGTGCCAGGTTCCGATAAATACTGGGTCGGGGGCACCTCCGCGAAGCCGCTGCTCGCTCCTCTGGGCTTCTGGGGTTCCCTTTCGTTGCTCTTTCTCCTCTCTTGCGATTCCCCCCGAGTTCCATCGTCTCTGGTCCGGATCACTCCGCGGCGGTGATCGGACGGGGGTACCGGTCGGGCCTGCTTTCCCCGCCACAGACCACGATAACGTCTGCCAATGCGAAACCCTAGACGACATCAAGAAGCACCTCTGGGCAACCAAGTACGCCCCTATCTCCGGAATGGTGAGTTGTTTCCCTTGCCTCCGTTATTTAAATCCAAGATATCCTCTTTGACGTTCAAGATCCGTTCCTTTTGCTCTTTAGCATGCGTTTTTGGGAGATTTCTTTGCGGCTGTATAATATTTTTTATCTTGTCATATAAAAATCGAAATTCGATGCAAATTTTGAGGTTTACAAGTCATAGGCTCTATAAAAGTGGGAAAAAGCTTTTGTTTTCATAGTTTTCATTGCGTAGCATACCAAAGATATGCCATTATAGTGACCTGTTGTCATTTTGTTTGGATTTTCATATTCAGCAGAATTTTTGCTTGGAGTAATCGGGTAAGAAGAAGCATATCTTGACATCTCAAAAGTTAAAGTTAGGTTTGTACTGTAGGAAGATGAAACCATCCGAGTCTTCTTGATATCTTGGTATCTTGATAGAGTTAATTTTGTAAGTCTTGTATCTTGATATCTGCGTCTTCTTTACTCATTGGCTGAGATGTTGTTCTTGGTTGGATTCTTGCTTGATGACCACTAGTGGATGAAAGCAGGAAGGCTCTGGAGGAGTCGTTCAAAAGAAAGCTTGCGATTTTGAATCTCGGATTCGATTCTTTATGACTAGGGGAGCTGACCTTTTTGTTTTATTAAAGAAAGGGCTATGCTTCTTTTTGTTTGTTTTATTCCTTGCAAAATCTTGTTATCGCACTTGGGCTGTGGTAATCTATTTAGTTTCGTTATAAGAAAATTTAATGGGCCAGTGTCATTTTGTCCTAAGTCTTTGGTGTAGAAGATTGTTCTTTGCAGCCTCTCTGAATTTATTCCAGGCTTCCTGCATGCAGTATAAATTTTTTGAACTAATCCTTGCCTCTGGATTTTGCTAGTTAGCAGGAGTCACTGTTCCTTTATGCCTCCCCTGTGAGATGTACTTTCACCTAGGAACCCTGTTATTGAGATGATATCATATTATAATGAAGCTTTGACCTAGCAAAATGTTGTTTCTTTGTTTGCTAGATGCAAGCATTGATTATCATGAAGGCAGTAGTTGTAGGAAAATTTGATGGATCTTGGTACTTGTTTTTATTATCTTTTCTAGATCATATTGTGATGGTTCAAAGTGAAAATTTCAACTAATTGCAGAATCTTCTCCTTTACATACAACTACCATTGTGGAAAAATGCATCCTCATATTGGTTGATGAGTGCAAACATATGTTACTGCCAAGCCACGGAGTCATTGTTAAACTTTCTTGACTTTATAATGTACATGTCATTGCATTTATATATTCTGTGATTTCAGTTACTGTGTTTTTCCTTGCACACCATGTTCAGTTTTCTTTTTTGCAAAATCAAGTATTTATAAAATATTAAAAGTTTGGTATTTGACATCTAGTAAAGTTGTATTTAACTCTTTTCATTTCAGGTATAGTCACATGATTAACAATGTTGTCCTTATGGTCATTGGCACTCTACATGAGAGAGAAGTCCAAGAACTATTAAGAAAATGCCATCATTTGGGCATGCCCGGTAGGTATCTTGTTGTATTAATTATACTGAATGAATTGGATTATGTGGAATGGGGCCATCTTGTTTTTTCATGAAATGGGATGTCCTGCTAGCTCTCCCTATTTTTGACACTTGGGGTGGGAAATGTCTCTAGACACATTGCATGGGATGATCGTACAATAGTCGGTTAGCCCCATCCTAAGACTCAGGACATTGCCCCATCCTCACATCCCATGATATGCCCCACCAAGATTTGAATCAATGCTTATGTTCTTCATGTTTTCATTTCTTGAACTATTAATAAGAGTGTGTGTTTTCTTGCTTTCACTTTCTTCAGCATCACTACCCTTGCAGTGTCCCAAAATATGTGTGAGCAAGGTTTTATGTACCGATGGGATGGTAGGGCATTCCACCATCCCCAGCGTTGGGACAAGGCACCATCCCTAGTGGGGATGGGAAGAGTCGAGAAATGAACTAGGAAGGGAAGTATCAGTATGCCGGATGTCTCATTCTAACCCTAATGTTAGGACAAGGCAATGTCCCCAATGTCAGGACGGGAAGAGTTGGGAAATGACTAGTATGAGAAGTGGCAGAATGCAGGATGTCCTGTTCCATGAAAAAACCAGGACAATCCCACCCACGGTATTTAAAGCATTATTCGTGAGCTTTACAAGCTAGTCCTTGTTCATACACCATTGGCTTCATAGTTCTCTGGATGTGTCACATTAGAGGTACTTTATACTGACTTGGTCTTTTCAGAATATTGCATGTGTATGCTCTTTGTACATATTTTTGTTGGGAAATTGATAAGTCTTATACCTGTCTTGCTTTTACTTGAACTATTAACAAGAGTGTTAAGCTCTTGCTTACCCATTCTTCAGCATTGCTACCCTTGCAGCGGCCAGAGCTTTACAGGCTAGTCCTTGTTGATACACCATTGGCTCCATACTTCTGGGCATATCACATCAGAGCTACTGACTTAGACTTACCCATTCTTTTCAGAATATTGCATGTGTATGTTCTCGTACATATTTCCATTACAAAATAAAAAGGCTTGTTTTTCTTGAAAGTGGTAAAAG
This sequence comes from Phoenix dactylifera, assembly GCF_051530095.1. Lineage (NCBI taxonomy): Eukaryota > Viridiplantae > Streptophyta > Magnoliopsida > Arecales > Arecaceae > Phoenix > Phoenix dactylifera. The sequence goes on along the minus strand of NC_143201.1, from coordinate 29,340,466 downwards.
CGACATAATGGTTTGGTTTTCAAAATGATTGTAGCTCCACCAGTAAATTGTTGTTGCTCATGCCAAACGGCTAGGCTGACTTGATATCATCCTAAACAAGTATGATGTCCAAATGATTTTGCATTCTAGGTAAATAGCTGTTTACAGTTCCTTGAAGTAGCATAAGTGCAATCTTGACATTCCACCTTTTTTTTATGCAACCCACAATGTTGCAACTCCATTAATCCAATGATTTTTAGTCCTATAATATTTTTCTCATGCTACTGTCAGTTTCATGATAGAAAATTTCAAAGTGGCTCACTGTTGTTGTCTCTTTAGGTTTTATTGGTACAATATTAGCACTGAGCTGACTCGAGATGACTTTTGGAAGCTTTATGCTAATTTTGGTTTGCTGCAAGCTTTTTTTTATCTTTATTTCATATGGAGGTCTTCCTCTTGTAAGAGATGCTTAATTGAATAGTATCTTTAATATAGTTTCATATCTTGGGACCATATTCATCCCGTAGCTGTTTTCTCTAATTAATGGTGATTAATGAATTGTGGAATTAATAAGCTAATATCCGATATGAGAATGCTAAAAATGAGTGCCTGGACCTCATGTTGTTCAGTGCATATTAGTGCATACTAGTTTTTGGATTTATTATGAGAGCGCATTGTTTAAAATCTGGCATAGCAACAGGTAAACTTTCAGCATGTGAATGCATTTTATTCACGTCTAAGTTTTCACTGCTAAGGAAGAGCTTTTATGTGAACTCAATTGCAAAGTGCAATTTTAGGACAAAGTTCAATGTTAAGATACCTTTCTGACAGGGAAAATAGGAAGGTCTGAATCTGCATAGGGAGAGATGCAATACTTCTACTACCCTGATATCTTGCATGGTGACACTGGTCTTCGCATCGCCATTTGTAGGTGTGCCTATGCTAAGATTAGGCTGTTCCAGACATTATAGTGTTTTTTGCAGTTCATTTTTCGTTGCTTTTAGACAAGTCAAACCTGCCCTAGGCCGAGCGCTTCCTCCTTGAGAAATGGGGTGGCGTGGTATTCCACGAGATAGGTTAATATTGTGGCACACAATGTAAAGCGTGTGATGGGCAGACATAAATATCTGGCTACCTTTGGCCGCTTTGCTGTCTCGAGCAGCAGTCAGAGCGAGAGGTTTGGCCAACATCTCTCTTCTAATATTTTCTTTACAGTTGTGCCTCTTTTAATGGATAAAACAATTGGCCAACATCTCTCTTCTAAATAACAATTACAAACCCAATTTGATCGGGTTGGTTTGGTTTCTGATCGCGGTGTTTGGTAGTCCATATCCAACACATATTTGAAATAGATCATACTTTTCGGTCCAAACCTAATGAAATGGCTTTGGTTCATATTGTAGTAGGTTATTTCCAAGTCAGTCCTAGATCGGCTAGATCAAAAGTGGGTCAATCCAAAACTCCAATGTAGGGGTGCAATCTAGCTAAGTCGAGTTGCTAGAGGCTTGAGCTTGACTCTATTCAAAATACTCAGGCTCGGAAGTTGACTTGAGATCGATCGAACCTTAATATCCAAGCTCAAGCTCGAATCGATATATATAAAAAAACAGTAATCAAGATCGATTCATCGCGACTCAAGCTCGAGCTCAAGCCTTAGTTATGATTAAAAAATATGGTTAAAACAAACTATAATATAATATAATTTTAAAATATTAGATTAATAATGTATATATATACACTTGACTAGGCTTCGAGCCTTCAAGCTGAGTGTTTTGCTCTTTGAACTCGACTCGAAAAATTGTTCGAGCTTCTCGAGCTTGGTAATTGTCGAGTTGAGTTGAGCTTGGACCAGACCTGAGATCGAACAACTTGCGAGCTGCTTGACTCATTTGCACCCTTTCTCCAATGCACCTGACTCCTACATAATGTGGCACTTGTGCCCTACCTTTTATTAGAAATGTAACATTAAAATGTACATTGAATCATGGAGTATTGTATATTTCAAGTTCCTAATTAAATGTCACAAAATTTGGGAATATTGAGCTTTATTATTTCCTCAGGAATTTTGACTTTTTTTTATTCTATAACTCCAGGACCGCTGATGAGAAATGAATGGTTTGCAAATGGGAAATTATTTGACTTTCAAATAAAAAAATTGTGTATAATATTATAAAAACAGGGTTTTATATTCTGTTTCCAGTATGATTGATTAGTAAAGCTCATCATTTTTGTTTTCCATTTCTATGTGTTTTTTTTTTTTTTGTTTTCATTCTTTTAATCTTTGCATCTATCAATTTCTCAAGCAGCGCTTTATGAAACTCATCATTAAGCAGTGCTATGTAATGCTCGGAATTGAATGTTTGATGATGTTTGCATTTTTCCTGTTCTTCTGCTCTCCTCCCTTCTTAACCAAAGTCATGTGGTAATATTTGTGTTATAAGGTCTTACAAAATTATGTAGCTTTGCATATAATACCTTTATGTAATTCAGTTTCAGTTGGCATTATCAAATTCTGTGACTACCATGTCCCAGCTTGATCTAGTGGCCATATCATTTCCTTTTCAGTTTGTGTTCAATAGCTTGGGTTGGTTATACCTTTTTGTGATTGACAATAGCATGTACATATGGTTTTTGTACCTTTTTGTGCCTTTGTAAAGCTTCCAGGTTCATGCTGCAATGGAGAAGTATCCTCCATATCAGTCAGTTTTTTCCAAAATTTCTCATGGGGAAAGCCAGATGTTGGTTAAGGCATTTTGTGAAGAGGAGGTGAAAGAGCTCTGCTTGGCATTTGAACAGCAGGTATGCTTGATCAAGCATGAAGTTTTATTTAGATAATTTGTGGTTATTTCAGTTGGCTTCTTTTGTTATTTACCATGGCATTGTTCCATGGCAAAGAGACTCATTCAGATTAATCATTGGTAAAACTCCAAGCATTGAGGAACACCTGATTAAAATGATGATATTTGCGGTTTTGATAACTTAGGCATCAACAAAATTATGTGCTCTTTTTTTTTAAGTAAATGCAGAAATACCTAATGAAAAAATTCTGCAGTTTTGATAGCTTTGATGGCCATTATACGATGTGCTCTTTTCATGAAGCACATAATGTGGAGTAGTGTCATATGTTCCTCTTCTTTTTTGTGTTCATCAGCCATGTTTGTCCTTGCCCATCTTCTTAAGCATTGGCTTTCTGCTTGCTGATTAACTTTTCCCTGTTGAGAACAAGGGGTTGAATAGAGAAGAGGAATAATAGAGAGAAGAGAGAGAATAATAGAGATTAAAATATCCACAAAGGAGTCACTTTATTCAATAAATAAATAAATCATACAAAATTTGTTCGTCCGCATTGTCCTATATTTATTGTCATTCAAACAACCCTAAGACAATGTTTTCTAATCATTAAAGGACGTCAGACATGCCTATAATGGTCCTACAACTTATGCTGTGACCTGTATTTATAGTCATTCAAACAACCCTAACACAATGTTTTCTAATCATAAAAGGACTTCAGACATGCCTATAATGGATCTACAACTTACACTGTGACTCAAAATTGGACTCGTATTCAACCAAAATTTCTATTGTATCAACTTGGTTCACCTTTCCGACAAAAATATCAAAGACTTTTAGGCGAGAGTAAATTCGAAACTCCATTGAGTTCCACATAAAAGACCAAAAATCTTTCCAAATCACAATTCTAAAGAGTTTAAAACTTTCCTAACCGACCTAGACCTAAGGTAGGACTTTTAGATGACATTATATACTCATAATAAGACTCAAAGATCCACTAGAAAAATAGCTCTGAAAAAATTGGTACAAAATTGCGAGAAAATAAAATACTTAACTAACTTTGTAAGACTCCATAAAACTAGAATATAACTAAGCCTAATTTAGACCTAAACTACATCGTCCGTCCTTCGGACTAAGGTTTTTCTTGCTTGGTGCAAATGCTAGGATGTATGTGCATACAGGTTCTGGAAGTCATTTGCCATATTTTGGATATCAAAGCACACTTTGATGAATTGGATGCTCACCTACAAATTCTAGCAATATGCACAGTTCCACAAATTATTTCACTGTTCAGCCGGTCGGATGGGCAAGTTTTGTTGTGAAGCTTCCCCCTTGAGTAATGAAGTTATTCATTTTAAATGCATTGTCTTATGCTGTCTGATTTTGGTTGTGATCTTCAGGATTTACAGGCCGTATGTAGGGATCTAGATTTTTATTTTTGGAGACCCAGTTTTGGAATTTGATTGCATAGCAGCAACTAATTGCAGATTTTTTATTTCTTTATTTTGCTTCCAATACGTTATTTTTTTTTGTGATAATGAGATTAAGAACCAGTCATGTATAGTGTACGTTGATATCTTTTTCATGTAAAACGTAATCAAATGACAGCGCCCTTAGCGTGCAGGTGTTTGATTAGCTCTCCCCAGGTTGTTCCCTGAAAACTGCGCACATTTTGTGACGCCACCAGCGACGGAGTTGGTTTCACCAAAGATTGTGACGAGCTTTTCTCCAAAAAGAGCCCGTGGGGGTCTCCCATGGCGCGAGCAAAGATTTCCAGCCTAATGCTTGCCGGATGTCCATTTCTTGGACGACCTTGAAAACTCTTCCAACCAAAAATCCTTCCTCAGCCTTTTTTTTCCCTCTCTTTTCTTGTTTTATAAAGATCCTGACTTCTGAATGAAGCTGGGGGGGAGAACTGAACGGAAGAGGGCATCATATAAACACTTATATTTCTTGCTTGGCCATGCTCAATAAAACAAAGTGTACATGCTACAAAAAAGAATAAAGGGAGAATGCTAATGATGCAAGGTTCGAAATTATGGCTATCATAGTATTCTAATGATTTTCATAGTTTTGAAGGCCTATCATTGTGCAAGATCTATTCATGACAGAAATTTTAACGATCCCACCTCTACTAATAATTATCCCTTCGAACCGACCTGCGGATGCTTCTGCGTAAATATATTTACCATTTGAAACTTTCCTCTCGTTCTCCTCGACTGGAGGGCTATGATTCGTCGACAGGATCTTGGTTTCCTATGGGCCAAAGAGGAAACCACATCGTTTAGCTCTTAAACTATAGTTTCCAAAGCCATAGAATCTTGTCCACCCGAAGAAGGAAAAGTTATGGGTTTTTGCCTTTGATAATTTACAATTGATAAAACGTGATGATAAAGTAAAAGAGGAGGGCCCTTGCACAGCCGAAGAAATGGAAAATTTCTTATAATTTTAACCTCCAGAGTAGAATCAGCCTGTCCTAATGACACAGGATTGCTATGCCGCTAACCTTTGTCTTGTGTCAGACTAGCTAGTTTTTTATTCAATTTGGGTTGGACGGACTTTCATAAACAAACCCAACTCAAGCAAGCATGACGGATGCTAATTAGTAGGCTGAAGCACGTAGCTTGCACTGCCTTGACCAGAATGATATTCCTGAGCTTGAGCAATATATGCTTAAGTTTGACCTTAATTTCTTGCCGATTGCTTTTCCTAACAGACTAAACCTTTTTAACATGATATTAACTAGTTGTTCAAATTAGCCAGCTGGCGCTGGGCTAGAACTAGCTTTATTGCATGTCAAATCCGTCAACCATCGTTGGTCGAGCCAAGCTTGCATGTAAATGGAAAAATATTGATCTCCAGCTATTTGCTCTCCTAACACTTATTTAATGAATGGAATCAAGTTTTGCCACCCACTGTTTCTGGTATGCACCCATGGTATTGCTCGTGAACGTCTCGCTCTTGGTAGAAGATCAGTTCCTAGGGTTGAACGTGCCTTTACTCAACCCCAAGGTTGCCATGCTGATATTAGTTTTTTGATGAAATATTGCTGATATTAGTTATCTACCAGGAATAAGAAAAGGCCAAAGTCATGGCATTTAGAAAACCATCAAGTTGTTGTACCGTGTCTCTTATAATAAAAGAATGAAAGTTCTTCTGCCTGGCTTTTGCTTCTGATTCTCTTATTCAGGCTCTTCTTCTAGAAAAATTATTAGTTGGATTAGATCCATCATGGACCTAAAATAAAATTATCCTAAGCCGTATTTTATTGTATAAGAATAAGCATGAGAATGTTGAAAGAGCGATAAATGACCATGCTCAAATTTTATTGTATAAAAATAAATAAGTATATAAGAATGAACAAACCATGCATTATCCTCACGGAGCGATCATGAGCGGTTGCCCTAAAGCATAATTTCACACAATCAACAAGTATAATCCTTCACGGACAACTTAAATATACAAAAGGCATTGTAAATAGCATGGTGGCCCACTTTTTTTTTTATTTCAACTGGGGGGAAATCTGTAGGAACTTTTTTTTTTTTTGCTTAAGACGGGTGTTTCATACAATACGTGTACGAATATACCTAATAAAGTCAAAATATAAAAGTTCATGGAGTGCCAATAGCAACTCCCCCTCTCCAGACCAAATGGTATACTTTGAGTGGTAGGCCGCGTAGGCAGCTACCCAGTCAGCCGCCCCATTGGCTTCTCTCAATACATGCTTTGCCTGGAAGGCCCCCCATCTCTCATCATCATCTCTATGTCTCGGATCAGGGGGCGGTCTGTGCCCTCACCCCTCGACTCCCTCTGAATCCATCCGATGACTGTGGCCGAGTCGCCCTCCAAGATGATCGAACGGGCCTGCAGCACCACCCGAACATGTCGAAGGCCCGTCCAGACTGCTTACAACTCTGCTCCTGGAACCGATGTGTCAAACAGCTGGCAGCCACCTGCCGCTACCACCCTGGAGTGCAGGTCCCGAATCACAAAACCAGCACCGCCCCGTATACCGCCATCCAGCACCGAGCCATCGAAGTTGACCTTGAAGAAGCTCGGGGGTGGGGGCTCCTAGGTGAAAAACACCATCTGGGAAGCTGCCGAAGCAGAGAGAGAACCCCAGGTGTCCCAAGCTAACAAAGGTCTATCTGAGGGGTGGGTGGGCCTGATCTCCGTGGCCTGTGCCTGAGCAAACTCCGCAACAAACCTCGGTGACACCCTATGCTCATCGAGTATACGAGCGTTCCTTGCCAGCTAGATCTGATATGCCGTGCAAGTTGCTCTAATAGCCTCCTGACAAGTCTGCGAACTGGCTAGCCACTGTCTCATCACCTGTAGAAACTGTGTCCTAGCACTCTAAGCCTCCTGCGGGATCCCTAACCACTGCCATGCCGACCTCGCCCATGTGCACTGGAAGAGCACATGGTCCACCGATTCCTCAGCTCCACATGTCTCACACTCTGCGGGGAGCCCAAAGCCACGCCTGCTCAGCACTGTTCTCGTCGGAAGGCAATCCCAAAACACCTTCCATAAGAATAGGGCTGCCCTCGGGTGAAGCCCGGACCTCCAGATCCATGTGCAATCCGGCCCCGGCTCATGCTCCTGCTGGATGACACGAGAGAGATCACCCAATCTAACACTGGCCCAACACGAGGTACCCCACACTCTGACATCTAGCCCCGCACAACCTGGTACCGGAATAGAATAGATCCTCTTTGCTAGGTGTGTCCCGAATAGCTGTCGAAGTCTGGCCCCGTCCCACTCTGCCCCTCCTGGTGTTAGGAGGTCGCACACCCGCAGCCCCTCCATTGCCTTTGTATCAACCATGGTCGGCCAACACCTCAAAGGAAGGGCGTCCACCCATGGATCACTGGTCACATCAACGCTCTACCCATCGCTGATCAGCCACCTGGTATTCGCCGACGCTGTCGGCAGGTACCTTCCGATCTCGCGCCACATGAAGGAGACTCAACAACTCTATGGCACCTCTGAACCCCCTCGACCGTATCTGGCTGCCATCATCTGACTCCAAAATTCGTGCGGCTCTAACATGAACCGAACTGCAAGCCGAGCAATAAACGCCTTATGCCTCTCCAAAAGGGACTGCACCCCTAGGCCGCCCTCGTTGGTGGGCAGACAGATCTGCTCCTAGGCCACCATATGCACCCCATGACCTCTACTGTGTGAGCCCCACAAGAAGCTCCGAAGAAGACGCTCAATCCTCAACAGAACCGTCTTTGGTACCACAGTATTGGCTATGCGATACACCGGCATGGACCCAAATACCGATCTGACCAGCGTCAATCTCCCCATCATGGATAGGGAGGATGCCCTCCATCCCTCCAACCTACTTTGGACTCGCTGTACCAGGCCCGAGCACTCTGCCACCCGGAGCCTCCGGCCAGTGATAGGGACTCCTAGGTAGGTCAGCGTCTCCTCCTGCTCCGGTATCTGCAATATCCCTCGGATCTCCTGTCCGACTTTGGTCTCCGTGCTGGGGCTGAAGGAGATTGCTGACTTCAAGAAGTTCACTCTCTCGCCGGACGCTGCGCAGTAGCCCGCCAACACCCTGCGAAGGACCCGTGCCTCAGTAGCCTGCGCCCTGGTCAGAAGAAGACAATCATCAGCAAAGAGTAAGTGAGAAATAGGCCCAGCCCCTGGTGCCGGAGCATAGGCCTCCAGCTCATGACTGGCGCACACTCTCTGCGAGGTACGAGACAAAGTGTCAGCACAAATAATAAATATGGGGATAATGGACATCCCTGACGCAAACCCATGGTGGACTCGAAGAAAAATGATGGAGAGCCATTGACTAAGATAGAAAATCTTGGCCCCCGGACACACCCCATAACCCATCCAATCCACTGCCTGTGGAAGCCATACGCCTCCAGTGCCCGCTGAAGAAAACTCCACCTGATCCTGTCATAAGCTCTCCCCATATCCAGCTTGACTGCCATCAAACTTTTCCGCTGCGATGCTCGCTGAAGATCCCACATCATCTCCTAGGCTAACATGACATTGTGGGAAATGTTCCTGCCGGCTATAAAAGCTCCCTGCTTACGGCTAATAATGCCAGGCAGTAGGGGCTTCATCCTGCCCATAATTATTTTTGCCATAACCTTGTATAAGGTTGTGCACAAACTAATGAGCCTGAAGTGACAAGGTTCAGCTGCATCCTGACGTTTCGGTATGAGCGTGATGAAGGTGGCCTAGAAACTTTTGCTCCAGGCTTTTTACATTGTTACGACAAGTTGATAGCCCGCAACACAAATATCAAGTGGGTCAACAGGAGGAAACCATCGAATGCCTATCCATGAAAGATTCACGAGAAGAATAAGACACTAGCTAGGAATCCTCATGCACACCCGCTGGGATAAGGAGGAGGTTGATATTATCTTGTCTTCTTTATCCCTTTCATCAAAGAATCCCATACGAAGTCCTTACCCCGCCGAAAGGTCGAAGACGTCCAATCAAACGTTGGATCCCCAGCAAGGCTCTTCTGCCAACTCTCAGTAATGGGGACCAAATGCACTCTAACTCGGAGAAGCTGACAGTAGCCGTATGGCCCGTATCAGATTGGAATCAGGATTATGAATTGATCTATCCACAAACGACATAAAACAAGTCAATGAGTCGAAGCCCCACCTCCACTTATACTAGAAAGGTCTTATATTGTAGACCTAATGGTGTCTTGGCTTGTCAGCTTCAATACCATATGCCTTATATGTTTTTTTCTAGACAATATCCAGCTTTTATGAACTCTGAGTTTTCATATAATATTTCTGGATTAACATGAGATGAACAATGAAAATGTACAGTAACAACTGTTGTTATTATATCATGATCATCATAATGGATAATGGGAAGACATCCGTTACTTAGAGTTATATTTTATATATATATATATGGGGTCATGGGATGTTTTTGAGACACAAAGCTCGTCAACTTAGCCGCGCCGCCAAGGCCCGCAGAGGTCTCGGTTAAAAACGTGAATGGTGGCAATTTTCAATTATATTTCTTCAAAAGTAACAATCGATAATAACGATTAGTAAGAAGGACGATGACGGCAGCTGCCGCAGCCTCAACGACAACGACAAGAACAATTTTTCTTTCTTGACTTGTGAGTCAACTAAGCTGGTATGTTTCGAGGTTTGGTGTTTTGTTTTCAGTTACCGTGACGATAAATACGCTTGTACTGCGTAATCCCATACTTCAATCTAGTCTATATATCTGTATGAATCAGAAAATAAAATACATAATTTTTTTTTTAAAAAAAAATCCGAGCAGCTCTAAAGATTGTTTCCATATGGTTAGTCGAATTTGCATATAGTCCGTCATCTTTTATCGTCGTTGTTTTCTACTTTTAGTGCCTTGTTGATGAAATGGACTAGTGGGACGGAGGACTTCTATCTTACAATTGCGTGAAAATGTCTCTCCCCGTTCGTCCAAATTTGAGTCGAAATTTATATTATTAATGCACTGGAGGTTTCTTCTGGCATCACACTGCATGAGTTCCACTTCGGAATCACCCATATATAGCCCAAATGGCAGACCAACGCACCGGAACTCGCCCTGATGCTTTCGATCAACCATTAAAGCTTACCATATGGGCGACTTTAAATATGCATAGAGAGTTTTTTTAAATTTCATTTTTTTTCAGATGGCCATTTGCGCATCTTATTTACTTGAGCATGAGTTGTTTAATCATATATTCATTAACCATTGTTGACGTGCCACAAGTTAAACCCATTTACGGGACTGCAAAATTTGTATAACAATTTTTTTTAGAAAAAATACTCAACATGTTTGTATTGATTGTAGGTCACTTTTTTGTATTTTATTTTGCAATTATAATATCATAAAACATGATATCAAAATTAATCAATGTTCCATGATGCTTGTGGCTATGTCTTATTACAATTATGATTTTAAAGAGTTCACTTAATGAATTTCACCTGTAACGGGGAGATATTTGAAATCAATCTCAACTCAAGCCTTCTCATACAATTTTTTCGAAATTTAGCTTCTCATTCTGACGGTCTACACCAGCTTCAATGACTTAGTGACAAACTTGATTGTCTGTTTGTAATGGACACCAAGGACAATCTTGGATTACCCACTCAATTTGCGTTACCCCCAGTATTGTATTGCAAGAGGCAGAGATAAGAAAAATATATAGTATAAATTGATAAATTAACTGAAATAATAGCAATAGATAGAATGGCATGGACATATAATGCTTGATTTTCAAAATAAAAAAAAAAAATATAACACTTGATTGGCCAATTTGTGGTGTCCAAATCATACAAAAATATAAATACTTTAATGAATATGGCTCCTTTATTCCTTGAAAAAAGTAAAAAAAAAAAGTTAAAAAAAGAGTATGATTTAGCATGTTATACGATTGATGCATGCATTAGCCTATAGCCTATAGGCTGCATCCATCAGTGTTCTTACGTGCCCTCGATTGATGCAGTGCACGAGCCCCATCACATACACCAATTATACGTTACCATGAATAAAAAGTTACATATTTTAGTTGTTTGGTATGCAGGGTTGGATCAAATACTAATCAGATCGGATACATAATTTATTAAAAATTTATCAACAAATCTAATTTATTAATTAAATGGATCAAAAATCAACTTTCAAACCTGCTCATTCCATTAAATAAATAGTCCAATCAATTTGCAATAAATTAAAACAAATTAAACAGCCCTAATTTTTGCCAGCAATACCCATGGATTTAGATGATCTAGTCCTAAATACGATTACCATGTCCTAGGTTGAGCATCCTCTCCAGCCAAACTCGCCTCCATCTTCAAATATCTTGAAATTGTTTAAGTTGTCCAAGTAGCTGTAGCAATTAAAAATGAGAAAACAAATGATACTTCTCATGGCTAGTATCTTTCCACAACATTGTGGATTAAATTAATTTTATGGAAATTAAGTATTAGTTTGGTATCTGCACTTGTATTGGTCCACATGTGCCCGAAAAAAAAAAAGTAAAAAAAAAGAAGAAAGAAAGAAAGAGGGGAAGTGGTGAAAGAAGGATCTTGGTAGCGAAGGCTGTTTTGCTGCAGCCCACAGGAAAGCGGAGACTCTCGGTCGCCATGGCCCGAGGTTTCTCGTCCCAAACTGATGGGATCAACGTAGCCACCAACCCCACCATTACTGGAGAAAGGCTTCGATTCATTATCATACATAAAAAGCTTCTGAAACCTAAACCATTTATATAAGAATGGTTTACATATACGTATCGACCTAAGGCAACTCGTCTCCTCCTTTCTTTCCCCCTCCCTCCCAGTAGAATAGACACCGGTCCCGTGCTCTGGTCTAAAAGTGCCATCTTTTTCCCCATTCTGAGGTTGCAGAAGCGGGGCGTTCTCTAGGGTTTCTAATTTCCTTCTCTGCTGCTGTGGTGGGCGCGGGTGATCGGTTCCTCGGCCTAGGGTTACTTCTTTCTTGATGAAAATTGAAAGCAGCCTGGCGTCGGGAAGAGAATTGGCGTCGGAGAGGGGCAGGCCGTCGACGAAGAAGAGCAGGAAGCGCCGGAGGAGGCCGGGCTCGATGCCGGGGCTGGTCCAGCGGCTGTTCGAGACCTGCAAGGAGGTGTTCGCCGATGGCCGGGCCGGTTTCCTGCCCTCCCCGGAGGACGTCGTTCGACTCCGGTCCATTCTAGGTATCTTGCTGCTCCCTCGTCGTTGGATGTGAAAGCTGTGACTTAGGGTTTCCAGGATTGGAGTAACAATATAGTTTTGTTTGTGTGTGTTATCTGATAAGATTTATATGAGTTTTTAGCCTATAAGAATATGATTAGAAGAACCATATTGCGTCAGGTTTTTTACATCCAATAAAAAAAAAATCATATTGCATCAATTGTACTGATTTAAATTTGGTAGATTGGATGAAAGTGTGTTGTTTACCACGTCTTTTTTTTTCTCTTCCTTCAATGCAAATCCTGTCTGTGGGCTCTCAATTGGACCTGAGCACTAAATTTGGACCGCTTTGTTGCTTAAAGAATCAATTGATGTCGAGCAAAAGATTTAAGGATCATTCATTGTTTAATATTGATTATATTTTATCCTTTTTTTTTGTTGGTTAGGAATAAAATTTTAAGGTTATTTAGCACCCTGCATCCATTTGAAATTTTATGGTGACCTCCCATTGCCTTTCACACAAAAAACAATACATTGTAGGACGTTATAACTTGGGGTGATTGCTTACGTTGCTTCCTTTCCGCTGTTTTTAAGCCTTTCCCATGCAATGCAAAATCTCATGAGTGCTTAAATCTTAATGGAAAGCATGCATTGAGAGAAAGCTTACCTGATTGATTTTTATATAGTGCTTTAGAGCTGCACCTTATTCTCAATGTATTCTTGTTGATTTCATTCTCCTTGTAACACTTGTACGATTTTGATTTCATGATCATGTGCAATGCTGTATTGACTACTCAATAAACAGGCTGCTTTGCAAGGAAACCTACAGATCAGTGTTCTTTTCCTTGTTCAATAGTACTTGTCGAAGCTTGAAGCTTGTTGGTTATGATAATTAGAAGTTGGCTTTGAACTTCCATACACAATAGAGGATACCAAATTGTGGTATGTCTTACGTTTTAAAACACTAGATGGGAGGCCCAGTAGTTACAGCTTATAAAGTTTGAGCTCTTGGGACGAAGTTCTGGCACCTGCGCCAATGACGGCAAGCGGGGATCCATAGGGCAGACATTTCAAAATCTGCCCCATCTAACATGTCTATGCTTTATATGGTTGTTACTTTTTAACACTTTACCTCCTTGTTTCATCCTTTGCCATTTTCAATTAGTATTTTGCAATTTTCCAAGCAAGGCTAGTTTAGTAATTTGCCTCTTAGGTTTCTCTTATTTCTTGCTTTTCACTTTCAGAATCGAGTCTATTGCCTGTTAAGCATGTAGATACACTTATTACTTATATTACATACACTTTCGAATCTGTACATGTGCATACTAAATGACCCTCTATCATACTTGAGATAAGTTAGTACATTATCTCTCATACTTATTACTTATATTACATACACTTTCAAATCTGTACATGTGCATACTAAATCTGTACATTATGCAAGCATGTGAAGGTGATGATCACATCGCGAAGCGTGTGCTCTATCATTGTGCATCATTCTTCTACATTTGGCCTTCCACTAAAACTGCTGCACAAGCACTTGATCCATTTTCAAATGCCGCCCCTGTGATGTCTTATTCTGGAAGGCCCGAAGCAACTCATCCTATATGTTTAGATAGGGACAACCACAGGATTAGGGGCAATATTTTTCGGTCTACTATATTTGCTTTAAATGATTATGAGTAGGTCTATTTTATTGGTCAAATCCAGAAGCATTTTCTTATCTTATTATTGTTGCTGGGTGTACAACTGCATGCAATGTGTGTATGTCATGTCTCTAATTTTCATTTACATATATAACATACTTGCATCTCTAGAAAAGGCTGCTGACTATATTAATATGTAGACTCTTCTTTAGTTGTTGATTGTAACTATGTTTGCTTTTATGCAGATAACATGAATGCATCAGATGTTGGTCTAAGTCAAAACATGCCATATTTTTGGAATGTGGAGCCCCAAGGAACACCTCCGATAACATACCTACACCTTTACGAGTGTGATAAGTTCTCGGTATCTCTCATACTTGAGAGAATATTGTTTTAATCATAGTGAAAACCCTCTACATATTTTTACTTTTTTTTTTGGGTGTTCAACTGCCTCACATTATGCTTGTTTCCTGCAGATTGGTATTTTCTGTTTGCCTCCGTCAGGTGTCATTCCACTTCATAATCACCCTGGTATGACTGTATTTAGCAAGCTTCTCTTTGGCTCCATGCACATCAAGTCGTATGACTGGGTTGATGTTCCTAAATACTCCAATGATGTCATCAACCCTGCACACTGTAAGCTCTGTTGATATCCTTTCTAATTATTACAAAAATAGGTTATTTCTGACTTCCATTTTATTTTATGATTAATCATTATGCTTGTCTTCTCACTATCTTTCGTGCTTTTTCCATATATCTAGTTGTAGTCTAATCCTCATAACTTTTCTTTTCCAACTAATTTTATGATAATCCACGTTCTTTTGGGGGGTGCTGTAGCAGTACAATCCCCAGGAGTGTGCTTGGCAAAAGTAAAGACCAATGCCATCTTTACAGCACCATGCGAGGCCTCCATACTTTATCCAGCGGATGGTGGCAACATGCACTGTTTTACTGCAAGGACATCTTGTGCGGTGCTGGATGTCCTAGGTCCTCCTTATTCCGACCCTGAAGGAAGGCATTGCACCTATTACAATAATTTTCCCTATGCAAGTTTTCCTGGTATGGTTTGTATCCTTTCACATGTTTAATTTATTCTAATGGTACGTTCATTTATGACCTGTTTGGAGTTTAGCAAGGGGCATACATGTTTGAATATAAACAAACAGTGTCAATAAGGGATTAATCTTTTTTTTTTACATCTCTGCTTCTTTTCTTCAGCATCACAATAAATATATTATAATTTTTCATGCCGTCGTCGTTGTTGTCGTACCTGTCATTATCTTAAGTAATTGCATTTGCATTTCCACCATCATACCTGTGATTCCTTGTCCCACAACTTTTTCCTGTTTGAATGTGTAGTTGGACTAACAGGTTAGGAATTGTGTCGATATTGTTTATCTATATCGAGCGAACTTAATAATCATGTTGGAGTACTTTGCATGGGAAGTCAGCATAGGTTCTTAATCAAAGTTGTTTAATCGAGGGGTGGGACCTGCACCATGGTGTTGGGTCCTATGGCCCCCAAGAAACCATTTCCCTAAAAGAAAGAAAAAAAAATCAAATCCTTTCGCACTTACGCATCCTTCCCCGACTCCATGTGATACTATTGATGTTCTGCATGCAGTTTTCTCACCTTTTTCAAACTTTTTTAGTAGACTGGTAAGTTTTTCTTGGTCAATTTGCCCTAGTGGGTACCACATGCCGTTGCCTAGATTTTTAGGCTATGGGAACTTCTTGTTTGCACACATTGATAGGTACATCCTTCAAGCTTTGAAAATTCTATTTCTCCTCTATCTTGAAGCATTGATGCTCGTCTCAAGAGGCTGCTAAAACACCATCTTCTTGCACATGAATTTAGTGTTTGATGACTTCTCTTCCCTGCTCAAGCAAAACAAAAGAAAAGATCCTCAGGCATTTTTTAGGAGTTTATTAAAACAATTTTGCATTACGTCGACATAACAAACAAACTAACTGGATGATAGGATGTTATTGGATTCTTTGTTTCAGAAACTGCGGTTCTGGTGCCTGGTGAGGGTGAGGGGTATGCTTGGCTGGAAGAGAGGGAGAAGCCAGATGACTTCGTCGTATTTGGGGCAAAATATAGCGGTCCAAGAATCATGGAGCGCTAATTTATATGATGATTTTGGCAGCTAAGAAAAACAAGGTTCTCTGCAGTTTGAGTGTATATACACAGACTTGAAAAGAAAGGGATGAAAGAATAAAATTCCCGGAGGGGTTGTGCACGCTCTTCGACAGATCCTTTGTTTCCAAGGTAGACCTTAGTGGAAGGATTGCTGTGGCACCGAAAAGCTTGTATCTTAAGTTTATCTCAGGTATCATCGCTTCATAGGGAAGAATTCAAGTTCTCGTCATCTTATTTTTGTCAAACGTGTTCTCTGTTTAGCAAAATCATGAAACATGTATTCCAGGCATTAATCATAATTTAATTCAAGGGTTTCTTTTTCTTTTATGTGGTGCTTTATTCTTGTTCTGAATTCTTATCCACCCACAGCAATATGGGGTCCATTAAGATGAGCCTGACATCCTAGGATTCTAGAGGATTTTATCATTTCAGCATCTACTTGCCTTTGTATGTATGTTCTGTAACTTTATGTCCTCTGAACTCCAAAGGCTTCTTCTCATCCATCGCGAGCTCACGTTTTAGACATCCAAAATTTTGGCATGGGTTGACGGAGAATAGCGTCCGTTGGATTTAGGGCGTGCACCGACCTTCTCGCAAGCCGATGCTTTGTAATAGTCTCTTGGTTGTTGTCGAAGGTCTTTCTTATCTGTTGCATCCTACAAGGAATAATGCCCTTGTTCCTGCTGAGCTCCTTGTACACTTACAAATAAGTGTACATCATTGGTTTATAAAATTGTGTGCGGAGATCAGAGCAAATGTGCAATGGCATGATGGCTCTCTACATCTTCTTCTCCACCCTCTACTACTTGAATACTCCGTATTGTCTATTGCTTCACCGTCGTTAACAACCTCGCCATCTAGTTTGCCGCTGCTGCTGCTGCCTTCCGCACCATTATCTCCTATGATGTTCGTCTTGCCTCCCACATACGAGGTCGAACTCTACATCAACCCTGTCCTCCACCAATATATATCTTTGTAGCCTTCCAAGATTGCATCTTTCCTCCCTAGATTCAAACATATAGCAGAATTGAGGTTGAATTTGCCAAACTGCAGGCTCCAATGATTCGACCATGCAGTGGGGAGCTAGGGCTTATGGCGTCATACATTGTTGTGTTTGCGTGTTCCATGAGTTTGCCAAGTTCATGGTGGAGGATACATGGATGGTGGTTCGCATCTATCTTTATCCGAAGTCATACGGTGATGCGTGCATACACTAGATCAATGTCATCATATGAGAAGAAAAAGAAAAAAAAAAAATCTAATCCTATCTTTTTGTGTAAAATCAATTATGAAGTTTTTTTTTCGCAAAATTCCATAATTCCAAATTAAAGATTCATGCGCTTAACTATAACCATGTATCTTTATTTTTCCAGGAACCAACCACACTTGGGCTACAAAGAAGACAGATTTAATACCACGACCACATGCGACAACTGCAAGAGAATTAAATTCTTCAATCGTAGTTTATAACCTGTATCATTTTGGAAGACTGGAGAGTGATCTTTCTAGTTTTCCCTGGACTCCCCCTGTGGACTCGGCTTGTTCTATTTGTCGCCCGTCAGGTGCCATTCCGGTGGGTGGCACTCGGTATGGCTGATTCGAATGGTTTTGCTACTTCCAACTGGACTCAATGGAACCCTTGTGCTCATTGCCCACAGTTTCTCACGTAGACTTGTTACTTCTCTTCTTTATTTGTCGTCTCGGTTGTTGTTTTGATCATTGCAGCCCAAGTAGACTGCTTGCTGATAATCGATTGCAAGTGGGGCAAAGCATGCATTGCAAATACTGTAGGTTTTAATACTGATGTTATTTCTGACGTGGTTAGGAATGACTAAAGTTTATCATGAATGACAAAGCCTTTTTTGAAAAATATTATCATCTTGCGGGAGATTTTGACAGTGCTAAGGTGGGTGTTATCTTTCGTTTATTTCCTGAGGTTGCTAAAGAGGATGCAGGAAAGGTTGAGCCATTTATTGTTTTTCAACTAGCTATTGGATAATTTGTAAGAGTTGTTTGCTTGTCAATTTATTGTTTTTCATTATCTCAACAATTAGCTTAGTCAGAGACTATCTCTTCTCCCTCTTTGGTTTTTCCAAAGAAAAACCAAAAAATATATAGAAAAAGAAAACATAGTCATCTTTCGAAAATTTCGAACCCTAGCTCGCCCTAATCGAAAGGCTAAAAACCGTGAGTTGTCGTCGTTAATTATGGTTTGTTCATGGAGTCTGGACTGTGTTTCTTTTCCCATGTTATACATGGCCATCTGGCACGCTCCAATATCCCCTCTAATAAGAGCTAACCCTGGAAGAATGTGATGTAATGGTTTTAACCTATCTTGCTTGCCGAGTTTCCATCCAACTTAATCCATTCAATAACCGTCCATCCCAAGCTCGATGAAGACATTTCCTTAATGTACAGCTTAAATTATAACATTGTGTATGCAGCTTAAGTCAGGGTAGAATATCCAACTGATAAGCTTGAAGAGAATGATGCACTAGTTCTTGTTTCCTTGGATGAACATAAATGGGCTCATGGGCTCAATATCATGTCTTTGGCCCAAAATGGCCTCCCGCAGTGTTCGGCAGCTATCAAATCGGCGCGGTTGTGGCCCATAGACGAACTTGGTCATAGTAAAATAGCCAGGTCTTGGCCCATGGCTCATCCAATGGGCTGTACTACTTAGGAGTTTGATATATTCTTTATGGAAGGCTCATGCTTGGGAAGATATACAAGTTTTTGGTAAATTTGTATTTTCTTCCAATAACTTTCTGAATATTCTTTTATTTTTTTTCAAATTCCAATAAAAGCTTGAGATCACTATGAATCAACTCAGGGGTCTCCAACTACGTCCTTTGGGAAAGGAGGACCATTTTCATTACCCACGAGGTGCTTTCCCATTTACGACGGTCGAAGGCAAGATTAATTAATTACTATCATAGTGTCCGAAACACCTGATTTATCGATCAAACGGTTCTGATTTAACATGCCTAAGCCCTGACCTGTAAGGCTTATGGTGTGTCATAAAACAGTAAAATTCATGCCCATGGCTTTCTAAGTTCTTCCAAATGTTTCGCATATGATTCCAAAAGAGAAGGACATAGATGACCTTTTAATACTTAATACTTTCCTAGCCATTTTTAAACATCATCTGAACTCAGAGAGTCGGTGTTCCAATCTCACTTCCACAATCTCTCCCCCCATTTAATAACACCAAAGTGAGAATTTTCTCTTCTTCCCGGTGTGAATTTGTTCATTGACATGTTCATAGCCTAATTTCCTGGCTCCTACAATGGAAGACGTAATCCTCCTTTGACGCTTGGATTGTTCTTGTTTTCAAGAAAGACACTTGGGTTATTCTTATTGCAGATAATTAGTCTGCTCAATAGTGTTGCGTCACAAGAAAAAAAAAAAAAGAGAAACCTGTTCAATAGTGAATATAGTAACCAATCTTCCAGGGAGATGGTTATATTTTAATTTGATCGGCCGAAGCCTAGATCTCTTAGGTCAACTTGTTCACCTAAGTTGGTGCAATAATTGGTTTCATCAAGTTCAAGTGATACACTTTGATTTGTTTCATCCCAATCTAATTTCATCATCTGGTTATGTATAAAAATTGATTTGGAAGAAAGGCAACCTGAGTTGAAAAGGTTCTATTTTTCACGTTTTTGTCACCACAAATAATAATCAATGCCAGCCAAAGGCTTGGATCTATAGGAAAATGGGACCTTAAAAGGACCTAAGAGTAATACTAGACCTTAGAGTAATACCATGTGAACTTAAAAATAAAGTGGTAGGCTTTATGCAATGTTCATTACTCATTGCTCATCTATTGGTGCAACAACTCTTTCGGGCATTTTTTTATCTTTCGCATGAAAAAAGGATTAACCTTCCTTTGTGTGAATCAACTGTTAGATCACACAATGAATGCTTAGAGATCCATACATGAAGATGAATTAGAAGGTTCGGAGTTCTTTGAGACCTACATATGATTAGATCCAATGGTCAACTATCTTGCGAGAAAGATGCAGCCCGAACCATTCATGAAGAAAGATAAAGCTATGTAGCTAAACAGATGAAGCACAAATGCATCCGGCCCGTGGAGTTCTTGACTTTAGTAGATCGTGGCATCATCCAAGTATGTCATTTTTTTGATAAAGAACTAATAATGGCAGTAGACTTTCTGAAAGTAGATTTAATAAACCCTTGTTTTCAAGTCATGTTGGTGATGGTTACAACAACAATCCAATCACTCCAGCAGTGGATGGATCGTGCCTATAGAAAACAAGTCAGGTCGCACTCACTATGTAGGGACCAGTCTTTGTTTAGGGCTATCTATTTTCTTCGCAACATTAGGAAGCAAATCTTAGTTGAAGTTGTGCATCAAGGTGCATAACACTAAAGAAAACAAGAGGTCCAACCTCAATTGATGTGCTCAATTCAATGCTTGATCAAAGCATATGACCTACTTCAATATGATAAAGGCAATTTGACGTGACCTATTTGTTTTATAACAAGAACTTCAAAGTTAAAAAGCTTCAACAAGCTGCAGAACACCCCTTATATATAATAATTGCCTGTGGGCCATTATACAATTGATTGGGCTCCTTGTACACATGAAAACTTTTAAATCAGTTTAATTTTTCTTTGATGGTTTGAAGTAATAGTCACTAACTTATATAGGAGTAAGCTTAACCTATCATAGAATATTGTTATGGACCCGATAATGCTTGGAGAAAGTAATAATGAGTTAGCATAAAGTGGAACCCATGAATCTTATTAGGTGATGCTTGCTTGCTTGCTTATTCATGTTAAAAAGTCTCAAACCTGCTGTCTAAACTGAAAACAACAATAGCGAATGGGCAGCTTCCAATGCACTCTGGACCTATCGCCGGAGAAATTATTAGGTCGATTAGGTCCACCATGGACGTAGGGCGAAATGAATCCACCTAATAATTTAATCCTGGGATGAAATGAATCCATCTAGGATGATTTCATCCTAGGTCTACAATCGATCTGGTCTATCTAATAATTCAAGCTCATTGCAGGATCCTACTTGAGTCCCAAAAACAAGAGCATGCAAAGCAGACAAGTTGCAGCTGCTTGACTTTGTACTAACATTAAACTTGTTGTAAGTTCCACACGAAAAAGGACACTACAATCATGAGGTGAACTTGGAGGTTTCTGCTCGAGTCCTGGCTTTTTA
Organism: Phoenix dactylifera; assembly: GCF_051530095.1. NCBI lineage: Eukaryota > Viridiplantae > Streptophyta > Magnoliopsida > Arecales > Arecaceae > Phoenix > Phoenix dactylifera. The sequence continues at coordinate 29,319,046 of NC_143201.1, read as the reverse complement.
AGGAATGCTTAAATCCTGGTTCTCTCCCTTTCTTATAATGTTCAAAATGTTTAGTGCAATTTTTGAGAATGTAAAGATCAAAGGCATTGGGTTCTTTTTTCTCAAAAGAAAGAATAAAAAGAGGAAGAAAGAATGAAAGAACGCATTAGGTCACTAAAGAACCTAGCCTTCTTTTATTCAAATATTAAGTTAGATAACAAAACTTGAGTTACAATGATAAATGCATGACCTAAGTCATTTTATATCTCAGTAATCATTGACCACTTGTTGCATAAAAGAAGGCATTAGGATCCAAGGACTTTGTCAGGTTATTATTCTTACTAATTAGAATAATTAGAGCTGCTTGGCTGGGCCAAATCATATTGTCAACTAAATGACTTAATTAATTACATTGGACGAGTAATATTGGCCTCATGAAGAAGAGCAATGGTTGTCGACAACATCAATTGTTGCAGATGGTATTAATCCCACCAGGCCATTCATACACCACTAATCAATTTGACTGGAGTGACAGGTCATGGTATACCAAATCCAAATCCCAAGGTCAGTTTACATCGTTAAGCACACTTCTTCTTTGGGCTTTTCGCATATTGGACCCATATTTCTCAAAATTATTTATAACTTATGTTACCTTCTCAAGCTCCTGCAAAAAATATCTTAGGTCAAGTTTTCGATCAACAAATCGGGATCAAGACCTTATCTTAGATGTTACGGGTGTCATTTATATTTTATAATAAAAGTACCTTTCTTCTTTTTCTTCTTCTACTTCTTTCTTCTTTCCTCTCCAAGTTATTAGATCTCGAGGAGTGAAATCCCCTCCCCCTCCTTTTTTTTTTTTTTCTCCCCAAAAAATATTAAAATATTATTTAGATCGAACGAAGTCAAGGTATATAGTATAAGGAGAGGCCCATTGGAGATGGTCTTGGCAGCCATCCTTGCAGCTGAATTCAGTATCAATTAATATGGATTTAAAGTCGTGGACCCGGGTTGAGACCAATTTAGGGTAGTTACACCTCTGATTAACTTAACTAGGATTCTTTTTATATTAAATTTGGGGGATGGAATGCCAAAGGAAGGTGCTCCTTCCAATATATATGGTTGGAAATTGTCTGAGTTCATTTGTAAAAGATTGGATTCGATATGTGAGAAAAATTATTCATGTTTTGAGCTACTAATAAATAATAAAGGCAAATAGCTATCAATTAAGACCGACAACTACCCAACGCTGTTCGGAACAATCTTGCTGACTCTAATCTGTCCTAAAAAGTCTTCATAATACCATGGCTATCGTGAGAAGACCAACTCAGATCAAACATCCAATGGCCCACCTTAGGTGGGAAACCAATATCTCTCTGAAAACAATTTCAGCAGTTCCTGGGTTGTGGTACGTACATGAAAAACATTTGTAAAGAATAAATATATAATTTTTCTTACATAAATATCCTCCTACAAATTTAAATTTATATGAATAACATTTTACAATTTATATTTATTTCTATCATAAAATATTATTTTTGCGCAAATGCTCCTAATATAACTGTTTTCGAACACCGTTAATAAAAATCAAAATTTTATTTTAATTAAAATAAAATAAAATTTAAAAATTACTTTTTTGTCCTTCATCACGATTATCTTATAAATATTTTTTTTTTACACATCTATTCATTAAGAATAGTCTAGTCATTTTAATTTACAACCATTAATTTTTTAACGGCATTAGATAGTATGGATACATAAGCAAAAATAAGGATAAAAAAGGATAGAATAGCAAAACAAGTATTTTACAAAGGTATACATGCAACTATCGATTTGAAAGGATATGCATGCAAAATTTGATATTTAAGAAGGTATTTATATAAAAAAATCTATAAATATATAAATATATATATGACACTATGAAATTCTTGCGGTACAAACAAACATTTTATATGAAGTAACCTTTTTCATTAGAGAGAGAAAATTCTGACCTTAATATTATTTTATCATATGATATTTATTCACTCTGCTATATTTTTTTGTCTGGCTGGTAGCACTACAGAAACAGAGGGTTTTTCCAACTCTTTTCTACCGACGCTAGGTAAAAATATCGGTAATTTTGGCAAAGGCGCCAAATTTCTGTGCTATGGCATAGCACTTTCCAAGCCAAACCCGGTCAACGGAAGACCAGAAACAATTAAATAAAGACCAAACCCTTGATGAAATAATACCTTCCAAGCATCAAATACCTATGGAGTTTGATAAACTATTAATTATTGTCTTCACGTTTCTCCCTCTCGGGGCTGGTTTGACAAAGGCGTTGAAAGCTCGGCCTCGCACGGTCCGATAAGTTGAAGTAAGACGGTTCAGAAGGGAGGTCTCTTCAATCTCATTGACTCCTTCAGCTTGCTCCCCTTTCTCCCCTTCCTTTGATTCAATCTATTGACGAGCGATCCCCCTTAAATAATAGATACATTGACTAATTGTTTATCTTATTAAGCTGCGCCACTAAAGATTTTCCAAGTCCATCACTGCACGTATTAGCATGATGTCGCACGTACAGTATTTTAATAAAAAAAGTCCGCCAAAGGCCTTGACAACCATGCGAGGTACCTACTTCTTCTTTGAATCCACCGTGCCCGTTTTATTTGATAGCAATGACATTAATTCCATGTTGGACCTTCTCTCATAATAAAATGGGCGGCAATGTCTCCCTTTACATCAAAAGAAAATGACATCAATTCCATGAGACTGAATTTGGTCAAATGGTTATTAGACTATTTGATAATTAGATAATGCGTCTGGCTATATTTCAAGATTTGAGATGGATATGATTATCTATATATATATATATACACACACACATATACATATCGCATCAATACATTACACTTTGTATGCATTTTAATGCCCCCATGTGTTGTAGTTGATGTTTGCTGCACCAAACATTCGAGTGATATCATAAATGTTGGACCTACGCTTGTCCCTATCTGTAGTTAATGTTGTCGCACATAAGAATTATCGTATAAATGAGGAATTTCGTTAATTGATGATCCATTTGTTTGCATCAAATCAAGTATATATTTTGATTGGTTGTTTTCATCAAATCAAGTGTTGAAAGTTCGCTTAGGAATAGAGTCCAATGGGTGGGCCTGCAAGACCGCCAATTACTAAAGTATCATGCATCCAACGACTTTCCAGCCAATCTGAAGTCTTGGTTGGTATCTCAAGTCTGTACATAGTTTGTTTGCACAGGAGTTGGCAGTGGAGGGTAGGGGAAGCGACCTAAGGCGTGTATGAATTCACCGTCGAGATCTAGGAAAGGGAAGGTTTCCCCTCCCCCGAACCCCCTCCCCTTCTAAGGGTTAGGGAACCCAAACCTCGTAACCTTACGTTCGGAAACTTTCAGGGCTCGTTTGGTTCGCGGGAAAAGAAAGGGGGAAAGTGTGGTCAACGGGAAAGTAATGAGATGCCTCTTGTTTGGTTGGAGTTTTCAAAGGAGAGAGAAGGGAAAGTTGTATTCCCATGGGAATGTGATTCCCACATTTCATGAGAAAGTCTTTCCCATGAGAAACATGGGAAAGTTACTTTCCCATGAGGCGGAAATCACTCCATTTTTACTTTTTCCCAAAAAGTCCCTTCAGCATTAAAGAAGCATTAAAGAGGCATTAAAAATCTAATTTTTATTAAGGGCATAATAGGAATTATATATAACTTTCTTAGGAAAGTGGATGGCCAACCAAACATAAGCACCTTGGAAATTTGTCACTTTTCCATGATCAACCAAACATGCCAAAAGTACTTTTCTAGGCATCCTCTTCCTAGGAATTTGTTTCCCAGGAATCATATTCCTAGGAAGAAAAATGCTTCTCGCGAACCAAACGAGCCCTCAGGATATCAGGGGATGGGATGGTTTTCCCTCCCCCGAACCCCCTCCCCTTTCTTATTAGGCTATGGAACGTTACCTCCCTAAAGCCCCCCTCGGGGGGGGGGGGGGGGGGGGGGGGGGAATAGGAGGTAATTCAACTAGACGAAAGGCCGGGGGGCCCATCCTCCAAACCTCCGGTGTTCTCAAACGGCGAAGCCTTATCGCTTCCGGTTTTGAATCCAATCCCTAACCTCAGAAATTGGATCTAAAGTGGGATTCCAAGCACCCGATCTACGCGTCCAACATTAGACACCCAAAAACGCCTCCTAAACTATCTAATCACTACCCCACGTCTCGAGTTTCTAACCAATAAGGATTGGTTTTAGCTTTCATTTGCTTGCGCTATTGCTATCAAAAGTCTAAATGCCCTAAATACCATCTAGTGTAGATACATCCAAAAAAATTAAAAAATAATACATCATAGAGAGCGCTAGGCAACTCCATTTCTTCGATCCACAGAATACTTCCAGAATAATCAGCCTAATCTGAAACTTAACATCACCCTTCACCATAACCCGAATATTCCGAAGTAGAGGGCGACGCCCATCTGCGCCACCAGATCCAATATGGTATAGCGTTTCAAGAGTCCATCCTATAGTACAACTAGTTGGATAGGATAAATAATTATCTCTATGTCTTAGTAAGAACTCTTTGTCCCTAAGAAGAAAAAAAATAATAATGTATAGAAGGATGTGGCATCATGTTATATGAATTGGTTTTGTTGGTCAACATTAAATACCCCATAAATTGCCCTATGGTTAACAGCTTGGTCGTGTATACGGTCATCTCTGAAAAATAAACAGGTGACGGTGCATGTGCTCGCAGGAATTAAAATAAAGCTACCATTTACACGATTTCTCTTCCCACTTGTTGAGAAAAGAAGAAGTCCAAGAAAAACCGAGTGCGAAAGCTATTGGTCCTGGCGAAGAAAGCGGCGCACGGAGCGCGTCCGTAGCTTGAACGGAGCCGCAACTACCTAACCCGTACTACCAAAAAAAATTGGCAAACGTTGAAACCCAAGGAGAAATTAGAAGCCGAGGCATTTTGATTTTGGGCACGACGGGGTGGGGCCATTTTGGTCAACATCGGAAAAAAAATCAGCTGGAGGCCGTCGAGATATGACCGGAATCCCCGCGCGAGTTCGCCAACCCAACGTTTCAACGCCTTGGGATCTTAAAATAATTCGATTATATTACCCACCGTCCTTCTCGAACACCAGCCGGCTCGCCGGAATCTGCTGATCGGAATCTTGCGCGAGACCTCCGGCGCCTCTGCATTATTTTATGCTTCTCTATGTAAATGGTACAGCTAACTAAGATCACAGCACTAATAATCTATGCTATTCGATTCTTCTAATCATCTTTCAGTCTGTGGTTGCGTATTTGTTTATTTTTCAAGTTATCTCTATACATACATACATACATATATATATATATATATATATATATATATATATATATATATATATACATACATACATACACACACATACATACACATACAAAGCTTCTTATACTTTATTTGCTTGGAAGGGTCCTTGGATCTTGGATCATGTAATGATTCTTGACATATAATCGCGAGTTTGGCATCTTGGTTTTACACCACAAGAAAGAAAATTCAACATTTGGGAAATTCAAAAACGCACCAAAATTTGAAAATATATTAGGTAAGACTTAACTATCCAAGTGTGGGATGAAATGGGCTATGCCAACGCCCTACCAAAACCTAAAGGTCTGCCACCCTAGGAGACGACTGCAATGAGTCTTCATAGAAGCTACCCTCCTCCTTCTCTAGGGTTTGGAAGAACCTACTTCCAACCAACCAGGAAATAGCCCGCCAAACCTCTAAAAGAAGTACAAGGTTGTGTGCAAAAAAAAAAAAAAACTCTTTGGATCAGAATAAGATACTCTATAGCCGGAAGATATTTTGTCACAACTAAAAATGTTACCCAAAAAAGCTAGCTTGAATGTATTTTGGGAGTTTTTTTACTTCTGTATAAGTATTCAAAATTTTTCCGGCGAATAATCGATATGAGATTAAACATACACCTGCACAAGTCCTCACATACTTCCTCCGTTTAAGTCGTGACATTCTCGTCAGACTAAGAGTATAAATTTATTCAAATCCAATCACAACCATGAAAATTAGCCTGTAATCAGCCTCAATGAGCCCGTGTTGGAGTATCCCCTAGTCCACATGGACCATAGGCCGGATCCACTCTGATATCATTTTATAACAACCTAGGATCTCACCTAAAAAGGCTAACCTGTTTAAGCTCTAGTGTCCTCGTTAGACTAAAGAGTCAAATCCATTCAAATTCAAGCACAAATATCACAATCAGCTCGGGGTTAGCTCAAATATATCCGTGCAGTAGTATCAACTAGTCTATATAAGTTATGGATTGGGTCTGCTCTAATACTATGTATCACAACCCAGAATCTTATCCAAAAAGGTTAACCTGAAGGTATCTTTTGGGCTCCTTAGTTCTATATAAATATCCAAGATCTTTCCAATGAATAACTAATATGGAACTAAACACATGTATGCACAAGTCATCATATATTCGCTTTTAAATTCTCTCACAGTGGTTGAAATAAGGTCCCTAAGAAAGAGATGCAGGATGCTATTCCCTAATTCTATATGTGGTAGTTTGAGCATGATCCCCTCTCTTGCAGTGCAACTAGTGGCTCCGGTTTTGGTCATTGCCTTGATGACCGAGCCATCCCCTTCTGATTCCCTCATCTTAACAAGTCTTATGGAAGAATCTCGACGGGATACAACCTCTATTTTTTCTAGTTTCGTGGGCAGATGTCGAAGGACAACCAAAGAAGTGTTCATCAAGAATCCTTTTATTATGATCCGCATGCAATATCTATGCTCATACTCTTTTTTCCCACCGGGAAATATATAAGTCAGTTTTTATTGTAAGAAATAATGGGAATATTATTTTGGAATGTGAGGGGAACGAGGAAACTAGCAAAATGAACTTAGATTAGGGACACTATGAATATCTCTAAATGCTCAGTGGTTTGTTTTCAAGAAACTAAACTCAATCGGATCACATCAGATATAATCTCTTCAGCATATGGAACGACCTTTGATTCATGGGTATCAGTATGCAGTTGGCTCAGTATGAGAAATTTTAACCTGTTAGAACTCTGTTTGTGAGGATCCTTACGGGCATGTGTTTAGCCCCACATCAGTTATTCGTTGAGTAGATCTTAGGTACTTATAATATAAAATCAAGAACTCAAATAATACCTTCCGGCTAGCCATTTTAGGTAAAGTCATGTATTGTGACAAATGGTATCAAAGCGGACCTAACTCATAATCTATATAGGCAAGAGGACACTACAGCATGGATACATTGCAGCCGACCATGGGCCGATCATGGTGATTATGACTAGGGGACACTGCAACAAAGTTCGATTATTTTTTGAACAATCGTAGGCCAGAAAGATCTTCAAGGATTATTTCAATCTCTTGAGGATGATCTTCAAGAACCATTTCCTTATCTCCCTCCTTGGAGCAAGAAGATTTGGTGCAAAATGGTTGCTTCAATCCTACAAATGAGCAAAATTGCACTCCTCATAAATGGAGAACCCGCGCACAAACTGGATTCAGACTAAAAATGGAATTAAGCAAGGAGGTCCCCTCCCTTCCCTCTTTTTTTATTTTGGCGACTGATGTTTTAGATCGCATGCTAAAGGTGGCAGTAAGGAACAAGATGATTAAAGTAATGGGAACCTCAAATAACTCAGCTGAAATTCTTATACAACATGCAGATGATACTCTAGTTCTATACAGCACAAGCAAGAGGTACGCATCTGATCTCAAGTTTATTTTATACTCTTTTGAACTTCTTACAGGGCTCCAAATAAACTCTTAAAAAAATTCGTTGATTGGAGTGGGGATATCAGATTCGAAATGCAAATCTTTTGCTGACCTGATGGGCTGTAGCTTATCAAAATTGCCAACAATTAACGTACTCGAGTCTTCCCTTACATTTAACCAAACTCAGAAATTCAGATGTATCTCCTTAGTAGAGAAAATAGAGAAAAAACTATCAGCATGGAAGGCTAAGGTTCTGTCCATTGGAGGAAGGCTGGCCTTCATCAATTGGATACTTGGATCATATACTAGTCCATTGGATGTCTTCTCTCCTCATACCGGCTGAGATAATCAAGAAAATTGAGAAGAATCGTAGGGACTTCTTGTGGAGAGGAAGTATGACGTGCTATGGGTGCCATTGTCTTGTTAGGCGGTCGCAGGTTTGCAGACCCAAGGAAATAGGAGGATTGGGACTTATTAATCTCAAAATCTTTAACCAATTAATGTCTATTAATAAAGAGATGGTGGAGATACTATAGAGAACACGACAGGCCTCGGAGAAGGATTATTTAGAATGCAGATTATGCAAGTAGATTACCAAATCAGATAACCCCTCTATCAATCAGGGTCGGCATCCACTAATTGGAAGAGTGTGATGAAGTCCAGAAATTAGTTCTTTCAAAGCTTACGTCTCAAGGTTGGAGATGGGAATCAAACAGCCTTCTAGCAGGATGAATGGGAATCAAACATATTTGGCAGCAAATCATGAAGGCGCTTCACACACCACAATCACTAAGTGGTATAGAAGAACTGTGGACGACATGGAGAAATAAATGCCCAAGGATGCATCAAAGACTACATGGAATTGCTTAGCATATCTGTAATTTGTTGTTGCTGAACGAAATGGGCGAATATTTTGATTCGAGGCAAACTCTCAAATCCTGAAGCAAAGCATTTTTTTTGCTGGAAAGTTGGACTTCTACTACACCAACTGCTGTCAAGTGCTTCAGGGAGTGGGACTTTCTGCATGCCTTTTTTCTTTAATATATCTACCGGGTGGCTTGACCTCCCGTTCCATCAACAAATGAAAAAAAAAAAACAATCAAAGCGTCAGCCATGTAACCAAACCCTCCATCCCCTCTGAACAGCTTGTCTCAAGAAATAGAAAGAGAAATGAAATATGATACGGATGAAAAGGATGTCAGAAGAATGCTAGTTCACACACTATTGCATGCATATATATATATATATATATATATATATATATATATATATATATATATATATATATATATATATATATATATATATATATATATATATATATATATATATATATATATATATATATCGGTGACAAACAAAAAAAAAAGTTGTTTATCTAACTAAACCATGTGGGAGTTTCTAAGAAGATGTAGACTCATTCAGGAATTAACAATGAATAATTCATAAAATTCATGACTGTTTATTTAGTTTATAAGAATGGAAGAATGACTTGGAGGATCGTTTTGCCGATAATGTATTTCTGGATATAGAATGTGAATGTTTTTCACTGATTTGGAGAATATAGTGATCATGTCAGTTTGTGATTTTCCTTTTTTTTTAAAAAAAAAATTGTAAGATCAAGCCATTCGGACTTGCTAAACCACCAGCCAGTGGTCAACTATATATCCCACCAACTTCAATGCTACGCTCGCACATTTTGTGTTTTGTTTTAAAATCGGAAGTAGGTATCTTCCATCAGATATGTCTAAACTTGGTGCCTTAAATGACAGTACTGTTTGCTGTCATTTTTGCGTCTTCGATCGTGATAGAGGACAGAGCCAGTAGATCAAACAGCTACATGTTCTCACTTCACCTAAAGCAGTCTACGAGCGATAGGTCATGCACGAGCATACGCTTTGGACTACGAGTATGATCATAATGGAGGAAGGTCCTTTCCGAGTTCTCCGCGAGCTGTCATCGACCGCTGCGGGTCCTAGAAGACCGACAAATAGCGGTGAGGCCCACCTCTCCTGCAACCTTGACATAAGGCGATGGGCTTGGCCTGAGGAGGACGGCGAGGACACGTGCGTCGCGACGATTGGCAGGCAAAAGGTGGCGGAGGGAGAAGCATCGAATGGATCCGGGGAGTGCGGCTGGAAGCCCTCCTAAGGACGCCGCCTAACCGCATGCCTCACGCGTTGAAATCCCCGTAATTTTTTTTTTTTTTTTTGCCTCTCTGAGTCCCCTTGGTCATGCTGACATTTGGGTGCGTACAGCCTAACGGAGATAGGCTCTCCGATGTTAATTCCTTAAGCAAGTCAAGAACAGGAGGCTTTCCTCTATAAGAAGAGGGAGCGAAATGACAAGAGGCAAGGCACGAGAAATATTAGAAAATAGGAGGAAACCTTGGGTTGTTTGCAATGGAGGTGGCGCTAAAAAGGGCTGTGGTTGTTGAAGAGGAGAGAAGACCAAAGGGTGTTGGCGATGAAGAGGGCGGAGAGACTGGAAAGGTTCGGGTTCGGGTTCGTCTTTCCCTCTTTCTAAATTCTGTCCTTCTGTAGTGTTTTTGTCTGAATTTTATTTTCTTTTCTTCGAAAGAATCTTATTTCCTTTTCCTTTCTTTTTCTCTTGAGCAAAACGTCGGGCTTGCCCATCTGCTTCGTTGTCGTAATCTTTTTGGTTTTATCGAGCCATGATTAAATGGGGTACAGGAAGTCGAGACATTTTCACTTTATTGCGTTTCCAAAAATTTAGTAGGATTCAGGAACTTGGTAAAAGATATTTGAGTGGAAATTTTAGGCTTTTTGATGAATTGAATTCGATCATTAGATGACGAACCAACCGACAAGTGTCTTCATCACAAACTATTAGATCGTAAGATTGTCATATATCCCTGGTGAAGAATTAGGCTTTCAATTAAAGTACCTTTGAAAAGGAAATGGACTGTTCGTGATTGAAGAGCTCGTTAACCTTTCTGTCATATATTCTTCTGATCATATGATGTCTCATTGATTCATCTTATACTGCTGCAGTTTGGAACTGAAACAGCAATTAAGGACCAGGATTTTCAGAAGTCACCTTCCCCCAACGCAAAAGATTCAAGCATTAACAAAGAGGTATGAACCTATGAAGTTAATATTTAAAATACTAATGAAACAATTGTTGTATGATGATGCTACTTGGTATAATTTTTCTAATAACTGCACTATTTTCTTTTGATTTTTCTGAGAATTTTAAAATCTTCCGCAGTAGTATGATAACTTGGTCACAGTTTTCTTCAAAAAAACAACAGACTTGGTCACAGTTATACGCGCGAGGGTGACAGTTTACCTTGCCAAGTTTGGTTTGCTGTCCAAGGTTCAAGAGTCTGGTGAAATACAATAACATGTTCTTGATATACTGGATGATAATTAAATGATTGTGTTTCCTAACACCTTTAAAATATTCAAGTTGCTCTAATTCATAAACAGCTCTCCATTTGGAGATCGTAAACTAGGTGGCAATTCGTTGTCTTTGGCTTGCTTGATGATATCATGGCTGATCCTTCAAGTCCAACCACTGGAAGCCATTTTATCTAGCCTGGAAAATTTTTCCACAATCAAAACTTAGCCTAATTATCTATCTTTTGAATTTACTATCTCAGAAGAAAAGGATAAGAACTTATTTAATTTGTTTTTATTTGAATTTTCATTTTTTCCCCATGTCTAATTCATAGATGTGTAACAGGCTTCTGCTGCAAACCCAAGCGAAAGCTCATCCATGCATACATCCTCAAAACGATCTTGTTTAAACCTCAGAGACTCCATTACAATGAGTAAGGTTAGAATTTTCTCCTAATATTAACAAAGATCTACTTATGATCATTTAGCTTTGCGTTTTTTGTTTCTTTTTGCGTTGAAATAGTGCAGGAATGCCTTGTTATCATATATTAAGCTTTTCTTTCATAAAGTTTAGATTTTCCCTCAAGAGAAATATTTGTTTTGTACGACATATTTTGTTCTCTCAAATCTCAAAAACTCGTTGCCACAAGATCATCAAACAACACTAGGTATTAGGTTTTGCGATCAGTGAGATAAGGCCACTGTTTTATGGATATTTTCTCATCTTTTCCTTTTGTTTTGTGTGCTCGTAGGAGGACCAGCTTAAGTCCACTAAAGCAGAAATGGGTGAGGTGAGAGAAGAGAATGAAAAATTGAAGACGACATTAGCCCGCATCGTTAAGGATTACCAGTCTCTCCAGATGCAATTCTTTGACATCATTCAACAAGAGCAAGAAAAGAAACCCACTGAGACCCCACCAGTTCCGATTGAAGTAGAAGAACCTGAGCTTGTCTCACTGAGCCTTGGAACAAGTTCAAGTGGACACAAGAAGGAAGAGAAGGTAAAAACAAATAAAAGCAAAGAGAACGAACAGATTGAAGGAAGCCTGGCTCTTGGACTGGACTGCAAATTTAAGGGTTCTAGTACTGGTACCAAAGAACCTGGCTCAAACCTGAGCCTTGAAGATAGCTTTGAGGAGCCAAAGGAAGAAGAGCCCGGGGAGCCATGGCCCCCTAGCAAGGTATTGAAGCATTTGCGAAATGGTGATGAAGAAGTTTCCCAACAGCCCCATGTCAAAAAGGCTCGTGTTTCTGTGAGAGCACGATGTGATGCACCAACGGTTTGTATCATATATATATATAGTATCCTCCATTATATCAACTTGACCTGCATGCGTGTGCCTTCTTAATGATCATATCATGGCACGCATTTGATGAATAATTTGTTTACAGTAATATTTTGCATTGAAATAGTACCTATGATCTTCTCAACATTTGCATACTGATCAAGAGCTATATCTTTTTCATTCTTTTCAGATGAATGATGGATGTCAGTGGAGGAAGTATGGCCAGAAGGTTGCAAAAGGGAATCCGTGCCCACGAGCATACTATCGTTGCACTGTTGCGCCGGCATGCCCAGTGAGGAAGCAGGTAACGATGCCTTCCCTGTACCTTATTACTTTGGCTTTGGTTTGCTGTCCACGGATTCTTTTGTCTAAACTAATCTACGTATCTGATGTAAGATTGATATGATCATTTTGGCTACTAGAGATAATCTTAAATCGTTACGGAAATCACTGGCGCCATGAGTTAACAAGATTGCAGCTAAGATTCCTTAGGTCATAGACTCCGTTAGTCTGCTTAGTGTCTTGATATAGTATGATAGTTTTCAATATTCATGCGGATGTGTGTTTAATTCCTCATCGGTTATGTACTAGGTTAAGTTTTGGGTACTTATACAGAATTAAGAAATCCAAAGGATATCTTAGGCTAGGTTTTTTGAATGAGGTCCTAGGTCGTTTTATATGGTATTAGAGTATATCTGGTTCATAGCCCATGTGGACTAGGAAGCACTACAACACGGGCTTATTTGGATTGCCCATGAGTTAATTATGATGTTTGTAATTGAATTTGAATAGAGTTAAAATTCTTAACCCGGTAAGAATGCCAGAGTTTAAATAGGAGGAGTATACAAGGACTCATGCGGATGTATATTTAGTCCCACATCAGCCATGCACTAAGTTGATTTTGGATGCTAATATAAGGCCAAAGAATCTAAATGACACCTTCGAACTAACTTTTTTGGGTGAGATCTTAGGTAGTTACAAATGGCTTTTTAGTCTTACATTAATCCAAAGCCTAGTATCATGATAGGGTTAAGTTCTACTATTGGTCAATGTCTTTGTGTTGTTCGATTGGGTGTCTCACAAGTCCTAACATGATTATTTTCCCATTTTTTTGAGGAACACTTAGTTGATTTTTTTTTCCGTAAAAAAGCTGCAAGCAATATGATTTGTGATTAGATTTCTATGTAACTTTAGATCCATAGATTATTCTTTTTTGATACAAAACTATAGACACATTATTCAAATAAGGGAATTTGAACTGAATTAGACTTATTTGATTATCCCCAATAAAGGTTTGAGTTCGACAAATTTATTATTTTTCTAAGAGTTCAGTTCAAGGATTAGAAGAATTCGAACAATAAAGCAAAGAAATTTCAAATCATAGTAAAAAGAAAGTATTCCTTTTGATACAATATCATGGCATCACAAAAACAAGAGTAAATTACAAAAATTCTCTTGAAGTTTATATTTATTAGACTTATAGTCGATAGTTTGTAAAACCTACACTTATATCCAATTAAATTAACAGCATTGGTGAAATCGTTCACCTCATATGGCCTTTCGATCGAGAAGAGGATGCACATGTTATCTTATATCCTTAGATGGCTGTTATGTTACTTAAGATTATTTTAGTCATTTTTAATTTTTTATATGATATTTGGGACCCATTTAAAGTTAACAATTTGACTAATATTCTATTAAATTATAAGTGTTGGATAAAAATAAACATCAAAAGGATAATCATAGATTTTTTAAATAATTGAGTGTAAGTGTAATTTAACCTAATCTCAAATAAAGATGAAAGTGGATCTTATAATATCCATCTGGATCCATTTTCATATCTAAAACTCTCCATATATGGATAGAATTTGAGCATTCAACTAATATCTATATACGTATCCACATCTATAAAAAAAATGGATATAGATATGGATGACAAGTATCCGATCCATATTTGAATATCTGATTCTATTTGTAATCCTATTTAATTTTGTATAGTACTATTAACTTTTAAGAAAAAAATAACCACACCAACATGTCATTGACTTGATTTATCATCCACTTAGTAATATTTTTAATTATGTGGTTATAAAGTTTAATCATCCGATTTATATTCTTAATATATTCATACTTTCGGTATCCAATTTGTATCTGTATCCATTTAAAATAAATATAAATATGAATTTTTGTATTCAACTAATATCGGTATCCATACATGTATTTATCAAACAAAATAAATATGGATATAAATATACTATTATTTGATCCATATTCGATTTGATTTTAGTCCTAATTTCAGAAGAGTTTTTGTAATTTGTTCTTAAAACAATTTACAACTTGTTGAGAATGTTCACGTCTCCATCACACACCAGATTAACAAATCAGTGAAACCTTCAACTTGATCCAAGTGCTAACATGTCTTGAGAAAATAGAATTTCAAAACCACTTTGCTTGTTAATAAATGTAAGCTTTCATTTAGCGCCATATATTCCTTGCCGACTTCCATCTCAGCTCTCGTTTAAGAAGAATTCACCAGAGTTTCCATTTACTAAAACGTACGTGATATTTTCCTCATTTCTCTATTCAATTATCAGGTGCAAAGGTGTGCAGAAGATATGTCCATATTGATCACGACCTATGAAGGGACCCACAACCACCCACTTCCAATCTCAGCCACGGCCATGGCGTCTACAACCTCTGCTGCCGCTTGCATGCTGCTGTCTGGCTCGTCTGCTTCCCGGCCGACCATCGGATCTCTCGCCACCCCCTCCGCTGTCATGACCACCTCTAACGCCAACCTCCATGGCCTGAACTTCAGCCTATCAGGCAACTCGAGACCGGGACAGTTCTACCTTCAAAACCCTTCAATGTCTTCCAACCCTTCTTACTCCACCATCACGCTAGACCTCACTGCACCCCCATCATCCACCTCCCAGCCTTCACATCTCAGTATGTTCTCTTCAAACTTTGCCACCTGCACCCCGAGGCACTCCTCGACAGGCTTCAGCTTCTCTTGCTTGGAGTCCCACGCCATCCCAACATCTCGGAGCAATAATTACCTTGGCTATGGAAGTCAGCCATATAACAAGAGTCCCATTTGCTCTTTGGGCCTTGGAAGACAACCTCAGGACCCTCTGTACCAGTCCTATTTGAACAAGGCCGCCAACCCAAGTGCTCCCACTCCAAGCCAGAATTCACTGGCGGACACAATTGCGAAGGCTATCACATCAGACCCGAGCTTCCGGTCCGTGGTAGCAGCTGCCATCACGTCGTATGCTGGAGCCCAAGCTGGTGGAAAGGGCACTCAAGGCCATGGTCTGATATGGGGAGAACAACTCAGTTCAGCTCCCCCCTGTTCAAGTACAGCAACCGGGAATGGTTGTGCATCCGGCTACTTGACTCGGTCGATGGCTTCAAGTTCGAGCCCACAACAAGGGAACCTGACGTTCCCCCAGCCTTCCTTGGGTCTTCCCACCTCCAAGAGTGCCTCTGCCTCTCCAGTGGATAATAGGGAAAACACCAACTGAAGGCCCTTTTTGGATTCAGTTCTATTTTCATTTTGTTTTGGGAATTTTGGAATTTATCCAGGCTCAATATATATGCAGTCACTTGAGAAGCTCTGAATGAGTGTTGGGGAATGGGGTAAGATAATTAAGGAAGTACAGGTATTGTTGTTTCATAATGTACAGTACAGGCAAGACAACTGGGTCTCTCCATGCATGTGAATAAAATGGTGATGGTGAGCTAGGTGTAAAGCAATATACCGGGCCTTCAGCTACATACACCATAATTTTATCTTCAATTTTTTTTTGATAAAGCATGCTTCATTATTTTATCATTTTCTCCGCATGGCTCTCCTCTCCGTTTCGAGGTTCAACTAATTATTAGAATGCATCAAATAGTGTATTTCATCATATATCTTTCTACAGATTTGAACTACGTATACATTTATTCGGATATTATTCTGGGCATGTTGTACATGATAAATTACTGACAACAACTGATCAGCATCTGAAAATTAATGTGATCAAGTAGTTTTTATAGGCAAGAAACGCTATATGATTCAGCAAGCCTCAGACTAATGGATAAAGGTTGAATGAATGGCAATCCTTGACATATAAATAGCTTTAAATATATTCATGTTCATTTTGAGAATGTTGCACTTGCGCATTTGTGTCCATGCATGTCTGCGTATATGTCATACACGCATATGCACAAACACATTCAGAGTTGAGTTGATGCATTTAAACTTCTTGATTGATGCTTGTGAGTTTTTTTTCTATTTTCTTTTTAGTTTCTTTTTTATAAAATGCTAACCGTAATTTATTAATATGAAAAAGTAGACAAATGGATGCTAAAAAATAAAGAACAGACAAGTTGATTAAATGGGAACAATAAAATCACTTTCTCTAGTTATCAAACTTAATCTCAATTAATAAGCTAAGGGACATTTGGTATGGAGTGATCATCCTAAAATTAAGAGTGATGTAGGTAAAAGTGATAAGATCATCGTATTTGATTGCACTACGATGATCCTAAATCACTTCCACTTCTAAAATCACCGTCTAACCAGTGACGACATGCCTCTCTTTAAGGTCGGAAGTCCAAAATCACTCCAGGGCAATGATCTTGGGTTGAAAGTTGAAGATAAAAATACTCCTCAATTCTACAGAAAAAATTGGCATCTCAATATATCATTATTATATTATATCAATATTATATATAATATTATATTGTATTGATATTGTATATTATATTTATGATATATTCTATTACAATATATTATTAATCATATTATTGTCATATTATTATTTAATGATAATTTTATATTATAGTACAAATATATTGTTGTATTTTATATTTATATAATGGAAGTATTTAATATATTACTTCTATTTGCCTTATTTTTCTAATCAAAATAATTATTAGTATTAAAAATAATATATTATAAGTATGAATAAAAATATTAATTCCATAATAACAGTTAATATATCTTTATAAGATTAATAATTTATAGTACTAATAAATATATTTTTATGGAATACATCAGAGCTAATTTTGGTATTATATGAAGAGTAATCTTGGATTTTCATAGAATATCAAATATGTTACTCATGGATACCTAAAAATTTTTAATCACTGAAATATAGCATACCAAACGCGATAATCTTAAATCATCGAGGATCAGATTATTTCAGGATAAAGATCATAAGTGATCCAAGTTCGCCTCGGTGATTCTATTTGGGTCACCAAGTATCATCTAAGTGATCTTAAGAAAACTAGCCATACATTACACCTCATTCATCATGTACCAAAATTGCTACAATATTCTTCGTCGGTTCTTGGAATCTTAATCTACCTAGACCAAATAAAAAGTGTTATATACAATTAGTTATATAATTGTGATTACGGATAAAAGGATTAAATAAGTTAACTTAGTTTTTTTTTTTCTTATAGAGATTTAATTGATGGAATTATAAATAGAGTTTGCCTTACAAGTTTCTGGGATATATGTGGAAGGACGAATCTGATTTTATTTATTTTTATATTTTTATGTATCAATATTTTTATATTTTTTGTCCATCGGTATAAATGCAACAATTATGCTGTCATGTAGAAAGATATTCTTCGTTATGTCACTTCCGAAAAGTCAATATTCTCGTTGCTTAGCCAATTAGATCAGTCCACGTCGTTGGGTCATTCATGTATTGGCGTGGGGCTTGATTCGGAATATTCATGCATTTTTTTTGTCCGTGTTTTAACTGACCACTCATGGCCATGTCCATCTCAGACTGACACGTGGCACGCAAGAGTTGTCTTGCTCGCAGGCTTCTACAACGGTCCGGAAGGGAACCGGGGAAGCCATGCCAGAAATAGAAAGGGGAAAAAGGGGGGAAAATAATAATAAAAAAAAGCAGTGGTGTTTCCTTCCATGATCTCTCTTAATTCGATTTTTCTTCATCCAATCCTTTCTAAGTTCGATATCTTTTTCATCATTTAGCAATCGTTTCTTACTTCGCTCGGTCTTATCAATACCAAGAATCCGACCCTATGGAGGCAAATGCCGCTCTCTTTTGTCGGTTGGATCGGTACTATCTCTTTAAATCGCTTTAGGGTTTCTTGGCAAGCAATTCATGTGGATATTTCTTTTTTCCTTTTTTTTTTATTTGCAAATTGCACAATTTGATCTCTATTTTTTTGTGTAAATAATTACTATTATTACAAGATGCTTTTGCCCATGGTTGTGGTTTACGATCTGAAAAAGATTCCTATTGTCATGACGGGTTTCCATTTTGGTGTTCTTTTGAAAAAGATAGAGTTGAATCGATAAGATGTTGTGTGTTTTAGCGTGTCATTTTTGGTGGGAGCAAACGTTGTGATGATTTTGGGTTTTGGTGAATGTTGAGAGTCTTCTGTTTGATGTAATGCCTTGCTGTCTAAAGGTCGACAGTGGTTTTTAGGGTAAGCCGAGAAAGAGACCAGCTGGTGGATTCTTTTCTTTTTTCTTTGGTTGATATCTTTGGTATTTGTGTGCACATGTTCATGATGTGAATGTTCTTTGATAAGCTGATCCTGAGATGCGATGCATGATTCTTCATTAATTCTTTTTTTTTTTTTTGGGATGATTCTTCCTCCTATAAAGTATTGTCATCATGGGGTTTGCACTTTGTATTAAGTTATTAGAGAAGCTCAAATTGTGCTATGAAAGCGCTCTTGGCGAAAAGTGGGTTCTTTTTCTTTATTTCTGGCTATTTATTTGTCTCAGGTGTTATATTAGTCAAATAGAACTATAAGAATCTTTCTCCATTATAACTGTGATAACTTTCTGTGCTGGGTTTTAGGTTCTTATTTTATAACGATGGAATAATTCTACTGTTCTGGGAGGTAAGTAGCAATAAATCTAGTGTCACTTGAGGTTACCTTAACAGAAGGCTCATATGTTTAGGCAAGTGTAATAATTACTATAGAAAACACATTTGATACTGGTCGAGTCGGTAACTTTCATATTTTTGACTATCATATTGTCTGCTAGGTAATTATTTATGTTGTTAAAGCTTAATCAGAGCGTGCTTACGGATATGAAAGTAATCAAGGATTCCTTTTCTTTTTCACTCCTTCGTGGAGCTCCACTTTTTATTTGGTAATGTGGAAGCTTCTTGTTTGATTTGTGGAATGTTTTTTCATTGTTGACAGCGTGATATGACTGCATCCAATTGTCATGGATATAAAATTGTGCACCTTCATATTAATCTCTGCCTGGTCTTGGGAACCCTGAAAGACTTGGTTTACTGCTCAAAATGTGACATTAAGCTGTATCAAGTTTGAGAATTCCAAGCTGCAATTCTTATATTGAGAATATAAAAATATGGCTGCCATTTTCTTCGCAGCATCTATATTTGCACTTTCCAGTTTCATCTTTCCCACAAGTTCCAGGGGGCAAAGGAATTTTTTCTGTAGTTTTTTCTTCATCTGGGGGACACATTTAGCCTCACGGTTCATTTGTTTCCTGTACAGTAATTGAAATTTCAGCATATATCCATTGTTGATGCTGTTTGATTTATATCTGAACGTAATATAATGGCTGTAACAAATTTAGGAATTATAGATTACTCAGATCATTTTCTGGGTACTAAATAATGCAGAGCTGGCTGCTGCTGCGGTATCTGCAGGATCAGCAATAGCTGCTCAAGTAGGGGCAGGTGCTCTTGGTGCTCTGGAGTTCGAGCAGTTGCGCTCGGTGCAACTGGTACAATTGCAGTTGCTGCGCTGTTGCTGCAATTGGTGCTACAGTGGCTGGAGGATTGGCAGCAGAAAGTGGAATAGCAGAAGATGGTCCAACTCCAGCTGATAATATGGGGAAGGATTCCTACAAAAACCTCCTTCAAGAAGAGCCTTTCAAGTCAACAATGGTAAATGCATCAAAGATACTCTTTACTTTTTGTGTTTCTACTTTTATCCCCAGAATTGGTGTTTATAAAATATTTTTGTTTCATGACTCTTTCGATGCTCTTTCAAATTCTAATATGCCCCATCAGCATATGCCTAAAGCTTTTCTTTTTATCCCGAAATAAACTTCTAACTTCTAGGTTCTTTTAGGCTTAGTAATATACAGGGCAGGTTTCGTTTTTCAGGCTTGACTGGTCATACCATACTCAATTGCGTTTTCATCTCAGTTAAATAACTATTTAATTCCTGAGAATGGGTATGAAGTGGGTGTTGCTTTCTGATATGCAGACATTTAGTCGACAAAGCAGTAAAACAATTGATTCATGTTTAACCTAGAAACGCCAAGACCAGAAAATGGTCCACAAGTTTTCCTGCATTATTGAAAATGCTAGCAAATAGAATGTGGCTGTACCTGATTGCATGATGATGGGCTGATGACATGTTGATTGCAGCAATGACCATGTGTCCGTCAATTTCTCAGACAGCAGATTGTTGGGTTCTAGTCCCACCAATGGTAGTTAAAAGAAATGTTCAACAAAACATGTGAAAGAAGTGGGTGATCAGAGTCCTTGATTTCTCAATAGTATTGGCTTCCACAAGTATATAGCCACAAAAAGTGCTTTATTTAGGTCAGTTGGGTTGAATGTCAGTACTTAGTAGCAGTGAATTTTAGGGAAGTGATTTCCTGAAAGGCAAGTTTCAGTTCCATAAATTTTGCTTGATTGAATTGAGCCTGTGCAGATGATTTGACATGATTGACTATGGTCAAACATATCAATGTATCAAATATAGCCAACCACATTGCCGTGGTCAATAATGTTATCATAATATAGAGTCTATGGTATCGTTTTGGTCTTTTTTTAATGACTCTGTAGCTTCTTTTTTAACTACTTCATTTCTTGGAAGTAGGAGGCAAAAAAGTGAGCAACATAAGTTAAAATAACTTATGCTGCACCCAACATTTGGAAGTGGACCCCTATCGTGACTTTCCTTCCATAGAAATACAGTCGGAGAGCCACCTTCTAGGTTCAAACCTAGAACCTCTCCCCAGCAACATGCTGAGGAGAGAGGTGCCAAGCGGTGGGCCCATGTCCTTTTGCCAAACTACGTACATGACTTATGTGACTTCTGGCATCTAGGGGGAAGTTACTTGCTTCCTCCATTTTCCATTAAAAAAAAAAAGAGACTTCCAGCAGCAGTCACCTGAAATTGAAAAAGACAAATTTTATTGTGCTTACAACTGCATCTTCTAGGGAGCTTTGCAAATAAGTAGGCAAAAACAAATAATGTGAAACTAATGTGAAAATAATCGGAGAATGTCTGGTAGGGGATCTTCCGATGTCCAAGTCAGAAAGACTCTTAGGAAACGGTGGAAGTTGAGAGTGGTAGAGCAACAATATGGTGGCGTGTGAGAGCTCGAGAGCACTTACCTAGATGGTCCCCTTGGGATTGGATTGTGTAGGCGAAGGCCGACGCTTGTCGCCGAAGGATTCAGGCATGTGGGTTGGCCATTTTTGGCAACCCATTACGTTCTAAGGATTATATGTGATCGTTTTGCACGTGCATTATGCCCTGTACATCTCACATGCACGGTTTGGGAAACCGCCTGCTATCGTGGCTAAGGTGTTGCCAGCTAGGGGGAGATTTTGAAATTCAAAGAACTCTTCATGCGCTTCTAGGCTGGCCATGTGGCCGGCCTTGGTTGATTAGATAAAGGCTTTGCAGAAAGGTCTGATTGACCGGTCCTCCACGTTGGCTGTGGTCGGTTTCCAAGCGTATCATTACTCTTTTAGTCTTTTAGAGTACACATTATACATAGGAACTTGATGTGCTGAGGCTTCTTGTCATGAGCAACATTATAGAATTTGAAGGGTGCATCTCCCATCAATTCGATTATATACTTGAGTGTGTTGAGGTTTCCAGCAGACTAGCAAAGCATTTTGTTTTCTGTAATTCTCATTTAACTTCTTATTGGAGGTAAAATCAATTGTCATGTCATACTGCTGGCCCCATTCCTCCCTGTTGCACTGGATAGTTTCATGCTTATTGTTTTTCTATTGCTCTCAAAATATGGATTGAGAAACGTCCCAATAATTGAAGTTGGAAATTCTTGTATTAAAAATTTCATTACCCAGTCAGCAATTGTTCAAGGTCTCAAGCATTTCAAGGGAAGCAACTGTTTTGATTGCATAGCTGCAGGCCCTATTTCAGATTTTGGGCTTCCTTTCATGTCATATAAAGAGGTTATATTTTCACTATCGCAATATCATTTCTTACCTTCTTCTATCCATTACATGTAAGGTCTACATGCACCCAAACTTGCAGACATCTTCCTTGAATAACTTAGCACATTATTCTATTTATGCAGGCCCGCTTTCAGATTTTGTGCTTCCTTCTATCTCATATAAAGAGGTTATATGTTCACTATTGCAATATTATTTTTTTATCTTGTTCTATCCATTACACTATAAGGTTACATGCATCCAAACTTGCAGATATCTTCCTTGAATAACTTAGCACATTACTCTATTTTTTGAGAATATTCCTGGAACTACTTTGTTTCTGACTCACTTTTCTATAGCATTATGCCTCCAATACAGTGATGAGTCGATGAGTTTGCTGCACACTGCACCATGAAAGGCAAATGAGACTATCTGATAAACCAAATTCATGGCGAACTTATGATAACATTCATATTTCTTAATTCATTTATTATTCTTGGGTACTTATTGTTTTTCTGGAAATGCGGTAAAGAACTAAGTTGTAACATCCATGTTCATACAAAACTGTGTCTTGTGCTTGTTCTGGTTAATTTATATTCACATTGTCAGGTCATTAGCATCAAGAGTGATGAGTTGATCCTAGAAACTTTCAAACGCATGAAAGACAATCAACTAGTAGGACTTCCAGTTACAGAGGAAGCCAACAGGAAGATTGTTGGTGGTATGAACATATGTTGTTTTTTCTGTAAAAGGAGGCAGTGATGCCACCAGCTATTTATTGATAGGATAGATTATTTACATCAGAAGTGTAAGGAAGAATTTCCAGGGGATGTTGAGAGAGATCTATGAAGATAATTAAAAGGAAGAAAGAAACTCAAACATCAGTGTAGTTTGAAAAGAAAGAGAGATAAACGTGGAACCAGTATAACCAAAGAGAGAAGAGGATACGTGATATCAGATCTTTGTTGCTTTGGCCTGCACTCTTCTCCAATTTCTGGTGATTGTTGTGAATTATCTGTGATAACAATTGATAGTCAGACTCTAAGTTACATAAAACTATTTCACTCATCTAAACAGAAAAGATTATTAAGTCATTTGTGAGTCTGGCTGCATATTTTTTATATGGGGCCCCTGCAAAATTATACCAGACAGGAGAGCTGCTTATGAATGAATATTTGTCATGACTTGCTTTAAAAATTCAATGAAGAGGGCTGTTGAAATTTTTCCTCTTTCCTCCAATGTGCATCAGATAATATAAGCTATTCTTTTTGGCTTTTTCAAGGCAATCTATGTACAATTTTCTGAGCGAGCTATTTTGACACAAATACTCTTGGCAGGGTGCTCAGATATCAATAGACATTATTTTTTGTAGTGTTATTACTATCTTGATCCAGCTATGCTCAAATGATTATGACCAACAAGACATAGATCAGCGGGCTGGCATTCCTCTCCCACTGGAGGGTTTCTGGGTTTGAACCAGGTTGGCGGCATTCCCGCCTTGTCTCTCAGAAACATGTTCAACTTAATAGGTGGCCTGTAGATCGGCCAGGGCCAATAAAACAAATGACCAGAAATGGATGGTTTTGCATTGAGGGGCTGTACATGTTCATATTTTTGTCGAAGTGAATGCATGATTTGGCCTTTCACCAAGCCGCAACTCTTCTGTATTTTTTGCCACATTATATTGAGCTCTTATGCTTGTTACCTGCATGCATTCAACTAGTGAACTTTTCTTTCATGTTTATAGCTTTTAATGGTTTCTTTGCTTCTTTCAGGCATCTAACAGTAATGGATTGCATAAAGACCAAAGTTCAGTTGATATGGACTCAGCGAGAACATTAGTGGCACCAGTAACATGTGCACGTGTTGCTTCCCTTGGAAGTGTGATAGAGTTTGGCATCAAGATCAGTTCACCGGGCTTACGTAGTTAAGGGTGATGACCTGGAAGTTATTGGTGTTGTGACACTGAAGGATGTAGTCTCTTGCTTCGTCTATGACCCCTTGATCACTTTGACAGCTATTTTGGGTTTGATATGAAGGAGATGATCAACCAGTTAGATTTGCATATGTAGTAGAGTCAAAGCAATGGTATTGCAGCTGAAGACAGCAAAAGACAATGTCCAATTGCCAATTAGTTTTATGGTTATGTTTTCCTTTTTTTTCTTCTTTTTAATATATGTACTTGGAAGGCGGTACCTTCTGGAGTATGAATCTGTTATGGATAGTCTTCATGTAAGGCAGCTCAGAGGTCCATAAAATGCATTGTTCAACCAACTGAAAAAAATCAAGGAATTCATATAAACTTCCTGTTAAATTAGTCAGAAATGTCTGGCTCAAATCGATTCATCAGAAAGTGCTTACAATTTGTACATCTGGTGAGTTTCCGATATAGTTTGATATGCTTTTCTTTTAAAAGATTATAGTTTGGTTTATGATGATTATTTAGGTTTTAAATTTTAAAATTAGTGATAAACCTATTAATGAGCAGGTGGTGGAAAGCGGAGGGATGCTTCTTGTTTGTATCTTGAAGCAGGAAACTTAGTTTTTTATTGTGCTTGAATTAATTTTGTGCTGAGTTTCTGTTGCTAAATTCCCATTTGAGGACTAAAATTATTTGTTTATTAGTGAATATTATATTCTACCTTATGATAGCGTTTGGTGACCCAAATGGAATCATAGATATGATCTTAGATCACTGGTGATCCTTATCTTGAGGTAAACTGATCCTCAATAATTTAAGACCACATTTGATATGCTATGTTCATTTCGGAATATCCATAAGTAATGTGGTTGGTATTCAATGAAAATTTAGGATCACTCATCATAGTATCAAAATTTATCCCATGATACATTCCATAAAAACATATTTATTAATCATATAAAATACATTATAATAAATTATTAATATATTTATTTATGTATTAATTATTAATATATTCTATAAAAATATTAAATACTTATTGGTACCACCAAAGTAGGCGCGCTGCTAGCTGGCGAAAAAGATATTCCAGTGGCTGGCATGCAAAGATATACATAGAATGAGATGGGCGGAGGCCGTAGCTTTGGGCGCAACCGGGCGTGTCCCGAATCACCGCCCTTCCTTTAAAGAACCCCAGGCAAGATGCTGGCGTCGTAGCGACCATCTCTTTCAGCAATTTACGGCCATCCGTTACTTATTTGCATGGGAGATGCAACCCAACGTCCCGATGAGGCGCGAAATTTCGAAGCTGGTCTCTAACGGGCGATACCGAGAAGCCCTCTCGTTCTACGCCCGAATCCACGCCGCTTCCATCCAACCCGATAGCTTTACCTTCCCCTTCCTCCTCAAATCATGTGGGAACCTCCAATCGATCCCACAAGCCCGACAGCTCCACGCCCACATCATAAGATGCGGCTTCGAGACCCATATCTACACGGCCACCGCTCTTACAGGGGCCTATATGAAGCTACGGCTACTACAAGATGCCCTCAAAATGTTCGACAGAATTCCCAACCCAACCCTCCCTTCTTTTAATGCTATCATCTCTGGCTTCTCCCAATGCGGGCATTTCGAGGAATCTCTGCGCGCCTTCAAACGCCTTAGGATGGAAGGGTTCCGCCCGAATTCTGTTACCATTGCGAGTGTGCTGCCTGCCTGTGGAACGTCAGAGCAAGGAAAGCAGCTGCATGGCCTTTCGATAAAAATGGGGCATGAATCGGATGGCTATGTTGCGACGGCGCTCCTGACCATGTACTCAAATTGTGCAGACTTAGGTCCGGCTCGAAGGGTCTTTGCACTGATTGATGAAAAGAATATAGTCAGCTACAATGCAATGATTTCGGGATTTCTACGCAATGGGGCCTTTTCCATGGCTTTGGATTTGTTTAGGGAAGTCACAACTTTGCATGGGCAACAGACCAATTCGTCGACATTGCTTTCTATTCTCTCTGCGTGCTCAAAACTATTGGCTTTGCTGCTTGGTAAACAGATACACTGTTATTACTTGAAATATGAAGTGGGCGACGATGTCAAGATAGAAACAGCTCTGCTTGACATGTATTGCAAATGCGGGTCTGTGGAATTGGCTGATCGGGTATTTTCAAAAATCAAAGACAGGAATTTGGTAACATGGAACACGATGATTTCAGGGTTGCTCTCGAATGGATGCCCTGAAATTGCCATGAAGTTGTTCCACCGGTTAAGATCAGAAGGTTTCAAACCTGATATGACTTCATGGAATGTGCTGATTTATGGGTTTTCACAACAGGGGAATGTGGCTGAAGCTTTTAGGTTCTTCTCTCAGATGCAATTAGAGGGAGCTGCGCATCCAAGTTTAGATTCCATAACAAGTCTTCTACAGGCTTGTTCATCCATTTCAGATCTCCAACATGGCAAAGAGATCCACTGCCATGTCATTAGAACTCGAGCGGATTATGGAGATGAGTATTTCCAAACAGCCCTGATAGATTTGTACATGAAATGCGGACGTTCTCTTCATGCTCGTAGGATATTTGGTGGCAATGAAAGAAAATCAGGCGATCCAGCATTATGGAATGCGATAATTTCTGGATATGGCAAGAATGGAGAGAATGGCTTAGCGCTTGAAATTTTCAGAATAATGCGAGAGCAAAAGGTGGAGCCCAATTCAGCTACTTTTCTAGTCCTACTTTCAGTTTGTAGTCATACCGGTCAGGTTGAGAAAGGCTGGGAATTATTTAAGATGATGAGTAGAGATTATGGTATTAATCCAACTGCCAAACATTTTGGTTGCATGGTTGATCTATTGAGTCGAGCTGGGAAGCTTGCTGAAGCCTGGAAACTGATACAAGAGATTCCTGAGCCTTCAGCTTCTGTATATTCTTCTTTACTTGGTGCTTGTGGGTGTTATTCTGATGCTGCACTTGCTACAGTGATGGCTGACAGGCTTTCTAAGTTGGAGCCTAAAAGTCCGACTCCTTTGGTGATACTATCCAATATATATGCTGGGCAGGGAAGATGGAATGATGTGGGAAAACTAAGGAAGATGATGTTAGATAGGGGACTCTACAAAGTTCCTGGTTGCAGTTGGATTGGAGCACAGGAGTTGCAACTCACCTAGAAGGAAGCAGCTCCAGGACACTAATTTCTGTGACATTATGGACACTATTTAACCTCATGTCTGAGAGAGAGACAGAGAAGGAGCATACACCTTATATGTTCTCAAAGACAAGGTGGAAACGATCAAAACTCTCTTTTAATACGGAGACCATCTCTAAGATCTCTTGTTCTCCAGCTCCAAGAGCCGATTGGAAGCTGTCACCGAGTATTTCGAGCAGCTCCACTGCCTAGAAAGTTGCATGCTGTTCTATCTGCTGTTCTCTAGGATTTATGCACTGATCCATGTGACTCTCAATACATTCCACCAAATTATTGGCAATGAGAGGGATGTGTGTGGAAGTCCAAGATTCAATTTCCAGCCATACACTTGAAGGATTATAACCTGAAACAAAGTGAGATGTGAGGAAGAAGTGAAATTTTCAATCAGCATGCAGTAATATCAATTACACGCCACCATGATTTTTTTTTTTTTTTTAATTTTTGATTGTTTTTCTGCTTGCAAGTGGTGCTAGGTATAACTTTTTTTTTTTCCTGAGATATGGCATTAGCATCCAAGTGTGTTCGACTTCCGGAACATCCAGATGTCCCACCTTTTTTTAGACCCCTTGTTATCATCACATAGTTAAGCTAAACCATCATGGGCATATATCGACGGGTGCAGCAAAAAAAAAAATTAAAATTCCATGAACTATTAGTACTTCTTGTTACGTATTATTGATCTGGAAGCATAATGGCTGGAAACAGCAATAGAACCACAAAAATAAATAATGTCATTTTCTTCCAATCATATGCTGCCACGTCAGCCCAAGTCTTTGGGGCACCTAGAGGGTTTTTTTTTTTAAAAAAAAAGTACTACAGTAGCTCACGCACGAATTCTACCATTAGTATCAAGAGAAATAAGAGTACATAAGAGTAGGAAAGCAGAACTAATCCTTGTTTATATAACATTTTTCAAATGGTGAGTAGCAAAGAAGGCGATTTAGTCCGCTGTCGTATTTGCCTTTCGAAATAAATGAGCATTCTAAAATGAGTTGCAACCAACCATCAGCTAGATATTCTTGAGTAGGAGGTGGCCATCGCTCTATCGCCCGATGTCATGAAATCACTCGGTAGTCTGTCCTAAGGATGACTCTCTTCCGTACCGGCCTGAGCTTATATCATAGATGCACCGCCCGTCTACTGCAGCCAACCTAGAGTCGTGAATCGTGATTCCAGAGATCACAAGTCTCGTCCCTTCTGTGCCTTTTATCACCGAGGCTAGTCTCAAAGTTCATCCTGAGTTTGCCCGGGAGTGGCACCTAGACCTTTCATCCTATCTCCATGCGTGCGCGACTGGATGAGCGGAGCCGATAAAAATCCACTCACTTGGCAGCGGCGCAGAAGCCCCGACAACCGGTCTCTTCTGTAGGAAAGAAAGAAAACCGCCTGACCCTGCTCTCACATAAATCCCCCGACAATCCAACTCCCAACTCTTCTCTCTTCATCAGAGCGAGCGTCCAAAGCCGAATTCTCTGCTCAGCTTCGCCCTCCCGTTGTCGTAAATACGCTCTACCTCTTTCTCCTCGAAGACGTCGATCGCCGACTTCTTCTTTATCCCGAGCAAGCCCGATTAGGGTTTCCGGAAAGAGAGAAGGGAAGATCGAGTTCCCGCTTCAGAGAGGCAGGGAAAAGGGTTCGTTGCATGCTTCTTCGATTGGGGTTTCCAGAGAGGGAGAGAGAGAGCAATAGGCTCGGCGGCAGCGGGGCGGCGGGGGCGGGGGCGGCGGTGATATGGAGACGGGGGGCAACTCGTTGCCGTCGGTGGGGACGGATGGAACGAAGCGAAAGGTGTGCTACTTCTACGATACGGAGGTGGGGAACTACTACTACGGCCAGGGCCACCCGATGAAGCCCCACCGGATCCGGATGACCCACTCCCTCCTTGCCCACTACGGCCTCCTCCACCACTTGCAGGTCCTCAAGCCCCTACCCGCTCGCGAGCGCGACCTCTGCCGCTTCCACGCCGACGACTATATCGGCTTTCTGAGGTCGATCACGCCGGAGACGCAGCAGGACCAGATCCGCGCCCTCAAGCGCTTCAACGTCGGCGAGGACTGCCCCGTCTTCGACGGCCTCTATAGCTTCTGTCAGACCTACGCCGGTGGCTCTGTCGGCGGCGCCATCAAGCTCAACCATGGGCATGATATCGCCATCAACTGGGCGGGCGGACTCCACCATGCCAAGAAGTGCGAGGCCTCCGGGTTCTGCTATGTCAACGACATCGTCCTTGCCATCCTCGAGCTCCTCAAGAGGCATGAGGTGCGCTTCTCGCATCTTTTAAGGCTTTTTTTCTTTTCTTTTTCTTGTTTTTGTTTTGGCTTTGTTTGTGTTCTTAGAGATTTTTATTTCCCCTTTTCTTTTTATGGAGTGATAGATTGATATTCTAAGAGAAATAGTGTAGAGTCTGGCTATGCCAGAGCTTCTGTGAGTTTCTGGAAGGAGAAGTTTTGGTTCTTGAAATTTTTTTCAATTTTCCTTCCATGTTGATATGTCTAGAGTCATGGAAACAGTAGAGAATGGCTGTGCTGGAGCTTCTGTGGAGAGAATTTAGTTGAAAACACAACAAATTGGTTCTTGAAATCTTTTTGGCCTTTTTTCACTGCCTTTTTTTTTATTTGATTAATATGCCATCTGAGGCCAAATTTTCTGTGTTACATTTCTGCAAGCTTTTACTCTTAAGAACATTAAATGATTTGGCTGTTTTTGCTAGTTTTTTATCATCCTGTGTATTTACATAAGAAATTATCAAGCTGCTTTTGGCAAGTCCTCCATCATCATGTAATAATTGTCTCTTGGTGCTGAGCATATCTGAGAAGAAGATTATTTGATTGTTCATTTTGTCACTTTTTGATAATGGTGATACTGCCCTTGATAGATAAGATGCATCTCATTGTTATGAACCTGTGGTGGCAGCTTGCCTTTCTTCTGGCTTTATCGCTGACACTGAAAAGATGTGGCAAAATTTATGGGTCATAAGTATTGTATCTAGACTTTGAGATAAAGCATTCAATAAGCACAGTGAAGATGAAGATGTCAATTTGGATCCCTGTTTATATCTTGGATGCTTGTTTGCTGCCTTTTGTGTTTTTGTGGTTCTTTGCTGTGCATCGGATTTTTTTATGCTAATGTAAATGATGGTAAATGTAGAAGAGGGAAAATAAGATCAAAATATAAGATAAGAGGAGCTAGGAGGATTGTGGGGGAAATGGCTCTAAGGCTAATCAAGTCCAAGAAGTATCAGAAAGTGAAAAATGCGTAGTACATTCACGTGAATCACAAAGAATTGTACGAATTAATAGTTCAAACGGTAGAAATCCCAGAAAGAAAACGAACGAAAGGTGGGACTTTTAGAGGTAGATAACAACAGATAAAGAATGTTGTTTTAATAGGGGACCAGGAAAGTGATATTAGACACAATAGAATGAAACAATTATCTATTCGATCTCACACAATTAAAATGAAATCTTTCAATATATAGAACTAACTGGAGCTAAAGGATCCTCAAAAGGATTTGTTCAGATATAGAGAAGTTGGCATTGATCGCTAGCCGATGGTGATGTATGGATTCACCACTTAGCATTTTCTGGAGGGAGTTTAAACCTAGGAAACAGTTAATCTGCTATACTCTGTTCGACAAAATGATGGTGGTGAAATCCTATGATGGAGTAAACCTATAATTTTTTCAATCAAATTTGATGGTAAGGAGAGAAGAAATAGAGCATAGGTGAGAGACTTAAGGAAGATTGATGGGGAAGAGAGAAGGAGAAGAACATAAAGATCCTATCCATTTTTTGATTTGTCGAATATGATTATTTTTGAAGCAGGGAAAAACAAGAAGATGTAGGAAAGAAAAGGAAGATGCAGAATATAAGATGTAGAGAGATAACTAGAGGTGAAAATGTTAAGGGAAACATTAGAGTTCTATGAGTAAAATATCATTAATAG
This sequence comes from Phoenix dactylifera, assembly GCF_051530095.1. Classification (NCBI taxonomy): domain Eukaryota; kingdom Viridiplantae; phylum Streptophyta; class Magnoliopsida; order Arecales; family Arecaceae; genus Phoenix; species Phoenix dactylifera. The sequence goes on along the minus strand of NC_143201.1, from coordinate 29,287,430 downwards.
TAAAATACAACTCAAACTTCAAAATATTGCCCTTTCCATATTTGAGTTCATATTGCATCTAATAGGGCTTGTTTGTACTTGGCTTCACTGTTTCCTTAAAATGCTTGGCCAGGAGTTTGGAACCAATTATTTAAGATTTGAAACCGAGTTGATGACCAATTGCGTAAAATTTGCTCTTTTCTTATGTTAGCTTTCTGCTCTTAGTGCGGCACTGAATTGCCAGCCCCTCTTTTATTTGAGAAGGCTTGGATGATATGTTGATGATTCATAAAGGCAAATCTAAATTCGTATCCCTCCGTTTTTTCCTCTTACAAAACTACTCACAGCTTCATAAGCATTCTGAAAAGTATCTTTAGTATTTGATTTCAAGATAGGGTCGACTGTCCATAAGTAGCAGTTTAAATAATAATGAATGATATAATCCCACTTTTGGGATCTACTGAAATGTACTTAAACCAACTTAAATATAATTAAAAACAGTAACTTACCTGTCCTATTCATCATATAAGCCCTAGATGCTTTTTACCTAGGCTATTTGCCTTTAGGCTCATTGGATGTGTTCTTGTTAAAGTGGGCAAGGTGCTACTATTATAATCTAATGAAACTAAAGTGATAGAACTACAAAGTGAGCACATTTTTAAATCCTTATGTTAGTATCTTTAGTCCAATAGTGAGTCAGCTTACATACCCTGCAGCTTTATTCTTTAAAAATCATTGTTATATAAGTTAACTTAATAGCATCCTGAGAAAACTAGAGACATAAACAACTATTATTTAGCAACTTTTATGCTGTATGTTATGCTCTTTCAACTTCAGTTGTTAATTAAATGATAAGTTACAAGCAAGGTATGCCATTATTGCACCGAACTAGGCGGCACAGAATATATCGTACTGTACCCATTCTGTACCGGTAATGCAGTATAGAGGGTGTACCGATACTCAGTACGCTGAACCGGTCCCCATACCGTGCATACTGGTATAGTAATAGAGTGGCACCGTATGGGGTCGGTACCAAAACGGCATACCTTGGTTACAAGCAGTTGCCTATAATATATTTTTTGCTAGTATTATTTAGTATTTTTGTTATTTCAAGCGTCACTGTTTGTTATTTACGCTTCATTTTATGTTATGTATGTCTTTCTCATCTGTTTACAGCGTGTACTGTATGTGGACATTGATATCCACCATGGAGATGGTGTCGAGGAGGCTTTCTATACAACGGACAGAGTAATGACTGTTTCATTTCATAAATTTGGGGATTACTTCCCTGGAACTGGAGATATACATGACATTGGCTATGCAAAAGGAAAATATTACTCTCTAAATATTCCATTAGATGATGGAATTGATGATGAAAGCTATCAATCTCTATTCAAACCAATAGTGGGAAAAGTGATGGAAGTTTTCCGGCCTGGTGCCGTGGTGCTTCAATGTGGTGCTGATTCTTTATCTGGAGATCGCTTGGGCTGTTTTAACCTTTCCATCAGAGGTCATGCGGAGTGTGTGAGATTTATGAGATCTTTCAATGTGCCATTGTTGCTGCTGGGTGGTGGTGGATACACCATTCGGAATGTTGCACGCTGTTGGTGCTATGAGGTATTTATTCAACACTATTTTAGATCGTTAAAGATTAGACCACCTTGTCTTTCTACTATACTTACAAGTGCTTAATTGTTGTCAGTTTCTATGGTCAAGTTGATCTTTTGACAGCAAACACCTTGAAATCCTATCTTGTTATATAAGTAACATATTTTATTTTGACAATTTACCTCTGCAATAGCACAATTTTTAATTTCCAATATTGGCACTCTTAATCTTCTTAAAAAAAAAACCATGGCACCTATTGAAAGTAACACCAAACTTATGCAGTTCTCCTTTTTCCTTCTCTTGTTTATTCTAAAGTTTCTCTAAATTCATTTCTATAATCAAGATACCTGGAACTCAAACAGATTTCTGTTAAATCTTTGCATCTGTATTGGAGGACTGGACTTATATTTGTTGATGTGGTTGTTGTCATTTTCTTTCCTTTTTTTAAGTCGCTTTGGAATAGGATACATGATCCTTAACATTGTTAGACCATTGAAGGATATTCTTTCCACATATTTGTTCAATTATATTTTATGCAAAAACCTGAAATTGATGAATAAAACCCTAGCATGACGCACCAGGTCTTACACAATGGCTTTGTCACTTAGTCATCTTTGCTGGGCTCTGGTAGTATTGGCATTCAGTTTGCTATAGTGGCAGATTTCACCATTATTCAATTTTTGTGTCTTGATGCTTTTTTTTTCCAATTTTTTTTTTTTTTGAACAGACAGGTGTTGCACTCGGTGTAGAGATTGATGACAAGATGCCTCAAAATGAATATTATGAGTATTTTGGTCCCGACTATACTCTTCATGTTGCACCAAGTAATATGGAGAATAAGAATACACGCCAGCAATTGGAGGAAATAAGAGCAAAACTTTTAGATAATCTTTCAAAGCTCCGGCATGCTCCTAGCGTCCAATTTCAGGAACGACCACCTGATACGGAGTTTCCAGAGGTACTAATAATCTTCTCTGTTGAGCCTTTCCATAGATTGTTGGTCAGCCATATAATCTTTTTCTTTCACATATTTTGATCCACTGCTAGAAACCCTTGTTATGGCTACATTCCTATGGTTAACATCTTCACTCAGGTTATAACATCAGGGAAATATGTATTTAATTTTTGTTTGCTCATAACATGTATTAGTGTTTCACTGTGCATTGAAGAATGCATGGATAGAATTTTACAATAATACTTGCCTCTAAAGGTAGAAGGCTCAATAGTATTTGTAAAAAAAGGAGGATTAAATGCCATAATAGTATCTTTTATGTTTTCTTTGTGCGAAGTCATAATGTGCATGTAAAAGTATTCATAAGGTATGGATCCTTTCAATATATATAAGGCAACACTCGGATAAATCAAACTGGAGCAGTTTGGTGTCTAACTCTAGTCGCCTACTGCTACTATAACTCACCACCCCCTCCAAGTTAAGCCGGTGCTTGTTGCACAAGGAGTTGTTATGCTGGTGCAAATGCAAGGATGTTTTGTAACCATTGAGAAAAGATGGTTTATAATTGTATAGCGGTATCTAAAACATATCTTCGGGCTGCACAAAAGCGCTCATGGTATTGGCCAAATTAGTGTACTGCCAAACCACGCCCCTATTGCCATGGGTTTTGGTATAGGCCTTTGAAAAGTATGCCTCAATAACCAATGGTTAATGGTGGCTGTCATTGGTGGTTTCTCTAGAATAGGTAATAATGAGATCAGCATTTTTTAGGAAATGATGCAGAGATAAGTATTGTATTGATCTGCAAGAAGATCAGCAAGCTCTTGAAATAGCTGAAGCTAGCTTGAGTAGGGCTGAGGGTAAGAGACAAGAAATTGAAGTGAATGTTGCTCTCAAGCAAGCTAAGACACGAGTAGAAGCTGTAAATGCTATTGAATTGACTAAAATGTCCAATTCTTTTAAGCTAATTAAAATGGCTCATTTTCTTCTGGGACTTTACCATTCAGTCGGAAGTTGTAGTTGTCAGAAAAGTCACTATTAAGTGAGCACCAAGAAATTAATCTCTTTTGAAGAGATTCAATTAAAATTAGGAGACAGACTTCAATTAAAATTAGGAGACAGACTTATGGCCATGAATCATGTTTGGGGGGAAATGTTACTCGAACAAAACTGACAAGAGCTTTGCTAGATGTACTTGACTGTGTAGTGAGGATGATAGTTGCCTTTTTCATGGAGCTTGATAGAGTTTTCGCATCTTTTGAGGCATATAGTGGTTTTAATGTTTTAAGTCTTATGTTTTAAATTTATTAAAAAGGAATATCATCTTTTACAGATGCATCAAATTATTTTGGTTGGTTTTAAAGAGCATTGGTTGATGCAAAGATGCACCGTGCTAGTACTTGCATGTGCTACTCCATCCATGTATATTTCATAGTGACCATTTTGTTCTTTCTTTGTCCTTTTATTATGCTTGAATTCTCCTATTTTTTTACTAATTTCTTGGTGGAGTACTTTTTCTGTATGCATTAAAAGGGCACATTATAGTACATTGATATCTATATATGATCAAGTTGGTTATCTGAAAAAGAGAATGCTAAATATTTCTATTATAATCTATATGTAAATAATGTCCCTGTGCACTTGGCTTTCCAACCCAGTCCACTCTTTTGTTGGATGCACGTGTTACAACTGAACACTCGACAACAATACTAGAATAGCTGGTTGAGTTGGTTTTTCCTTTTCATACAGTTCATTCATAAATTTACTGTATCTTAACTTTTTGGCTTTAGCTTTGAGGGAGGTCTGTTAGTATCATTTTGGTGACATTGCTGGAAAGTGGGTTGTAAATTGTGAGGCGGAGACTGATTGTATAGCATGCTAATCTTCATACATGCTTGGGGTGAGAGAGGTGGACTGCATCCTGTAAGACCATTGAGAAGTTCTAACTCTAATTGAGGAAGCCTACTGAAGTCAAGATTCAAATTTAGTCAATTGTTATCTTTAGTTGGTATGGAATATGGATGAATAAAGCAAAAGCTTAAGTGCAATGCACGTAAAACAATGCTCAACTTGCATTGTAATTCATGTCATGTGGAAGATGTCCCTTAGTTGATGGACTAGTTCTCTGACCATGTTTGAAATGGCAAGCTAATGATGCTTTTCTTGCCCAATGGAAATGCCCCAAACATATGCTAGGACCTTGGCCTGTAGCCTAGTAGGGTATTTGGAGGTCCAAATTGTTATGCTATGCAAAGCTTATGACATTCGAGCCATGTTATCTGCCGCCTGATCCCCTTCTCACCAGAGACCCAATCAAGCTTCTGCCTATGCTCTGAATATCTGAGAAGTATGGGTTATTAGTTGCTGCTCTATTGGTAACCCATCACATGATAGTACCCAAGTCCCTCCTCAAACTAAGCTCACTCTGCAGTTAGGTGGTTGAGGATGCAGAACAGGCTAGCCCAGGCCTTTGTTCTCAAAGGGATTGTAACCACCATTAATATCCTTCAAGGCTGCGACCACAAACCTAGTACCAGCATTTTTATGAATTTTAGTTGGTGGCAGGTGGGAGAAATCTTGTCTTCAAGAAAGAGACTAAAATTCAGCGAGAAATGTCCCCTTTTCTGCCACTCTGTTGTTGGGTTTGCTAAAATCAGTACGTGCAATGTTAAACCAGGCAATTTTCTGCTCATGGGTGGTTGGAGAATATTTGACACTTTTATGTCATGACACTGAGTTCAGAAAGAGTAAAAGAGGAGAATATTGTGAATGAGTTGAGAAGATATTGGATCGTTTATGCTAGTGCCCTTGTTTCTCTTTGAATGAAGAGACATGCAGGAAATCAAGGGTTTTGTGCCATTTTCTTTTAATAGCATATGTAAACTACTAAACTATCATAACCATTATGCAGTAATCATGACTTTCTAAAAATTTTATTGATTCATTGTACTAGTTGGGGGTGCGAAAGAAGTTTATAGGCCTACTTGTAGCTTGGCATTATTTTCATCTTCCATACTGGATCACCCCTTGCTGTTCAGTCGATTGTTCATCACTGTAATATTTCTAGCATTAATCTTTGCATAAGTTCTTATCTTCTTTATTGTTTTTTATAAAACAATTAATTTAATAACATGCAATGGAAAATGAAACACACACACACACACACACACACACATACACATATATATATATATATATATATTGAAATAGTTCTTTATTAGAAGGTAATATTTTTAAGATCATAAACAATTTGTTATATTGGCACTAACTATAGAATTTGTCATCATTTTTGGTTAATTAAAGATATTAAAAACTAGTGTCCTCTATCATGATCGCATGTTTTGTGTTACTAAGAACAATTGAACTTCTTTATGGTATTTTTTCCTGCGATTTCTTGGTGGAATGCTTTTAGTGAGGTTTCTTGCTATCTACGAACATGTCATGATAGTGTGTCACAAGGTTTGCATTCTTGGTATTGGATCTTGTATCAGTAATTTAACCAATATACGTCGGGGTGGTACAGTACATGCACCCACGTCGACATGTGGTATGCTGTTGGAGTAGGCACGGTAGCTGTACCATGTGCCTGTATGGCCCTAAACTGAACCCCCCTACCATCTCAGTACTAGGTGATACTGTCATAAATGAAAATCTTGTCATGCATATGTTTGTTATATGTTCTAATCATTGGGATAAAATGTAAAAATGGGTGAAAGATCAAAGATAAAGGTTGACAATATTAACTTTAATGATTAACCATCAACTATATGATTGATATGTTCAGCCAGATGAAGACTTGGAGGATCCAGATGCAAGACATGATCCTGATTCTGATATGGAAATGGATGATCCCAAGCAACTAGATGAGTCATCTCGGTACTCATTTTCTGTACCCTTCCCTCACTTTATGTTGTTATTGTTACACTTTCTGCTGACAGACTGTGTTTGCCTTATTGGGAACCTCCATCAAACAGTATTCAGAACATAAAAATCAAGAGGGAGAACATTGAAAACGAGTTAAAAGATCAGGTATCTGTTTGTTCAATTCTTCTTTTTCATCATTTATATGGCTTAAATTTATTAATGCTTTTAATGTGTGATATTTGTCATCGATGTTGATTTGCTCCTTGTGGACTTTGAAGAACCAGTTACATTTAGTTATATATGTACATATAAAATTAGAAGAAAGTTGATATTGTAATGAAGAATTGTTCTTTTCTACAGCAGAATGTAATGAGTTATAAGTCGCAGCTCAACTTCCTTTCTGTAAGAAACAGTAGGACGGGTACATATATTTTGAGAACTAGGATGGGTGGAAGCCCAGCTGAATATCAGAGGGCAGGATTGAAGCAAGGTCTCTTCTATCAAAACAAGAAGTCCTACCAACTTGGACAGTTGGTACCCTCTCACTCTTCTATATGGTTGTGAGATGGATTTATGGATCTTTTATGTACTAATGAAGATCCTATACAGTATCAGACCAATTGTTCCTTTTGTTGGCATAGATGCAAGCTGTAGCATGTACATGAAACTTTGATGATCTAAATCTACTACTCAGCCTTTTGTATTTCTCCAGAATGGAGTCTTGAGCTAACTAGGTTGCCAATCCATCTTTACTGTTGAGGGATATGTATGCTTCAAAGTTCATTGGAAACTATTGATGAGGCCAAAACAAGTTCTAGCAAGATTGCTCAGTTTTGTAATTTCAAACACAATTTTGACTGGTAAAGAGTAAGGCAGACACGTGTTGTTGCAACAGTTTCTGTTTGTACAGTTTATGTAATCATGGAAAATTATTCTTCATTCTACATGGTAGAGATAAGTTTGCATTTGGATACGAAAAATGGTCTCAAAATGTTTCACTAAACCATGATATTAACAGATGCCTTCGATAGAGCCTGAAAAATATTTTTCCTAAAGGTGCTATTTGGATCCTTGCAACCTGCCCACCTGCAAGTGGTTGTTTGATACTTTGCAAATCAACTCAGTTGTAGCATAGGGGGTTGCTTTTGAAGTCAAATTTTGGGCATTTTTGGCTCAGCAACTTTTTTCCAAACTGAGCTTGACCTCTGGTCTCTTGCTAGAGTGCCCGTGCAAATGCACGTGCACATCCCCCCCCCCCTCCCACACACAGAGAGAGAGAGAGAGAGAGAGAGAGAGAGGTGCTCAGCTTCTTGTTGGAGATGGAGAAGGTCCATAGAATGACATCAGGGCCTTGACAAGAAAAAATTATTGGTTGGACCAAGTCCACCATCTCAACGGTGGACCAGTCCAACCACAGAGCAACACGCGCAAACACGCCTATATTACTATGTTCCCCCTCTTTCTTTTTTTATCATGTTTGCGCGTGTTGCTACGTGGTCGGACCTGTCCACCGCTAAGCTGGTGGACCGAGTCCCACCAATAATTTCTCCTTGGCAATGGAAGATAGAGATGGTGGCTTGTTAGGGTTGGTCTTAAACCTGGATAGCATTAGAGGAGTCAGTATTCTAGCAAGGGTAGGACGTTGGGGCATAGGGCTTATTTAGATCTAGTGGAACTACAGTTTACGTTTGCAAGGACATTGGTGAGAGGGAAACAAGGAGAGGAACATAGGACAAGGTTTGCCACGATCAAGAAGTTGGTGATGGCTGTCGGTAGAGCCAAGGCGATTTTGGCCAGAGAGACTAGAGGAGGTTAGTCGACTAGGGAGTAGGAGAAAACAGTGACGGGGTAGTGTTCATGTGGAGACCTGTGCGGGTGTGTATTTAGTCCCACATCGTTTTTCCGCTAGGTAAATCTTGGGTACTTATATAAGATCAAGAAATTCAAATAATACCTTCCGACTAGCCATTTTAGGTGAGGTCCTTGGTTGTTATAATATGGTATCAGAGCAATAGGCTTGATCATGGGTAGAAAATTAAGCTTAGGGTTATGATTCATAAAGTAGGCATAGGACAAGTATAGAAGAGTTAGTATAGATCAAAGTCGCGCAGTGGAAGTATGGTGGAGTATTAGATAAAGACTCAATACCCCCATTTGTTTAAGAATGAAGGTGCATTAAGTTTCGAGGACAAACCTCTTTTAAGGGGGAAAGAATGTGAAGGCCTGGTCTGGGTCCGATCCACTCGATCGGCCTGACCTGAGGCCTGGCCTATGGAGTGGCTAAGCACGGAAGACTCCCTCTGGGAGTCTTCTCCTTCAGTGATTCCGACTAGGAGTCGAAGTTTTAGGTCGCCGAGACCCTAAGGCTCCTCTATAAAGGGAGAGCTCTCTCCCTCCTAAGCTCTCCATTCTGAGTAATCCTCCTCTTTTCCTCTCCCTCTTTTTCTCCCTGAGTTCGCAGCTGCCCGTCTCCATTCTCGCCGAAAATCGGGGTTGCCGACGCCTCCTCAGAGTCAAGGTAAGGTCCCTGTCTCCTCTCTTGTTCTTCCTTTTTCCAATTGACCCAACAATGGCCAAAATCCAGTGAAAGATCATCGGAAAATCCTCTACCTCTCTCTGTGTTTGTCACCATCGGCGGTCGTTCTCTTGCCCTTGTGCCGCTGGTCCTCCGGCTATAGCCGCCGTCGGTGGGGTGCGCTCTCGCCCCCCACCCCTGTTTCGCAATGGAGGAGAGCGTAAAGAAGAAAAGAAAAGAAAAAAAAGAGGGAGAGAGAAACCACCCCTTTCTCTCGCGCTTATTTCCTCTGTTCTTTCTCTCTCATCTCCCTCTTCTCTCTCTAAAAGACCTATTGACCCTAGTGAAGGGTCTCGCCTGCCTATTCTTTGGATCCTAGGTTGATCCCTAAAAAGAGGCCCTAAATCGCCCCGGTGTCTGTCATTAACACTATGTAACTCAGAAGACCGTTGCTAAGTGATGGGTAAAGAATCCTTTTGAAGTTCAAAATAATAGCTGGATTCTTTTTAAAATGAGAAGAAAAGGAGGAAAGGGGGAAGAAAACTCCTTGTTTACAATGCTTTGTATCAAAAATGGCAGCTTTATTCTCTTCATAATGAAGAATGAAAAGAAATATGACAACTCATTCTCTATTATTCTTTGTTTTTTTCTAATTTACTTTATTTTGTTTTTAACACCAGTTCAAACATGTTTGAAGATTTATTATGAATTATGTCTTTCCTGGGATGTTTGATGGAACCCATCATCTGAACTTGGAACAAAAAATATTATTGTAATGATCAAAAGACTCAAATGACTTAACAAAATTTTTGAATGACAAAAAAATGAGTTATGATAGAACTCTAGAAGAATCAACTTTAAGAATGGTTCTTAGATATTGTACATTTTTTCAAATTATCTTCTCAAATTAGTTAAGCTGCAGCAGCGAAAATTTTATAGCACTCAGGGTTGCTACTGATGTGCCATCCAGTTCTATATGTTCTTGTTTTTTCCCTTCTCTTTTTTCTTACTATTCAATTCCTTGACCATGCAGGAACCTCACAAAGTTGCTGCAGACCTTGCCAAAGCTGTGGAGCCTATGGCCGAGGAGATCTCATCCTTGAAGGTGACTATTATAGACATCTAACTGAAATCAGACTATCATACAAAATGATTTTTGTGCTCGTTTTAGACAACATTCTCCTTATTGTCATGTACCAGGCTTCAGAGATTGGCCCCATGGCTATAGATGAGCCAAGCAGTATAAAGGCTGAACAGGATAACACGAACAAGTTGTCTGCTGTACCTCTTATGATGTACCCAAAATCCTAAGTACACATAAGGTCGCCGAGTAGTTGATGTATAAGGGGATGATTTCTGTGCATAGCTGTGAAAGGTTTCCTGCCATTTCATTTTTTTTATGCTCCTATATTTATGATCAAACATGTTAGAATCACCATCTTGAGAATCTTGTCATAAATTAAACTATAAACAGGGTCTTGTGCTAGAGTTGCCATGATGACATACTGAAACAAATACACGGGCTCTCTCAGTTGTACAGCCAATTGAATGATCATTTAACTCTAGAAATCACTTGGAACTTTTCGTCAGTGATTCTTCTCTTTCATTTTCTTTTGCGGACAGCAGCAACGGTATGCTGAGGCATGGTTGAGGCAAAAGAGCTGCTGCAGTTTGTTCGAAAGTTGTGAAGTTTGCGATTTCAACAAGCCTTTGAAAGAACTGCACGCTATACCAAAGATGTCAGGTAAGTAACGTCCACATAAGCTATAGTTACTTTCCGAAGCAGCTCTTAGAATTCTTCTGGATAACAATTGGTCTATTTGCATTATGCCCGGTACACCTGAATCCGTTGGCAAGTCGTCTTGTCCTTTGGTAGCTATATGTGATGCGAGAAGGCCTTGTAGGTGTGGAGCGTATGGAAGTCAGATAGCTAACAACTTCAAAGGGCCGAGTGAGTGGAGAAATGGGGAAAACCCCAATAAACATTTTCAGTATGGCTGATGGAAAGTTAATGAGTCCTATGAAAAGTTTTTAAGACTGAGATGTCTCGTTTTGCAAATATATAACTCATAGGTTTCTACATGCAATTAATTGATAAAAGGAGGGGCAAACATCATGGTTCAGGGCCATATGAGGTCGAACTTCTTGAGCCAATGGGTTGAATGTTTTTTGATCTTCTTCAGGTTTATATACATAACCTTAACCCACTCAGTTTCTAAAAGTTGCATCCATCTGCCTTGTGTTTGTGTAGAAGTCTTGTCCGTTTATAGTGTAGTATTACATCCTGCCTTACTCGTGGGTTAAACAGCATACTGCAGACATGAGCAAGTTGGATTCAGTTTGGCTCATTTCAGAAACAAAACATATCCTGCTTGAGCTCAGTTTATTGAATATAGAGAACTCGGTCTCAGCTTATTAAGATGGCTGCATAGATCCAGTCCAGGTTTTCCCTTATTATCAGGGCCTGATGTGGAGCTAAAATAGGGGCCACAGTATGGCTGAAAATATTTCACGGATTGCTTCAGATTCTCCAGATCAGAGATTTAATCATCATCAGATGATAGATATTTGGAGACTCAGACCGAGTATTATCTTATGCACTGTTAGATGCATCTTCTAAGAGGCTAACAAAATGGCTAATTGGGTGGTGTCATTTGTGGCAGAGCATATGGCATCAGGATTGTGAGAGACTCCTGACCTACTCCTTGTGACCTACCAGGCTAGTTCCGGGATATTTTGCGTTCTAGTGGTTGTGTTTACTCAAAGGCTTTGTAAACCAGCTGATTCAACCAAACAAATGAAGGCCGGATAATATCCGTCATAAACCATATCTGTATTCAGATTATCTGAATATGCGTAAATAGTCGTATCTAGTTTTCATTTGGACATGCCACATGCTAGCCCTGACCATCCGTCTGGCCGAGCCAATGAGTCGTGCGAGGTCTAATATCAAGAGATCACCAGGTCTGAGCTCCACCTAGCTTGACCTTGGGCTTAAAAACCAAACCGCTTGACCTTGGGCTTAAAAACCAAACCCTGAGCCTGGTTCAATGGGAAAGAATAAAGACATAGGCTTGGCCTAATCTCACCCAAATAAAGTAGGACAAGTCGGGCTAGGTAGATCATTCACCATTGGTGCTAAACTCAATTCAAATATAAAAATCAAGAGGGGTTTTGCTAATCAAGTCCTACTACCATTCACCCATCTCTTCACTGCTCATTTCACTGGACTGATGGAAATTGGTGCTATACATAAAAGGTAGATCATGTCCCAGAATTGTCCAGGCAACTATCAATTTATATAACAGATCGGTGAGTGATATAATAGATGATTTCTAACATTGTTCCCTGATAACCCCACAGCATTTTCATGCATACTGGGTCTATTCTCTATTATATATAGATACTGGTTTTGGGTTGCCTTCATCGCTTGCAGCAACCTCGACTTTAACCTTTCCAACGGTCTGTGTGTATGAGCTCTGGCTCTCAATGGAAAACGTGCAATACAAACGCCGATGAATCAATGCTTCTAATCAAGCTAGGCATCGAGCTCCGCTCTCAGCAAGTGCGAGCAACAGACGATGTGCCTCCTCGAGAACTGTGGCTTTCCAATCCATACTTCTTCGATTGCAGCAAATAATCCTTTGAACGTCCTATGATTAAACTGAAAGGAAGAGATATCAGGTATAAGCCTGATTACACTAACAAACTACTAGCATTCCCTCCAGAATTAGATTGGACCAAGCTCCTTTCCCTGCTGCATGATCTGAAATCTGTGCTTCTAAAGGTGGCTATGCAAGTTATTCCCATGGCCGAACATGCTGTGATTAGAGATGAGAAAGGAACACACGCTTTGATCATCAGCGCATGGACCTCCAGAAGGTGATGAGGCCTCTGGATGGGCTCAAACAACTAGCAGTCATGTCCTCTACGTGGAACACATGCTTGGCATTGAAGCAGCAAGGAAGTGCATCATCAAAGAGATCCAGTTTACCATGGACAGGCATAGGATGAAAATTAATAGCCAGCATACGATGCTCTTGGCAGGGTTGATGACTTGCAGAGGTCGGGTGCTGCGGGCAACTAACTAGGTATGGCATGGCAGAGATGAAGAAAAGCCTTACCTTAATGCTGGCATCATTTGAGAAGACAGCAGAATATTTGTGCAATGCCGCAAGTGGGAAGGAAGACTCTCTTGCAAGGACCAGAGAGACTATGATATACTTGGCACAATGATGGCAATTGAAACCAGAATGGTGAAGTTGAAAACAAAAAAAGAGTAACAGGCCTTGCTGAGTTTAAGTACAGCTATGACCCAATTTCGAGTTAAGAAGGATATATTAAAGCAAATTACTATTTCTTTGTAATTCTTGTTTAACAAGAAACAATTTTCGGAGTACTGGTTTTGATTTCTTGATCACTGAATATATAGCTTCCATGAGTAATTCATTGTTTTTCTTTACATTCTTGCCTCTGTTTTGGAATGTTAAAAATTAGTATACATCAAACTTTCTAGTTAGGCTTGTCAGCAGACAATGCAAACAAAAGATTAGCAGGCAGTTCTATCCATGTAAGTTGAAGACCAGAAGTCATAGTATCGGATTCTGTTGAAGAGTGCATTGACAGTTGACTATAACAACAGAAATAAGGAGCCAAACTGCCAAACAACTAGTGAATCCCTCTAAAATCCAGCTCATTGTGATAAAGGAGTTAAACTAGCAACAAAGATGGTAACATTCTCCTAATTTTTCTGATCAAGCTATTGAAGGAGGGAAGGAGAATTATCCGTATGTATGAATATACATGGGTATGTATGTATGCATGAATACTATCAGGTACAAAATCTTTCTCAATCAAATTTTAATCCTAGATGGTTACATTCCAACTCTGGCCTATAAGTTTACTACAAGTGTACTTGTTGGCCAACTAGGTGTCTTGGGTTTGTTTCCTGCATACCCGTCTTATACCACTTTAAAGGTTTTTCTTTCTTGTTTAAATTAGTGTACTTCCGAAGGAGAAAAAAAAGGAAAGAAAATTCACATGTAGAGGAAAGGATAAGCCATAACAAGAATGTATGATATGGAACAAAATTTAAAGAGAATGCAGTTATAGGTCAAATAAACAAGCCAAAATCTCTAAAAGATGGTTTCTTTAATCTCTGACAAGCCAAAAAACAAAATAATGACTTGATGGTCTCTATTATCTTTTAAGGAATGCAAATCAAGGTTCAGCTGGAGATGGCTTTCATAAGCCGATTTAGTGAAGTAAACATGCTCATGGCTTTACCCAACAATGAAGGCTCCTTCTCAGATTTCTCGGCTACACTGCCAAATATAAGCTGCATATGACAGAGATGAAATAAAATGATATCAGTACACAGAAAGAGGGCACATTTGACACAAATCACATAGGTAAGTATGGTAACATTTCATAGGGGATCCTAGTTGCTGCAAATTATTGATTAAGGGACTTGCCAAAAGACAAGTTCGGGAATATTTAATGCCAGAAACCAACCTCAATATCTGTTGCGTCAGGACGGGTGGGTTGTTCTTTGGCTAGCAGGTATCTGTTTGGCCTATTTACATCATCATAGAACACTTTCCACATTCTGCAAAGCAAACCAGACCAAGAAAGGGGGTAACCTTCTCAAGTTGTTTCTGCATAAACATATAAAATCCAAGCTGAACATATGATAAGATGCTGAAAATTATAACTTTTTGCTCACCCTGGATAGCATCTGAAGATTGCACCAGATGGCAATGGTCTCAAGGAGTAAACGACAGTAAATGTGCTGCATGTACAAGGCAGAATGTTTAGCACCTGACCAAATAAAAATAAAGAACAAGGAGAAGATGGCATTCTAGATTGATTAAGCACTGCAGCCTATCAGTGAAGGCAAGGCATATGTATGGAGAACTTAGAAGTTGTTTAGGTGTACTAGCCAAGAATAACCTCTCTTTTTTGGATTAGTCAGGTTGGATTTCATTTTGGGTGGAGCATAAACAGAAGAGTACTGAGAGCTGAATCTGGAATACCTCTCTGATAACCATAACTGAATTCCTTTCAAATGTCAGCAACCAAACCTCATGGACAACTCAAGTAAATTATAGGTCATGACCCACAATGTCATCGATGGAAACCAACAGACCCAAAATTTCTACTTTGGAAGTGAAAAAAGTCAACAACCAAAGATTGGCTCCCATAGTGAGCAAGCGTTGGAGATGGATGTCTCTGAAATTATATACCAAGTTTGATCTGAAGACACATTTTAGTACCGCATGGAGTTTCAACATGTCTTGATAAGCAGCTTGTTGCTTCAATACTTTGTTCTTACTGAGATTAGGTGTTTGATGACAAAATATTGAACTCTCTCTCTCACACGCGTGCGCGCGTGCACATGCACGCATGCAGGCACACAAACACACACATGCAGTAGTATCCTTACCTTGCCCGAGTCTCAAACTGAAACAAGCATCTACAACAGCCTGTCTGCATGCCACTCAAGCATCTACAGCCACATCCCAAGTCACACCCCTTGTTCAATATTTGACTAACAACATCAGCAAGCACTAGTAAGCATCTTTACCATCGAGACTGGAACGAAAAATACTAACTACAGTGTTGCAAGGCAGTGGCTGTAGAAATGTCCCATAACTCTTTCAATATTTTGTTAGATTGTCTTTCCCATCAAGACAATTGTTCACTGAAGCAAGCCACCTTTGTGCACATACAAGCAAGTTTCTTGCCATGACTTCTCACTACCACAGATGTGCTTCAAGTCAAGTCATCCTATCAACCAACGAAGTCACCCTTTGATGCCAACAGATTGAACCACAAAATATGTTATCCTAATGTTATAAGTAGTTCCTTGCAAGTGCAGCGAGTGACATAGGACCAGTCTATCATAAAGACACCTTAGGACATTACCTTGTTATAGGCAATCTTGCACGAGTAAGAACACCATCACTTTTTAGAACCTCTGATTTACCATGTACCTTTCTTTTGGTAATGTCCTTATGAGCAGGTGTACGCGGGTATATTTGTTTCTAGACAAGTTTTTCTTGACATAAAATTTAATGAATGAGCAAAAGCTAGGCATAATATAGCAAGATAAAACATATAAAAGCTTAGGATGAAAGTTATATCTTGCAGAGGTTAATGATATGAAAAAAGAAGATGAAAGGAAAAAGATACATGCAAGTACTAAATGTTATCAATATTAAAATCATGATTTCTAGTCTACATATCCATAAAAGGGACACGAAGTATGTCCTGAGTTCAGGAGCATGCTCACCTTAAGAAGTATTTACGCAACTTGCGGACATTAAATCCAACTCCAACATCTTCACTGACAAGGCGTGGGTTCCACATGATAAGAGATCTTGGCTAATATAATCAGGTAGGCTTTGTAAGAAAAATGATTACCCTAGCATGTAAAACTGCATTGCATAAACGACATAAGCATGCCTCAAAATACTACATAAGTTTGATTTGTTTTTTAATAAGTTTGAAGCTCTAACTAACAGCCTTGAGCAACAAGGAAAAGGTGGACAGCTAACTGTTTGGAAGCTGTTGACTTGGACAAACGCATTTTAGTCACCGGGTCACAGGTCAACAATTCAACTGCCGGCTGGCCATGGGCCACTCCATTAACCCATGACATCATAATAAAAAAAGTAAATATCTATAAATAGCAAAAAATGTTAAAATTTTTAAAAAGAAAATAGGAAAAACATGAAAATTTTATAATAATATGTTAGTCATGTAGCTTTTTGAAAAATTGTAAGAAAAAATTTATATAATGTGGCAAAATATGCAAAACTAATTGATACTTTTTAAGCATTACAAATAACAAAGTTATGAAAATATCCAAAAAATAAATGAAAATAAATTGATTTTTTATTCAAAGAATCACAATTTATTTTATTTTTTTATATCTAATGACAAATATTTCATAAGTATAATATATCATGATAATAAACAATACATGGTGTCTTGGTGGTTAAGAGGTTAGTAATTGTGTCAGGGATCATGAGTTTGCAGGTGGAATCCAAGTTCACCTGACAAGGTCAACAAGTTTTACCACTCAACCTACCAAGCTGAACAGATTTTTTGCAATTCTAGGTCCCTAGATGACTTGACTTGCCTAGGTTCATAGGAGGTAGGTTGGCATGTTGACCTGGTCGAGCCGTTCGGGTCACTAAACACTGGCTCCATTTAGGTCGGCAGCATATCACACAAGAAAAGTTAAGAAAAGTTAAACTGACGTAATGAATCATAATTCAAATAAATGGAAAGGAAACATTCATAAAGCCAAAAATAGTTGGAATAATGCTTGTTGATTATCATTATAGTATATGACACATGCTATGCACGTGACAGGGATTTAGCCCTATAGAGCAGTGGAAATACAGAGCTTCACCAACACCACTCCAGAGTTTGGATTATATAGTGTATTAGATATACAAGTACAGCATCAAGTATCTTTTATGTATTTCATATTGCATATGCTAAACCCAAATAAGTTACGATCTTCCAGAAATGACAAAGTTACCTCTGTGGTACAAAAGAAATCAAAAGGAACTTTAAAGCAGTCGGCTGTCTATAGGACCAAACAAAAGCCGTAGCAAAATAGAAAAGATGTATAACTGATCTAAGTTTAACCAAAACAAACATATAAATAATGTCAAGGTTATGTGTGACCTTTGCTTTTCTTTGAGAATAAGTTCTACTAAAGAAGAGAATTAATCTTTCAGCATGCAAGGTCAGTCTTCAACCATTCCAGTTAAAACAGGAGAAACTTTGGAATTTTCCTTTAAGATATAAATGGCATATAGAATATCTAACAGATTTTTTTTTCTTTGAAAAAGAAATCACATACAGGGTCATCTGAAAGATGAGCTGCAATTCGTTCCACATATTCCAACATCTGATAATCAGGAACTATCATAACTACAGCTTCATCTTCATCAGCTACAGGCTTCCGGTCACTTAAGCTGCATGATAAATCAATAGAAAACTGAAAATTACAAATAGATTTTTGATGGTATGATCGCAAAATGATAGCAGGATGCTGCACATGCGCAAAGCAGAAGCTAAAGATATACTTAAGCTCTCATAATCATCACCAGATTAATCAGAAATCATGTTAAAATTTGGCTATTTGACTGATAATTTGTTGCTTGGAGTTAGAGTTGAATGTGTCTCCTGTGACAAATGTTACCTTTTTCTCCTCGTCACTTAGACACTTTCCTAGTGTAAGAAACCTGGAGCTTTCTCCTCAGTATGTATAGATAGTGTAATCTAGAAGTTAGTTTCACTACCCACCTATTGGTTGCTTAGGTCTCCCAGCAAGCCCCTTGCCCTTCACCGGGAACTCAACAGAATTTCAGACGAGGGTTGACTTCAAATTGAAAATGATTGGTAAAACTTTTCAAACCTTGATGAATCACACCTTGGTCCTTGAATGTGGCCCAAACATGTTGGACAAAAGTTTGTTGGTTAATTGGTTACATCAGCAGAAAATGCAATACGTTGCACTATAGAATTAAACAAAGAAATGAGAAAACTGAATAGGCAGAACTTGTTCTATTGATGAAAATTGAGAATGAATAATTTAATATTGACAAACTTACCCAATTAGCTAACTGAGACTACTCGGTGTTTTACTCGCATCTACATCCTATTTGGTTTTAATAATAGTCTAGTCACCAATAGTTAACTTGAATTTCATGTATTCTGCTTCAACCTCAGGTCGATATACTGTTCTTTTCCAAACTGATTCTAAGTTTTGTTATACAAATTTAGCACATGGTATCTTCTACTGGATGGACTAATAAAAAAAAGTACCTGGAAAATCCAAAGTTTGCATCTTTCCACTGATATTTTAGAAGAGCAGCTGCTCCAGCATCAGGGAAAATGGCTTTTACTCTCTAAAAGTGAACCAACCAGTAGAATTAGTGTATGAATATTGAAAGTAACCAATTTTTGAGCAGATAATTTCCTATAAAAAAATGAGCAGAGAAAGGACAATTTTATCCTTTGCTACTGGTATGCAGAAAAGGTATTGCATAATATGCATACCATGGCAAAGCAATTTATCAGTTATGCAAAACAAATATGTAAGAAACAAGGAGAACAAAATCAAAGAGTGGAAGGAAAAGAAGGAAAACAGTGTGCTTTGGTGAAATATTTCAACTATTTTCAAGGTGTACAGGTTATATTAGATTGCATTTTTGTCAGGACTAGTTTATTCTAAATCATAGTACCTAAAACATTTAATCAACTTATAGAATGTTCCCCAGTCCATGATCTCTTATAGACCGATGATTTAAGTAGTAGTTCACTCGAAATGAGATTAACTAATATTCAGCATGATGAAAAAACGAGGTCGGAACATGAAAGAAGATCATTATAGAAAGTGCTTCAGTCTCTGTGGCGTAACACAGAAATCATCCAACATAATAATGTGTGGAGCCCCAGGTAGAGAGGACAATATGCACAGGTGAAGGTTAATCCTTTAGAACAGAACCTAAAAGAATAGTTCTAGAGCTTCATTCTAGTTTTATACACAATTATCGAAGATGTTTGTTCAGTGTAACCAAATCTCTTCCCCCCCAAAAAATAATAATAACTATCAGAACAAAATAAACTTAAGGTTATGAGATATAGACTAATTTGTTAAGATAAGCTGGCTAACAAAAGACTAAGTTTAGAACTACAATGCACTGTTTCTGGACTGTGACTTCTTTAAACTGTTTTCCACTTGATACAGTATTGCTGCATTTGGCAAATTCCTCATTCAAAGGAAATGCTGTTTCTTTTCCATCCAATCTTGGTATTTTTGATTGTTAAAATGAACAAATAACAGACACACGATCCATGAATCGACTATGTTTTATTTAGTTATAAATCGATATCTAGCCTGATTTTCACATCTATGCAGGTATAAAAGGTATGGAGTTGGCACAGCCTCATCATAGAAGTCTCAAATCTGCTATCAATTTCAGACATTTCAAACAATGAAACTTCAGTAAAGAACTAAAGAAAGAATCATTAATACAGATCCATATAACAAATAATGCTCTGTTGATGGAATAAACATGTTGATTATCTTAATGTGAAAAAAATTGCATTCCACAGCTAAAGATTTCTGATAATTCTAGCCTTTCTAATCTCAAAATCATATATGCAACCTTGAATATATGTATTATAATGCCAGCACATGGTCTCAATAACATCCTGGCCCCTGGATTTAGCTCTAGAAGTGAAAATGTCAGGGTAAGGCCAAGCAGGGGTGAGACTCAAGAAATGGATAATAACATGCAACTCAAACAAAATAAATAAATAAATAATGCAGACCTGGATACCTGTCTCTTCTATTAGCGATTCCAAAAATATTCTAGATAATTCCCACAGTTCAGCTTGAGCCCCTTCAGCATCAAGAAATTGCAATTGCGGGATTAAAAGTTCTACCTGGAAGTAAATAAGAAATCAATGTTTATGATGAAACAATATTAGTAGCAAGAAAACTACATGGTCAGCATAAGTTGAGTACATTAACAAACTATGTCGAAGCACAGCCTTCGGACTTATCATAAAGCAACTTGAGTACATCACTCTCCTCTTTGTACTAAAAGATACTTGCATTTTTGGGCTCCAGACTTATTTAATCTCTTTTTCATGTTTTTTTTCAATTCATATTTCTTGTTAGATAATGTAATCTCAGAATTGGGTTGTGTTTGGTGGATTAACTGAACTTGAGTATGAATATTTCTAGTTGGTTGGTTGGAGGCCTGTTAACCATAATGTGACCGTTAATATAAGATCTGAACTTGGTCGATCCTTGTGCTGTCGAGTGATCCTTTCATTTTCCGCACAAGGAATAGAATAAAGTCGAATAAGAATGATCCCTTAATTTGTGATATCATGAATTTGAAACGAGAGGAAGCAAAGGTTCTTTGTGAACATGTTCAAGTTGGTGGATCGTCTAATTATGTACACTAAGAAGGAATTTAGTTCTTTGATATATCATGTGATCCAAGGAGGGAAGGCTTTCAACTCTGAGTCGGGATTTATTCATGATAATAGCTGTTTGAACTTGTAATCGTTGGTTTAAACCCAAAAAATAAAGAAAGAGGATTCATTTCGTTTGACATCTCAACCTTACCCAAATAGCTAGTTGGGAATTTTTTGCCTTTGCATCTACTTGAAAACATGTGTCCAGCACGTTATCCTCCACCATTCACAGGAAAAAAAGAAAAGAAAGAATAAATGTAATAGAACGAATCTACCTGCTCTAGAGAACAAAGAATATAAGATAGCTACACTGCATTT
Organism: Phoenix dactylifera; assembly: GCF_051530095.1. Classification (NCBI taxonomy): domain Eukaryota; kingdom Viridiplantae; phylum Streptophyta; class Magnoliopsida; order Arecales; family Arecaceae; genus Phoenix; species Phoenix dactylifera. Next base: position 29,266,176 of record NC_143201.1, on the reverse strand, counting down.
GATATTAAGAAGGGAGGGGGGAAAAAAATCAAATCTTGAAATCAAATTATTTTCAAGAACAGAATTCTTCAATCATTATCAACTTACTATTGCTCGAATTCCCCCGGAAGATATAAACATGGCGCTCGCTTGACTTGACTGTCGGATCGCATCCACCAGGTCTGAAGGTAAGACGCTGCAAAAAGAGAAATCCAATACAAGAAGATAAACAAATTCATCTAGTAGTTAATCCGTCCGTTACAATCTAGTAAACGAAAAGAAAGAAAATTCTATTAAGACATGGTAACAACGACCGCAGTTTCTTGAAAATTTGCAACCCTATCTATATATTTTATCTGCGAAAACGACTCAGTTCCGAAGTACGGCCACTAAAACCGAGAAAAGAGTAGGATTAGGCGTGGCTAGGGTTTTCAAGAACCTGTCGTCCTCCGATTCTTGTGGCTGTTCTTGATCGGGTGTCTCGGATTGGGCGGGGTCGGGAGGAGACGGCGCGGGATTGCCGGCGCTCGAGTCCACGCGGTCGAATTTCTCGAACTTGCCACGGGCAAGAACTCTTCGGCTCCGTGAGGCGGCGAGCATGGGGCGGATGGCAGGAGGAGGGAGGCGGAGAGCGGGGGCGTGAGGGGGCTGGCGGTGGAAGCGATGATAAAGAGAGAAGGAGGAGATAGAAGCAGCCATCTTCCTTCTCTGTAGCCAAGAAAGGAAAGGCCCAAGATTTCCCGCTTCCGATTCTGCGCTACCGTTGAGGCGGTGCTCGGACCGCCAGGTCAGCAGATAATGTAACGGGCAACGAGAGAGAAATTAAATAAGGGATTAATTAAAAAAATAAATAAATAGATAATTAAAAATGATTTAGTAATAGAATTCCCTCCTCTTCCTGTGAGACAAATTCTTATTGGTTGGGTCCTCTCGGTGTAGGTACAAAACGGCAGGGCACAAGGGATGATGGGAGTTTAGAGAGGTCCTTTGGATCGCTCCTCTTTGGCGTCTTTTTTTTTTTTTTTTTTCCTTTTGATTTTACTATCTGTACTTATGTAAGAGCTGTATGAGCAGCCATTGTATTAAAAAAATAATAATAGAGGACTGGTGGTGTCCGCCAGATACATAAATGCCGGTTGTATACTTGTATGTATGGTGATGCATGGGTCCATTGCCCAAATCTTGTCCACATCAAGTAACGATGACAAGATTTTCTTATCATAAGAGAGAGAGAGAGAGAAAGAGAAATAATGACGAGATTTTGGAATGGCAACAGAGATAACCACAATGTAATGTCTGCTCTGATCGGGCTCAAGGCTGGAATAAAGCAAATAGGATGGTTCAGGTTAGCTACTTATATACAACTGCGGCAACCACAGTAGTAGACCAAAGAAATCTCGCCTGACCTTCATTTGCCCGCGTTTATATCCAACTGTAGACTGCAACCATTGGCCCTTCTTATATCCATGGAGCCATGTTTATCGTAACTTGGGGTGGACGTGGACCCAGTACCAGGGCAAAAAATTAGAGAAAGAAATCAAGAAACGCTGTGAGATATGTTTGTATGCCGAAAAGGCCGAACGGCCCATGTACTCTTGGGCCAACTAACTAATAGTAGAAGGCCAATAGTAGAAGGCCAATAATTATTAGATACGCCGTTAACTAATAGTAGAAGGCCGCTAACTAATAGTAGAAGGCCAATAATTGTGAGAGATTATTAGATACGCCAGATCCACTGTGGGCCTAGGACGAATCAATCTCTTTTTTCTACCTCTTTTTTTTTTATGTATAATAGCAATACACACCGGGATGATTTCATCCTAGGTCTGCGGTGGACCTATTCCACCTAATAATTTGTCACAGACCATGCTTTTTGATTTTAAATGATTTGCACGGACCACAAACTTATTTTAACACAATCAGATACAGTGACTTAGTACTTGTTTGGATATTTCTACAAAATGAGGCCGAAAAATCTGTAAAAATTGAGCTTGTTGTCCCATCTAGCTTAAAATTTATAAAAGCATGTCCAAATCCACTAGCCTTTGAATTGTAAAAAGAAAGAAAAAAAAAAAGGTCTATCCCATCGGATTTGGGCTTAGTGGAGTTTAGTTGATGTAAAGCCATGCTTAAATGGGCAATCCAATCCATAAATCCTACAAAATTTGTTGTCATCAACGCTCAACTTAAGGGCCGAGGCATAGCTAGCATATGACCTTATGCAACCCATCAAATCAACCCAACTTTTTTTTTTTTTGCTGCCCCAAATGTCACTTGGGCTGAGTCAGTTTAGGTTGAGAAATACCATATAATAGATGTAGATTACCCTCATGTTTACTAACTCAGAACAAAATCGAATTAGATATAGGCTGTCTCGGGTTGGAAGGAAATGGGGATTCAATCTGGATTAGACTTGAGTTTGGTCAAGTTGCCTGTTGCTTTAACCCGACCCAACAGTCAAAAATAAGACTCTGAATCAGGGGAATATTTACCAGCATAACTCAAAAATATGTAAGCCCAACCTAAACCAACTTCGATGTAACTAGGATCAGGTTGCACCCTTTTTTATGATACATGTCGCATAAAGCCATTCAGCCACAGCTTCACTGAGCTGGTTTTAAAGTTTCAGCTTAGGAAAGACATGGAAGTAAGTGTCTCCCTTTATCGAGCTTTCAACAGAGGTTAAATCGAAGGAACATGGGCTATCTGGTGAGGACTTTCACGCCTCTCTACGTGCCACGAAGGATTTGAGATGGCAGACCATACACTCCAAAGAATACTACTTTAGACTACCCAAGAGTATCCACCTAAACTTATAATGGTTGATTGAAGTGGAGAGCATGGGACGAGATTTAGTTTTCTTTTTTCCTAGTCTTTTTTTTCAAGACGCAGGGATGACCTGAGTCCTGTCCAGCTTGTTTATGAGCTATTTGGCTTCAATCCAAGCTGTAACAACCTCGTTGCCACAAAAGCTGTTTGGATTTATACTTTTTTCAAAAGATGGATTTCTCTTGTTCACACAAGGTATAAGCAATTTTCACCTGCTTGAGCTGCATGCGTAAAGCATAAACTAACCAGGAAAATCTTTCAGGGTAAAAAGAAACAAGCAGCAGAAAAGCTTTGAATAGCCTTCTATTTCTTTTTATCATGGTGAAGGGAAAAGGCCACTAAGCCGGCCTCTGTGTTAAACAACTCATGAGCAGGAAATTTTAAGCATGTATATATATACCAATGGAAGACAATTAATTAATACAATCGCCCACCGCTTACTTCACGAATGCGCACACTCGCACGCGTGTGGAAGTGCACTCGGGTCTGCCTCGAATTAATCATTTCTTTGGATTACAATTTGCTTGGGCTCATCAAAGCATGAAGGAAACTACTTCGACTCAGTAGAAAGAGCGAGCAGCCTGCATCCTATATACATTTGGAACCACCAAGGGCAGCTGGTCATATGATTCCCACGCCGAGGTTTTGGCTTGACGAGGGCTGAACTCATAACTAACAGTGCCCGGGCTCTCATGGTTGTGCACCCCTTCGTACGTTGTGATCACATAGCTGGAGTCTTCCGCGTCTCTTTCCACTCTCTTTTTCACTGCACAGCCCTCACGGGAGCACCGGTAGTAATTCCTGCAACCATTTTTTCGGTCAGAGAGTCATAATTACAATAACAATATCAAGTGCTGGTTAAAAGAACATCAGAAGAAGGGTGTCTGTTCTGAGAGCTTAAGAAAGTGTAGGAAGATTATATATATATCTATGTTCTGATACTCTAGGCGTGCGAATTATTATCAGGGTTAGTAGAAAGATATAATACTTCATTGAGTAATAATAAACGAGATATTACGGATATTCCTTTTCAAGAGGAAGCATCCAGGCATACAAAGCCAGTTTTCAGCAAGAGTAGAAAGTTGATTTTGTGCTTTTAGTTTCATTTAATTTGTTTTCTTGCGGTCTAATAGCTATTCTCTAACAACATTTAAGACAGCATACCTTGGATTTGGGCTGTTCTTCACGGACTTCTTCCCATACTTCCTCCACTTGAAGCCATCATCTAAGACATCAACCTCAGACTTTGTTCTAAATCCAATCCTACAACCCGTCTCCACTTTCATTCTCTTCGTATCGCTCCTGCAGTTACATGATTAACTACCTAGTTACTACAAATTAAGAACAAGGGGCAAACCTCCATCACTAAATCAAATGCCACCGCATACATCACCAGTCTAGTTGTTGGCGCATTTAGGCCGCAATCGCTGGCAACCAGCGTTTTGGGATCACCGGCGAGCAATGAGTCCTCGAACAGGGCTTCATCGGCGGCTACACCATTGCAAACTCCGAGCATGGACTCATCGGAGGCCTCGGCGGGGAAGAAGTCGAAGTCAGGAACTCCAGAAGGGTTATCTACAAGGAAGAAGGGAGGGTAGGACATCTCAGTGAAGCCCAAAGGAGCCGCCATGACCATTTCCAATCACGTTGTTTGGCCAGTGGAGCCAATAGCTATATATATATATGCAAAGGAAAGGATGCTTCCCCCAAGGTGATGCGAAGGTTCTTCGATGGTGTCATGCGTCAGCTCACTTGATGCGTCCTCAAGCATCATCCTTCTGAACGGGAACCCTACTTGTGATTTTTTTTTTCTCGTGTCACTTTGCATGAGGTGGGTCAAGATATTTGCCGAACTTAGGGATGAATTTTAGGCCATTGTTAGCCATTGGATCAAGAGATAAAAGGACTGGATTACTGAGGCAATTAGAAACGTGTGTAATATGGCGTCTCGTTTGCATATTTGACTTCTGTACGTAGGAAAAGTAGACGCTCGAGTCATTCCCAATAACCTCTGGGTTAAGTCTACCGAGCTGGAAATAAGACGCCTCCTTTTGCCTTATTTTCTTCAGCACGTTCTCGGAGTCTACACTAAGAAATGAAATCAGATTTATACGAAAGCATTCTTCGCTTTGACTGCATGGGAAGTTTAGACTGAGTCATCGATCCGGACCGATCGAGATGTGTATGGATGTGATGGGAGCTTTGAATTGATAAAATGTATTGGAATGATCCTTTGTTTTTTTTTTTTTGGGGGGGGGGGGGGGGGGGGGGGGGGGGCAAAGTTATGGTTCTTTGAAGTAATTAGATTCTGATTTAATTGTGCTCTTCTCTTCGAGCATAGGCAGCATCCTCGATCAAATGGGAGCCAGAAAGAAGTCCACCTGGAAGAGACACAACATTATTATGTCGGATCAGATGCAGTTTTATGCATGCTGTAGCGGATATTCTATTGGTATATAGCGTCAGATGAATGTCTTGTAAACATCATTTGGAATGGAGAGAAAGAGTTGAAGGGATTTGTGAGGACCTGTGCGGGTATATATTTAGTCCCACATCGGTTATTTGCTGGGTAGATTTTAGGTACTTATACATGATCAAGTAATCCAAATAATACCTTTCGGCTAGCCATTTTGGGTGAGATCCTGGGTTGTTACAAAATGGTATCAAAATGGATCTGGCCCATAACCTATATAGACTAGGGGACACTGCAGCACAAATCTATTGGGGCTGACCACGAGCTGATTGTAGTGTTTGTTATTAGATTTGAATAGATTTGAACTCTTAACCCTTAGCCTGACGAGAACGTCAGGGCTTGAATGAAGGGAGTATATATGTGAGGATCCGTGCGGACATGTGTTTAGTCCTACATCTGTTCTTTGCTAGGTAGATCTTAGGTACTTATACAGGATCAAGGAACCCATATAATACCTTTCGGCTAGCCATTTTGGGTGAGATCCTGGGTTGTTACAGAATTAGTTATTTGGACGTGCAAACTTACCATCTGTTTCAAGTCTTCCAACATAACGATGCATCATTTTAGAGAGGCTGAAAAGGAGTAGTTGCGGTAGTCAGGGGAGTTCGTTCGTTCTCCTCTCTCCATTATACACACACACATATAGAAAAGAAACCTTTTACCTCCACTGCAAGATATTACAAGCATCATGCTTCCTAGCCATCCCTACGTCGTCCTTCAAGTTGCTTGGAGGCCCATTCCATGCATGTAGCATTAGAGATTTATCGAAATCAAAGGAGTATTTGATGACCATTTAAGGTGTTATATTGAATGGGATCATCTAATATTGCACTTCTCTTTTGTTCCTACGGTAATACGAAGGGAGTGTACATTGTTCAACCAGCAGAAGTTCATCCGGCCTTGTGGTTCTACAGGTTTGATGTGACTCACAAGAATGGATGCAATAACACAAGGAGATGGTTGAATCATAGGTTGCCAAATCAAAGTCATGTAGATTCCAAAAGCTTTTTACATAACCAATCACTGTCACGCTGCATCTTTTTTCCATTTTTTCAGACATTACATCAATTAAATTTGGTTGATTAGATAACTCATCTTTGGACTGTTCAAAGCTCCACTGAAACCAATTAGCTCATTCCATCAGCCAATTTTGACTGCAAGTTGCATTAATATATATTATCCAAGTCATTCACATTAATTCCACAAATTGTACAGATCATCAAGACATGCCGCAACAAGCAGCAATTTATAATTAAATGAAGAATTAGATTACAAACTGAATGTTAAATTTTTGATAACAGATATATAATGCTTCCAAAAGATGAGTCCCTAAATTGAAGATTCCTACTATTAAAAATAATTTATATGCAAAATAGTTAGAAATCAAAATTCATGTATTATCTTTAATTTGCAAGTGGATACAAAAATAAATGGTATCAACCGTAGTAATGCACTAAAATACATGAATAAATTAAAATTTACTAGATTTTGATTATTAGATGATAATAAAAGATAATAGAATGCTACAAAAACCGTTCATTTTTGCATCTACCTATTCTTTAAATTAAAGACCATCAAAAGCACGTGCACTCCAGCTTCTAAATATTTTTTATAGTAGAGATCATTTTCAATACTTTTTTTTTAATATGGTCAATTTATTATAATTTTTAATCATTAAATTTTCTTTCAGAGATGTAATATAAAATATGTACAATTCAAATTATAGATAAATATTTCTTAAGCTTTAATATTCTAGGCCCAAGTCGGGTAGGGTCTTAGCCTTAATCTCCAAGCACTAAGAAAAAGACAATACAACCTTCAGATTTCAAAAGCATATCCCTATATCTTATGATCTTATCACCACTTTGTCAAGGCGGTCCGGCAGCATCAACACACAAGTTTGCTTCTGGAGTGAAGGAAGCCATTGGTATCACATATTTATTTCCAAATTCCAACCTTCCAATCCTTTCTTCCATTGCACCAGCTTTCATGGAATCAAATCTTGCGGTCATAACGCCCTCATAATGAGGTATCTCGGTTACCTCAAAAAGACCATGCATCTTTATGAAGTTTGAACATAATATATGTCAAGAAGAAAGGCAAACATTGTTGTTTGATATTATATGTTTGGACGTGGCATCCATGACGCTAGCAACAATATATTAACGAAAGCATGCAAATGTCCAAACTTCCTAGTTCCTTGAAATCAAAAAGGTGTCCCAAGAGCTAATCTCATGGATATCCCAAGTGCTCTATCTGATGGATAAGGAGGGCGCTGTGGGTCTGCTGTCTTAGCTGTGTGATATTGGACAAAGCCTAGAACTTTTCAATATTGGCACCTAACCTTGGAGCAGAATGGACATGACCATGGAGTTGAATGTGTGATATTTGACCGAAGCCCCATAGTCTAGAAAGGTTCAATACGGACACCTAACTTGGAATTATATATATTATGCATCATATTTAAGGGTTTTCTGAGTACAATTAGTCTCCAATCCTATTTTTATTTATTTAAGATTGTCACTGCGTGCCTCATAAAAAATATAAGATATATAAATAAATCTTCCTTATCCTATAAGCTTCAGTTTTTAAGACAAGTAGTGATTTTAACACCTCATCCAGTTCACCACGGAAATATATATGAATCTTTTTTGGCCTATCAAAATCTTACATATACTCACACTATAGGTTCTCAGTAATCAACTTCCAATTCCAAACAGATTTACATTTTCAGACTTAGTAATCACTTGATAAACCCTCCACATATCATTTTAGATGTGGTTGTCACGTTATTAAAAAACATATATAGATGCTAGAACCTAGATATGATTGTTGACCAAATGCTTGTTTGTGGGGTTATTAAATACTTGTACTCATCCTACCGCACTCGCCTTTTATGACTTAATGCAATGGATCGACGATGGAATATTAGTCTGGCTAGGCTAATTCTTTATTGTTAGGCATTCTGCACTTTTTTTCCACTCTCTGGAATAATACGATGTAGATCATGCTTTCAATAAAACCGACTTTTCTACCGACCAGTTAGCTGGTTCAAGTATGATATTGGACTACTTGGATGGAGATACTGTGCCTCCCAAATTGATGCTTCTATATGGAAGCAATGAGATTTAGTTATTTTCAGTATTCATAATTTGTATCTTGTTTTTTTTTTTTGTTCTTCCCTTGTTTTTTTCTTTTTTTTTGCCGTTCTTTGTAGAACTTCAGAAAAGCCAAAAAGTCCTAGGATGATGGTCGACCAAATGTTTGTTTGTGGGGCTATTAATACTTGAAATACCTCCTACGATTTAAGGCAAACCATGATGGATTAGTCTGGCTAGACTAAACAAAGGGATAAACATATAAACATAAAAAACAAATATGTGTGTGTGTGTGTGTGTTTGAGAGAGTGAGAGAGAGAGAGAGAGAGAGAGAGAGAGAGAGAGAGAGAGAGAGTGTGAAATACCTCCTGCTTCATTCTTGGAATGGGAGAAAAGATTGGGAGTGATGGGATGGAGCCGTAAACTGGGTGGCCTCATATGTGGCCAGTTATTTTGGTGGCACTCTATAGGTTACAAAAAGGAAATCACTCTCATATGTAGCCATACTAGAAATATATAAATCATCTATTCCGGTTTAATAAAAAAAAATGGCACGGCAAAACATGTCCAGAATCAGATCCCCTCTCGATGTATCAAATTCCACTACGTATGAGTCGCTTTCAAGGATGGGCCCGGAGACGAGTGAACCAAAGAGACGAGTTGTCTTCTAGTCCGGTTGTCCAACGATGCCTGCAGTGGATTCACACTGCTGTTGGTACGACCTAAGAACTGGCGCAGTCAAGGCCTGTCGGACCGCTTAGGTTTTTTCTGGTGGTTGGCCGCTCCAAACGTCGAAGATACTGACTCGGGCTTGGCCTTCGTGATTTCGGAGCCACCCGATGAACTGCCTATCGGAGTTGAAAGACTGGAAACAGCGAATCGGGACCCACCGTTTCTTTGTTCCCTCTTCCAAATACCTCACCGTAGTTGCCTTTGTTCTGCTTCCAATTTTCCAAGCAACTTCCTCTAGAAACACCCTCGCACAAAATTAAGAGAAGTCTTTGGTTGATTAATTCCATCTTGTAATGATTAGCTTTTTGAAACTGGCCTTCTAGGCAACTGCCGGGTGACTGCTTGCTGCTATTGGCTCAGCCAATACCAACCTCGTTGTCATTCCCCTACCAGAAACCTTCTCCAAAAAGCGACGACGCAAGCGGGCTTCCGTGACTCGTGTTCTGTTCACGACTTAGTTTGGTTGGCGGGAGGAGGAGAGGGAAAAAAAAGAGAGAAAGATCTTGTTGCAATTCTGAATTGGATCACTGCTTGGCTAACCTTGAGATCGGCAGAAACCGAGCTAGACGAAGTAGCTAAAGTGTGCTCGAGCTAGCTTCGTCCGGAGGCGTCCTATAAGAAATCCGCTTGCTGGAGAGTTTCCGGAGGAGAGCCCTCTGATGCTTAAATCAGAATAGATAGGCAACAGTATAAAAGAGAGAGATTGCACAGAGTGTAGTTCTTTGTCAATCATATCGCATGATATTGCATTAAATACTTGAGGTTCTCCGGATCGCCTCTTTATATCAGGGAGTCTATTTTGTCGTTTACCTAGGTCGGCGTGATGTACACTAGTCGCCAAGCAGTGATCGATAGTACAGCTATGGCATAGGCGGCATACGACACTGACAGCGCACCGAATGCAGAGCTGCCACAACTGCTAGTCGTTGTCGCGACGACCGATTGCCAGGACTATTAGTCTTTGTTAGTACGTATTTATTGGCTCCTCGGTCGGAGATGAGGTATCTCATCTCGGTTGGTTGGCTCTTCGGCCAAGGCCCGAGTTGATCATCTTGGTCTATACCGAGGTTGTCAAGGTTAGTTTGCTCCGAGATCAAGGTCCACCACCCACTTTGCCAGTCGACCTATATTTTCAGGCTTCTGCAAAACCTGTCTCATCGGCTGGTCGGTTAGGACTGTGATTAAATGGGCTTGGAAGTATGGCTAGAGCTTCCGAGCTGAGATGATAAGGGTGTAGACCGTCTTCTCCAATTTGAAGTATCTAGTCTCGGTATCGCACAGAATCCGACTTGTATAGTAGATCAATTTCTTGCAGTCTTCTTCCTTTCGTACCGGAACCGAACTCACAACAGAAGGAGAAACGGCTACGTATAAGTAGAGCATTTCTCCGACCTATGGCTTGGTGAGGAGAGGTGACGAGCTGAGGTACTCTTTCAGTTAGTCGAAGGCCTCCTAATACTCCTTGGTTCACTTGAAGTTCTTTAGATATTTCAGGGCCTTGAAGAACGGGAGGCAGCTCTCCACCGATTTGGAGACGAACCTCGCCAAGGCAGCGACGCATTTAACCTTTTTAACAGTCTTTGGGGCCTGCATGTCCTGCACTGCTTGAATCTTCTCCGAGTTTGCCTCAATGCCGCGTTACATGACCATGAACTCCAAAAATTTCTCCAAGATAAATTCAAAGGCGTATTTCATCGGATTGAGCTTCATTTGATATTTTTGAAGAGTTGTAAAAGTCTCCTCTAGGTCGGCGATGGCTGCTTAGCTGCTCCACTTTTTACGAGCATGTCAGCCACATACACTTCTATATTCTGGCCGAATTGCTCCTTGAAGATTTTGGTGATGAGGCGTTGGTAAGTTGCCCCTATATTCTTTAAGCTAAAGGACATTACCTTATAGCAGTAGAGGCCCTTGTCGGTGAGCAAGGCTATTTTCTCAATGTTTTCAGATGCCATTTGGATCTGGTTGTACTTAGAGAACGCATCTATGAAGGTTAGCAATTAATATCTCGAGGTCTCATCTACGAGCTGATCGATCTTCAGGAAAGAAAAGCTGTCCTCAAGCAAGCCTATTCAAGTCGGTGTAGTCAATGCAAACTCGTCATTTTTCATTAGCTTTTTTCTCAAGTACAACATTGGCCAGCCAATCACGATAGTTCACCTCACAAACAAAGCCAACCTCCACGAGTTTATCAACTTCTGGGTCGATTACTTGTTGTCTTTCCACAACAAAGTTCATCTTCTTCTGCCGCACAGGTCGGTGGGTTGAACCACGTTGAGCATGTGAACCATCACCTCGGAACTTATGCCGGCATGTCAGCAGCCTCATTGTAGGCCGAGGGAACTAAAACCATGAGGAAGGCTAACCTTAAAGTGTTACTTCGGGGTTCTTGTCCTGCGGTGATCGGCAAATTGATCACTCTTACGGGCCGAGAAGCCAACTAGAGGAGTGTTGATCTTTTCGAGCTGTTTGACAAGCAGCCTCATTCTTTGAAAAGCATTGTAAAATAATACATCGGTCCATCTTCCATTATCAACAAGTATTCTTTTTTACATCATATTTTGCGATAATAAGAGAAATAACTACAACATCGTCATGAGAAGTTTGTACTCCTTCCAGGTCGGCATCAGAAAAGGTGATGACGTCTCCTGTGTGTTGTCTTTTCAGGCAGCTTCGACCTCTTGGGGATCTCGGTTGCTCGAGGTTCTTGGGACCTCAATGGGACCGCCAGTGATAGTGTTGATGACTCTGGCAATCGGATGGTTGTCGATCGTCTCTGGGAGCGACGTGTCAAAGGATGAGACAAGCGCTTCTCGGTTATGCTGAACATGGATGTATCGGTCCAACTGTCTACATTGGATGAGTGTCTTGATCTCGTCCTTGAGCTACAAACACTCCTCAGTATCATGGCCGTAGTTCCAGTGGAAGCGACAGTATTTCTTCTTGTCCCTCTTGAACATCGGGGCCTTCCTCTGATGCGGAGGGTGTAGGTAGCCTCAGCCTTTGATCTCCACAAAGATCTAGGTCCTCAGGTCGGTGAGAGGTGTGTACTCCTCGACATCGAGGTGAAATATTCCTCGACATCGAGGTAAAATACTTCTCAGCATCAAGGTAAAATACTCCTCAGCTCTTTTTGTTCCTCGTGCCCCCTCTTAGCTCCTCGAGGAGGTCTCTCGCCCGCAGACTCATAATGGGAGGCCATGGCTTTATCCGCATTGGCATACTTGTCTGCTTACGCCAACATTTCGGTGAAGTTGATGGAGAAGCGCTTCTCTAAAGAGAAGAAAAAATGCAACGGCCGTAAACTGCTCTTCATTGCCAACATTGTGATCGACTAATCTAGGTCGCAGACTTCTAGTGTCGCCACATTGAAGCGACTGATATAGTCCCTAAGGAACTCTTTCTTCTTTTGCTTGATGTCGAGCAACGTGTCCGAATCGTGGCACCATTTTCAATTGGAGACGAAGTGTGCTGTGAAAAGGCGGACGAGCTACTCGAAAGAACGAACAGATCTGGGTTGAACTCCTAAGAACTAGAACCAAGCCGCCTTGCGGTTGCGGGAAAGGCCTTGGAAAGGACGACATTGGGGGCTCTGTGCAGTATCATGGGAGCCTTGAAACTCTTCAGGTGATCTAGAGGATCTGAGGTGCCATCATACGACTCTACTTGAGGCATCTTGAACTGAGATGAGATCGGTTCCTCCATGATATGCTTGGTGAACGGAGGCTTCGAGAAGAAGTTAAGGTCGTTGTTTTCCATTGGAGCTTGTCCCATAAGGGCCTGAATCTATCGGCCCGTCTCCTCGATTCTCCTATTGAGGTCAGGGTCCCCATGGGGCGGAGGCTCCGCGCGGCAAGGATGCGAGTGGCTCGAAGCTGAGTCATTTTCAAAATGAGGGCTAGGAGAGTGTTATTTCCATGCATCCCGACCAGAACTGCTCTGCTGAGTACGTCGACTCTGGCGAGACTTGGCCTCGAAAGCAGTAGTTGGCCAAGCACATGCAGTGCACTCGCAACTGAGAGTGGTGGCTTAGCTGATCGAATTCCGATAGGATCGATTTTGATCATGCCGCTACCTGCTACAGGCCCTGGACCGCCGTAGTCAACGCCTGCACCTATTGAATGAGCAAGTTGAACTACTTATTGCCCACAGGTGCGGCGGGTTGTTCCAATGGAGTAGGTTTTAGGCTCTACAATAACCCTCGAGAGGTCAAAGCAGGGCGTTGCAAAACATGTGATGCACCGTGGGCTCCTCGTGATCTCATATTGGTGGTTTCTCCCTTCGATTGGTATTGATGTAGCTGGGGGGTGGACCATTCCTCAAGCACCAATCTTTTGCAAAAAGATGAACCTGGACCGAGGTCGGAGCACTGCTTGGCTGACTCTGAGGTTGGCAGAAACCAAGGTCCTCCGGATATAGTATAGTATAGTTCTTTATGAATAATATTGCATGACATCGCATTGTGTACCTGAGGTCCTCCGGATCATACCTTTATATAGAGGAGTCCATTTTGTCATTTACCTAGGCCGGCGTGATGTGCACCAGTCGTCAGGCAGCAGCTGGTAGTATAGCTATGGCGTGGGTGCCATATGGCACTAACTGCGCGCCGAATGCAGAGCTGTCATAATTGTCAGTTGTTGTTATGACTATCGATTGCCACGACTGTAAGTCCTTGTCGGCACGGTTGATTGGCTCCTCGGTCAGAGACGAAGTTGCTTATCTCAGTTGGTTGGCTCCTCGGCTAGGGCCGAAGTTCAATTTGTACTAAGTTTATCGAGGTCAGTCTGGTCCGAGGTTCAGGTATCCAGTATTTTCTCCATCATATCTCATGTTTGGTTGAAATTTTCGAAGAAAAGAGATAAAAAAATAACTTTCTTCTTAAAACAAGATTCCCATATTTCATCAAAAAAAATTCATATGAAATATGAAAAATTTCAACTTCCACTTGTTGGAAACTAGGATAAATTTTTTTTCAAATATGCATTTAAACTTTTAGATAGAATGGAATAAAGTATTTTCCTTAATTAAGGACATAATATGTATTTTACACATTTTTTCTAAGAAAATAGATGCTCAACCAAATAAAAATCACTCTAAAATATGTCACTTTTCTTTGGCCAATCAAATAAGTAAAAAACAACTTTTTCAAATATTACATATCTAAGTATCAACTTCTCAATAAGATTACAACAGATGAGAATAATCAATTTGGAACGTCTTCTTTGCATTGATAAGGTTAAAAACTTTAATTTTTTAAGAAAAACTGTGGGATCATCGGCCAATAATATATTGAAAAAATAAAATTACCATCAATACATTAATACTACATCAATTAATATTTATCAAGTAATAGAGAAGATAAAGACTGAATTTATTATAATATCAATACTAACCGAAATCGATGACAACATTTTAGGGTTTTTTTTTTTTTTTTTGCTGAAATGGGCATTTCATACATCACGGATACGAATACACCCAATCAAATCAGAAAACAAAAGGTTCCAAAGTGCTCCAGGCATCTCACCCTCCTCAGTTTATGAGATGTCTTCTGAGTGGCTCGCTACATATGCCGCCATCCAGTCGGCCGCTCCAATATTTTAGGTTGCCAAAACTAAAATGCAATTGTCCTACTTGCTAGTAGTACGCAGCAGCCAACCACGTCATGAATGCTTTCGGAGATAAGTCCAAAGTTTGTTTGGACCTTGTAATCATTTTAAACAGTATCAACCAAACGCTCCACCGGTCGAGCTGATTTGCGTGGCAAATGCATCACATCCATGACATTAGATCTACCCTGCATCCCATGCATCAATGACGTGCAAGAGGTTCGTACTCTGTTTTGTTTTCTCCTTCAATCCGTCCAACTTAGGCTGTCACGTTGCCGACACTGCGATTCGATAACTCTACTGGCAATAGCTGGCTAGGTGCGTATCATCGTGTCCAATTAAGAAAGCAACCCTCAATGCGAATCAAAAATATGTGACTCTCGTCACTTGCCATGTCTCTTCCATGACTCATTCGGGTGTGGCTATTGTCATACAAGATAACCACAAGAAATTTTGAACAAAAAGGCATGCGGATATAATAATTTCAACCTCACTTATTGCTCCATTTTGATTTGATAATGCATGTAGATATAATAATTTATATTGCTGCATTTAAGTTGACATCATGCAACTTTATGACGGCAAATTGCCAATAACGCAAGGCTCCTGTATTTAGGAGATCTAGGAAAAGTGCCTTGTTTAATATAGTGCGATTGTTTTCGTATTTCGAATCTGTAAAATCTAATATACAATGAAGAAATTCTACTGTTGTGTCCAGGCTTGCTCTCAAGAAATTGGCAAATGCACCGTCTCATTTTAGTTATACAATATTGCTGTTTTGCTAGATTATTTTATACTTTTGTTAATGATTTGAAAAGCTAAAACCTTATGTGTGTGTATGTCGATGTATATATATATACGTACATATATAGATATATACATATATGCATACACATATACTGTTGGAAAAATATTGGATACCTCGATCTCAGGCCTGACCTGCCCCTTTTACATCGGATGTAAGCCGAAGAAAGCAATCCTTGCCCTAGCCGAGCAGCAGACCAAGGAGCCAATCAGCCAAGGAACAATCAGTCATTAGCACGTGTCAACAAGAACTGACAGCGTCATGGCGGCGCCATGGCCTGCACCCCACCAGCGTTGCCCGCCGCCCACACGGACTGGTACCTACGTCCGCCCGTACTACCTACTGTTACCTGGCCGTTATTGCATGTTAGGTCAGGTAACGACAAAATCAATTCTCCTATATAAAGGAGCAACCTAAAAAACCTCAGGTACGCATGCAATCTTACTTACAGTGACTACATTCTGCTAAAATTCTCTTCCTTCTACATTGTTGCCTCATTATTCTGACTTAGGCATCAGAGGGTCTCCCACCAGAAACTTTCCGGCAGACGAACTTTTTGCAAGCCACGTCCGGAGGAGATCCATTCCCTGCACCTCAGTTAGCCTGCTTAACTCGTCTTCAAACAACCTCAAGGTCGTCCAAGCTGCACTCCGACCTCTACAAGGGATATGTATATATGCATATACACACGCACGCGTATATCTATCTATATGTATGTGTGTTTGTATATATATATATATATATATATGTGTGTATATGTATGTATGTGTGTGTGTATATATATACATACATGCATACATAATTTATTTATATGGAAGAATATCCTATTGATGTACTGCAGAGAATGCCCAACTCCACTGCCTTAGCCACACCAGTGAAATAGCTAGTGTCAGTGGATCAATTACTTTTGGCTGCCTCAAAACCAATTAATACATCATTTTGGATGTTAATGACGAATCAAAATCTCTTCTTGATCTTCTGTCCAACCTTCAAAATCTGACATTTTAATAACCTCAAATCGAGACTGTGCAAGATCCGTTGCATACGTTACGTCCTTATAGCTTACCCTTCTAGGCCAGCAGAGAGTGATCAGTGCATATGAACTGGGTTAATAACCCCTTCTTTATTTCTATAACAGAAAAAAAAAGACAATGAGCTTTGGATTATGCACAAGACGCGTCATAATTAGATAATTGGCTGCACCAAGACCTGAATTATCTCCATGCTCTCCTCGTTTACCTCTCAAGCCAGAAGCTAATCGAGTGTGGCCTTGATTTATAAATAAATGTTTTCTATTTTTGTCAAGAGAGGAGATGGTAAATATTTGTGAGAGTAAAAGTAGTCGTCGCAATCCTTGCTTTTAAGCAAATGGAACAAAGCGTTCGCTATTCCGTGCCGTGTCGATTAACAAGAGATAGTGAGCAGTAGGTCGTCCGAGACTGATGGCTTTTGGCCATCTGGGACCACTGAGAGCGTGAGAGTCCATGAACAAAAATCATATTGTAGAGAAAATATGGAGCGTGCTTCCTATTTTACCACTTAATGCCCATCTTAAAAAAGATATCCGAAAAATCAGACAACTTACTAATGAAGTCGTCGGTCTTTTACTTTTTTTAAAAAAAAATCAAGAAAAAAAAATTACGCACGGCACGGCATCCTCTATCTTTCTCGTTTCTAGAATATGCTTTTTTACTGATACGCATTATATGGTCGGTGATATACACTAAGCAAATTAGTGGCCTAATAAATCAATACACACTTTAAAGTAAATCGATATACAGTTTTCAGAATATGATGTTCATTAGTACACAGTACATGGTCAAATGATGCACACTTAATAAATTAGTCATGCAGTAACCCAATACACACCTCCAAAAAAATTGATACATAGTTTCTATAATATCATGTTCACTAGTACATACTACATGATCAGATGATACATATTCGTTGCTTTCCTAATATATACTACAAGCTTTTTTGAAATATACCAAGCAATTATATCTAATATACACCTTCGGATAAATTGATACATAATTTTTAGAATATGCTTTTTTTCAGTGTACACTATATAGCTAAGTAATGCACACCAAATAAAATAGTCATCTATAGAAAAATCGATGCACAATTTCTAGAGCATGGTGTTTCCTAATTTTGTCTAGCTCAAGAAACTACATACATATCACTCCTTAGATCTTATAAATTTTTTGGTATAAAGATCTTGGAAAAGAAATCGAAATTTGGAGGAGGAGAAAGAGAGTCGAAAAGGAGAAGAAAGATCTTACAGGCAAAAAAAGACGGCTTGATGTGGGAAAAAAGACCGATGGTAATTAAGGTTTGACGAGGAAGAAAAAGGATACAAATGAGCGATTTTCTTTTCTTCTTTGAATATTTATTTAATTATAAGACTGATGACTCTATTAGTAGGAGGAGTCTCTAACTTTTGGATTTCTTCTTTAAGATGAGCTCTAGTAGAAATGTGGCAAAATATGAAGCCCGCCCCTTATTTTTTTCTTGGATGCCCGCCTTATATGAGCATCTTTCTGTAGTTCAGACGAGAGTGATCCTATACACAAAGGAAGGCAAAGCAATGTAACTAAAGCTAAATCCATTGCCTCCTCTCGGCGGCATGTTTTAGTTTAAATTTTTATCAAAGCATATACTCCATAAGTAGAAGGAAAATGAACGATTTCTCATTATTTTTTTCCATTTGAAATCTCGCTAACATTTTGAGCAAGCTTGAAAATCTAATTTCGCTTCAATTACTGTGTCCATTCCTGCTCTCATCATCTGCCAGGTTTCTGCATCATTGACTTACATGGTATTAAACCCTGTTTGTGAATCTATAAGTTATATTTATTTTTACAAGCATGTGTAAACACATATCCAGAAATGAATTGGATGCATTCAACATTCCCATAAACAAGGTTGTCCTCGTATCTTCTGCAAGGGTGTTTTAGATGCGAGGCAAGTAGCATTGTCATAGGATTTCCCTGTTCTTAATTATTTACTGCTAGGTTGATGCTGCATGGTCTCTGATAAGATGGAGGAATAGATATTTACATTCAGAGAGCCGGTGAAAGGTTTAACAATTGTAGTATTACAAAGATTTCTTTTGAGGATCTTCTTTCAAGAGAAGCTATAACAGAGTATATACAAACGCTTCTGAGGCATTCCCTCCAATAAGGGGGAAAACATTTTTAAAAGATATTTACCTGTACATGTGCACTATTTAGTGACTACTTACTGATTTGCCAGAGCCCTACTATATATTTCTACTAGCCAACTCCAAGGTTCATTTTAACCATCTTGAAAGATTATTTGAATTGGAAGCACTGCTTTTCTCCCATACAAACATCCATATTAACTAACAGGCGGTATAATGTCGGAGCGCATTATTAAAGTGTTTTGATTGAAATCAAAATTGTCAATCTATTATTATCTTTTATGAACATTAATTTTGCGGTCACTTCAAGATATCAATAAGTAAAGTATATGCATGTGTACCAGGTGTGAAGAGGCAAGAATTAGATGCGACTTCTGTCCAATTTTCACAAGCTGAATGATAGAAGAGATAACAATTGTGTGATAAAGAATGTATTTGCTGCAAGAAGTACACATATTGTTGAAAGTTGAAACATCTCCAGTAGATTTTTCCTATGTTGGATATTTGATGGAATAAACCTAATTCCACGTGCTTCAACGGTAAGAAAAGAAGGGTAGTATCATGTGGTGACTTTTTTAGTGTACAAGTGTTGCAGCGCAAGTCGACCGTTATGTCTTACCATTCTCCTTTAAATCACGCCAAACACGTGTAGCCGACGTACTTAGTGTCATTTTATCTGAAAGATAGCAGCCTGGTACTGCTCCGATGCTGCCGCAGCCACCTTACCCGGATCAGGCGGCTTGAAGAAGCGTCTTAGCATCTCCGAACTCTAGCTTCAAATCAAATCATAGACCTCGTGATGTTGAAAGGTTTTGGCGGACTGCAGTAGCCTGGAAGGTTAGATGGGAACGAGGGAAGGTCAGTAGAAACCCTCGCAGGAGAAGGGAATATTGCTTTACTTCCGAAGTTCATACTTGTGTTACGGCTATGTATAAATATATGGTGAACGTATAAAGTGATATTATTATCGCAAGGGTCGATCGATATGGCCTACTTCCACTCCCAGAGGAGCAATGATTTGGCCATGGCCATGAGCTTGGCTTTGGGTCGCCACTCTGGCCGTCCCATGGCATTGAATGCCTCGGACTGCACATTGTTCGACGAGGCCTCCGTAGCTTGGCAACTAGAAGGAAGAGCAGTTCCTCTGATGGCGAGAGATAGCAGCAGCAGGCAGGTGTTTTGAGTTTGTTTTAGCTCCAAAGTATATACGCTGTTTTTGTTATGTGTGCTATAAATTTTTTACTGGTTTTGATTTTATTTGATGATTAGAATATACGGGAGTGGGATGCAGACAAGGAAGGAGGGAGTGTTCAGGGTTGCATTCAGAACAAAGTCTGAGATCGACATCCTCGATGACGGTTTCAAGTGGAGAAAATACGGGAAGAAATCAGTGAAGAACAGTCCGAACCCAAGGTATGATTTGATTGTTCTGGAAACAAGTGATATATGGCTTGTGCAATCTTTATGCTCGTATTCATCAGTATTATCTTGCGGGTTTAGTTAGAAAAGAAGATAATTTCAGAAACTAGTATGCCCGTGAGTCCACAAATAATAATTAAGATGTAGAACTCTAAAAGCTGACATCATGAGTTGATGATGCTCTTTTCTCTAACGCGGCTAAAGCTGACACCATCCGTGTGAATGGATGACATGAAAGCAGGAACTACTATCGCTGCTCAACGGAGGGGTGCGGGGTGAAGAAGAGAGTGGAGAGAGACGGAGAAGACCCCAGCTACGTGATAACCACGTACGAAGGGGTGCACAACCACACCAGCCCAGGCGTTATGTATCTCGCGCCTGATGGGTGCGACTCCGGTGGTGGGTCTCTTGTCGCCGGTGGCTTTTGATATAGCCCGCTATTTGTTATGGTGGCCATTCCTGAGGCGAAGGTGATAAGAAATCCGACTCCTTCCGAAGAGCTTGGGATCGACTTGTTTTAGTTGGCAAGTACAGTGGGAAAGAAACTCGAGTGTGCTTCTACAAGAGAAGACTTTAAAATCTTATCTAATTTTCAGTATTCAGCTAATCTATGTTCTCAGAAGAGGAAGACGGGACACCAAATTAAGCCATTACTGAGCAGATCGGGCTCTTTTGTAATCCATTAGTCTTCTATTTCATCGCTTCTTCCTTCTTCAACTTTGTTTTTTTTTTTTTTAATCTTTCTTAATAAATCTGGGAAAGGTTCCGTCCTCCATTTGCAACAACAGAAAACGGGAAAAAAAAAGGATAATAAAGAAAAATTTAATATATATATATATATTTCATGGATATTTGGCGAAGTTCCGACTAATATATTCCGTCATGAACCAGATCGATGCACGGTATAAAGTACCAGATATCCAAATGAAAGGCAGGAGGGGATACCGGAAGGCTGACGCATCCCTTGGTCCTTCTCTTCCACCCTTGCAGAGTACCACACCGATGCAGAAGCCAGATTCGTTCCAGTGACATGAAACGCAATGTTCAGCCTTTGTGATCCACAATCGTCTTTTTTTTTTTTTTTCCGGTGGCGATTGATTTAGATGCCAAATCGTTTTCATGATGAACTTAACAGCACGGTATCTCAGCCTAGTTTGGTTTCTTTCCAGTGACATGGAACGCTATGTTCAGCCTTTGACTTTTTGTCAGCCTTCGATTACAGGATATCTCGCTCCGATGTTGACATCACCATCCTTCTACAATGATGATAGCCAGTGATAAGTAACCAAACTAGACCATGTGAAGTTACCATAAAACCCACTGGACCCATTCGAGCAGAACTTGGCAATGTCAAAATGAGGAAATTTAAAAAACGAATCTGCTAGAAAACTCCTGATACCCGCAGGCGTAGTTTGCAGCCTGAATAAATCCGTAACATTTCCGCCAAAACTAAAGAAAGAAAAAAAAAAAAACAAAGCCAAAGCCATAACATTTCGGTGCAGATTACCAACATCCTAATGTTATTTTACTATGTAAGTGGTCTTGGTTGTATCTCATCAAGAACCCTCAAAAGAATCTTATTACAAACCGCCGCTAAAGAGCACCAACTTGAAATCTCCTTGCACCTCAACACAGGCCAAAATGAAGATTTATTCTGAATTGAGGGAACCTTCCTTTCTGTAATCAAACGGCTAATTTTTTTTTGATCCTGTCAAAGTGTTCAGGTCTTTTTGAATCCTTTCCCTAGTAGAATTCCTTCAAGCAGTAGTTACCCATTACAAAAGATATTTAGAGCCGGTCTGGATACTCCAGCAAAATTTAGATTGAATTTCCTGCTCGATTCATAAACTGGAAAGTTTATTTGAGCATGGTCCGTATCAACCCAATATTCTTCAACCCCAATTCTGTAGGAAGAAAAGAAGCCATAGACCAACAGGCCCCCAAGTTAAATCTACATAGAAACTTCGATAAACTTTTAAAAGATGAGAGCCAACTGGACCAACTGCAGAAATATTCAAATAGACCTTTAATTATTTATTAGAAACATTTTGAAGTCTGTTTACCCTGTTCCATGAAAGTCCCCCTGTCAGCAGTCACATTTCTGGTTTGGTCGCTGACCTAACAGGAGCATCAAGCTTAGGCTCGCCTTGCGGCACGTCAACTCAAACCGGTCCATTGTATTAAACTCGTCGGGCTCGCCAGTTTGGTCATGCCAGAAGGGGCAGAACCTATTCCATTCAGTGAAGCAGACGAGTCAAATAGAAACCATAAAAAATAAGACCCAAAGCTCATCCGAAACAATTATGGGACCCAGAGCATTTCATTCTTTATTTCAAATTTTCAGCTCTAATTCACGTATCTTTTATCTCCGCTAGGCCTACAGCCTGGTGCTCATATATTGAATTTGAGAATGGTTGGCTTTCAACTTCGCATTGAAACAGGTCTTTGACGCAATAGATTACAGCTGCTCTGAGAGCAAAATGAGGACTCGCTAGCATCTCTTTGTTGTCTCCCCCCCAAAAAGAAGAGAGATATTAACAAAACTAATTACACAGCTAATAAAAGTAGCCAGTATGCTATTGCGAAAACTGAAGTACCCTATGATGATGGCCTCGAAGGGCCAGCACGCGAAGAAAAGCTCCTTACTGCAACCTTAACTTGTCCCACCGCACCAAGCTGCCTCATCTCTGGGCTAAGTCCATGCTCATCGCACTTGGAATTCTCATCCATCTGAACCCCAACATAGAATGCAATCTGCAAAGACAACATACAGCATTTGAGAGGCAGTTCTTTCTTTTTCTTATACCCTAATGGTTCATTGTTAAATCAAGTTAATCACAACAAAGCATTTTCACAGTAAGGAGGTTATTCTTATTAACAGAAACCTTGCAGATACGCTGACCGATCTAGACGGCAGGTAGCTGACCCGAAAATATGAATTTATGTGATGTGACATTTCTCAGTTGAGCCCCTCTGTATTGGAAATGCATAGCATATGGACTAGAGGTCTCTGGTTTCCTTTTCTAATTAAAAGTGTGCAAAAAATGGTAACTTCATAATCAACTAATGGACACAAACAAGAATATGGGTTTATAACCAAACCTTGCCAGATGCATTCCGTACAGGTGATATGTGAAGACGGTTCCAGAATGAGCTTCCATCTTTCCTGAATTTTTTAAAATGAGTGGAAGTAGCATGAACAACAGTTCTCTTAAACACATGACCAGAAATCCTCTAAAGCTTGTTTCATGAAGAGACCAATGCACACCTATAATTCAAAAGACGCACTGAACAAGCTTGCTCTGCTAGAATGCAGTCCTTTATCTACAAAGCCAAACAAAATGCATCAGAAATTCCATTACGGTGATCACAACAAAGAGAGAGCATCATTCCACAGTTGAATACGTAATGAAGTTTTAAGGCAGGTCAAGCATAGGTTTGATGATTATTTAGTACCCACCTGATGTAAAACTCCAGCATCTGTTCCAGGTCCATTTAGGAATCTACAGTTACGTCCCAAGACTTCATGTCTAGAGTAACCTAGAAGAGAAAATTTAATTACTTTGGTTAAAGAATGTTGTTGCAACTCGGCAATAAGGCACTGCACAGCATTCATTTTACGGTGGCATTCCAAATATATGAGTAAAAGGTTTGATTGCAAAAGTTGATAATCGCATGCCGATGATATTCATTAGGTAAAAGTAATATAAAAAAATTGGAAAAACAAATGCAGTTAAGTTCTAACGATGTGGGTAATGCTCAAGAAGATTCACCTTTAGATCCTTCACCTTTTGATTTCATGGATGGGGTCCGACCCACCCGCAGAGTATATGTTCCAATTCCCCAACAATCTGCTATCTCACCAACAGTAATTAATCTGTTTGAATCAATAATCATTGCCATCTATGTGAATAAAACCCTTGATTGTTAACTGCTCTTGAACAATACATAACCAAACGTCCATCTCCCTACAGGCCAAGATCACCCAACCTACAAAATATTCATGATATTGCCATCTATGTGAATAAAACCCTTGATTGTTAACTGCTCTTGAACAATACAGAACCAAACGTCCATCTCCCTACAGGCTAATATCACCCAACCTACAAAATATTCATGACACAGCACAGTATTTGGTCGGTTTCCTTCTGCTTCCAAACAGAATTTAAATGTCGATTCTTGACCGCAAAAGCAATTCTCTTGGATTCGACTACCTTCCTTCTTTTATGCAAACAACTAAGCTGGGGGCCCCAGCACTGACTTCAACTTAGTTCACCTGCTGACATAAACAGCAAACAGTTTCTGATTGGGGTGGTGTATAAATTCTAGTCCACAAGAACTTAACCATGATCAAGTCATCTGGAACAAACAGTGCCTTCAAATTGTTTCTTACTACTATCCATCAAAACAGTTTATGGAACCCTTGCCTGAACAATGTTGTCTATGGCCATAGAACCATGCATTGCATATTCAAACCATCAGAGGCAAATCTTCCTCACTTTGTTTTGATGGGTTAATTCCATAACTCGTAGTTCCACCGCAAATCCACCTCAATATGCTCATTATCTAACTTTGAATTGTACATATCTACCTCGCAAACCAACAAGCTGATCCTCAAAGAAGGCAGATCTTATTGCATTTGACAATCATGTAATACTTTCTTGGATTATGTCTACATCATTCACATGCCCTGATAGTATTAAAGATAACTTCATCCATCTCTTCATCATACTGTAGAATTAGATTCAGTGAAGTAAAGGTGATTAAATTTAGTAATCTGTTTTCCGTGTTTTAGTTACATCCTCAACTAATCCAATGCTTCCACTCAGTAACAATTAATAGTTTTGGCCTATTAAATTTTCAAACTTTATGATCCAGACTTCCTTCAATACTTTGAATATAAGCATTGATCCCTTCCCTAGGCTTATCTATTAGTACTAAATCAAATGCAAGTCATGGGCTGCATGTTTGTGGATATAGCCAATTAAAGCCAATCAATGCATCTCTAACAAGTTTAAAAAAGGTAGAGGATTATACTTGATCCAAGGTGCAAAAAATAATGTCACTAGGAACTCCCTTTTCTTGTAAACTTCTACCATCTCAGTAGCGCTCCTCCCTTTTCTTAAACATTGTCAATGTAGACAGTTTGTTAGCTCTTCGTCGTAAGTTCTTTCTTTTGAGTCTATCATTAATATGAATTTTCTTAATAAATGATTGCCTAAAATATATACCTAAACCCATGGTATACTGAAGCAGCCCGTACCGAACCGGTTCGGTGGCTTACCGATATGGTTCCGCCGTGAAAACCAGTACACGCCGAAGCCGAGGAAGAAAAGGAGAAACAGTAAGAGAGCGGGGGGGAGAGAGAGAAGCAGCCGTCGCGGCGGAGGCCGAGGCCGCTGCAGCGACCCCTATTTCTTTCAAAACAGGGGTCGCGACCTCTCCTCCCTCCCTCCCCCGCTCGTTGTTTCTCTTCTCCTTTTCAGGCTCCGGTTGGGCACTCCCGGTACGGGCCCAGTACCGAAACGATACCGAACACGCTGAACCGGTCCAGTCGCCGACCAGTATGACTTTTGGTACTGGTTCAGCATACCTTGCCTAAACCACTAGACTTACTCTCATGAAGCTAGCTTGATTTGTATGTTTATTCTGCTACCCTTTTCACATCTATATAGTATGATTCACAACGCTAGTTACATGATATCTTGTGAAGCTATACATGTAACGATCCAGTATCTCATCCAAAAAAAGCTAGCTAGAACGTTATTAATTGAGGCCCCTCAATCTGCTTAAATACCAAAGACCTCCCCAATTCACACACACAAGCGAGACTAAACACATGCCCACGCAAGTCCTCACATCCTCTCCCAATTTAAACTTTAATGTTCTTACGTTCAATCATAAATACCACGATTAACTTATGATCGGCCCTCAAAAAGCTTGTGCTGTAGCATCCCCTAGCTAAATGGCTATAGTATGGATTGGCTCTAATACTATTTGTAACAACTCAAGATCTCACCTAAAAAGAGCTAGCTGAAAGATCATTTATTAAAGTCCTTAATCTAGCTCCAAGTATCCAAGACCTACCCAATGCACACTCGATGTGGAACTAAACACATGCTTGATGCATCAAATGATCAAAAAATTAAACAAATTAAATAACATGAAACGATACATGTTTTTTTTACTACTTGATGCATAAACTAGGGATAACCAAATCCCATAATCTTTTGTGTATAAATATTTTGGAGATAATAGATCACATCCAATGGCTCGGATTATCGATGTGGGATTTCTATCATCCAATCTAGACCTGACTGAATTTGAGTGGAGATCCCCTCGAGCGTAATCAAGTCTCTCTCTCTCTCTCTCTCTCTCTCTCTCTCTCTATATATATATATATATATATATATATATATATATATAATAGTGATGGATCCAGTATGAGTATAAACATAAAATCATGTGCTCGTAATAATGTAGAAATTATTGAATGGAACCTATTTAATAAGCATAAAGATGATACAGGATGTATCTGAATGACCTAGGGTGATATCAGTCGCATACGTATAATCTTATAGAAGACTTGCTTGGATTTTAAATGACTGTTTTTTAAAAGTGGTCAAATTAATGTAAATAAGATGGCATAGCAATAAAAAAAACCTGTTAAACTTAGGAATTCATCATTGGCATAGACAATGGGCATATCAGGTAAATGTGGATCAGTCCTGCAAGAATCAAAACAATCTGTATCAATGCAGCAAGCAATACATCTCAAGAATATTTAAACGAACAGAAACAGGAATTTGTAACAACTCACAATACAAAGCTCTGTTTGATTCTACCGAGAGATATATTCAGGGATGAACTGAGAGGCGCAATGCCAGCTGAACTGCATCTCTTCGTGCAGACCACTCTCCCCGTAAGCTTGCTATAGTGAGTCAGTGTTGATAAGATGCTGTTAGCAGCATTCGATGCTTTCTCCTTCTCCCAAACACTCGCTTTACGAGACTCTTCAGCCTCCAAAGCTGTAATAATCAACCAAGTAGTGAGGATCTAAAAAAAAAAAAAATCCAGTTTAACCAAGAATAAGAACTAGCATCCAATCCAATAGAATCAACAAGTAAAAATATTTGGGGCAAGATGATTTAATCTTTTTGCTTCTCAAAAAAGA
This sequence comes from Phoenix dactylifera, assembly GCF_051530095.1. Lineage (NCBI taxonomy): Eukaryota > Viridiplantae > Streptophyta > Magnoliopsida > Arecales > Arecaceae > Phoenix > Phoenix dactylifera. Next base: position 29,238,898 of record NC_143201.1, on the reverse strand, counting down.
ATCTTTTTGCATTCAAATCTAAATAGAGGTCTTGTAATAATTACTACTCAATAACTAAAGATCTAATCAGCATCAATATGTTTCAATAAGAACCAAAACGAAACCAAAGACGATCCATTCAGGCCAAGAAACTGAACTACCTTTGTTATCCATATCAATAACCGAATCCACTGCAAGATTACACGCGTAATCGTCATCCAAACGCACCTCATTCCGGCACGCCCCATACACCATTCCATTCGCCCCCGACCTCGCGCATCTCGACCGCCTCGGGATCGGCACCTGAACGGCGACGAAGTGGATCACCCGCCCATCCTCCATCCCGAAGACAGGGCACAGGTGGAACAAGATCCAATGCGGCGTCCCATCCTTCCGGTAGTTGAGCAAGCTAATCTGGAGCGTCCGCTCCTCCCGGATCGCCTCCCGGATCTCCATCACCGACCGCCGCTCGGTGGCGGGCCCCTGGAAGATCCTCCCGTTCCGGCCCACCACCTCCTCCCGGGCGTATCCCGACATGGCGAGGAACCCGCGGCTGGCGAAGACGATCGGATGGCCGGAGATTCCCGGATCTGTGATCAAGAAGTTGTCCGGGAGCTCGTCCAACGCCTCCACGATCCAATCCGAGTAGCGGGACGTGAGGGACTCGTCGATCATCCGCTCGTGGAAGCTCCCCATGCCTTCTTCCACCGTCGCCGCCGGTGGTCGTGGTGGTGCTATCTTGGTCCGCCTTCGTATGCGGTCGTCGACGGTGCCGATCGGACGGAGCCTCACCGCCACCATGTGCGCCGCCGTTCTACCGCATGTCAAGGAACGGGAAGAAAGCGGTGGAAGGGTGGAGAACTTTTTTTACTATGGTTATCAAGAAAAGGAAAAGGTTTGCGATCATTAGTTGGAGAGAGAGCGTGGGAGGAAGAAGGGGAAAAAAAATATCTTTGGGAACGCTGTTAGCTTTCGGCAATTTTTTTATGCCGAATTTTTTTTTTTAATAAAAGCGGCAATTAAATAGCTGTAAAGAAGAGTACAGAGAGAATGTCGAATTTTCCCATTCGTTTTGCAAATTTGGGAGGAGTCGGTGAAATAAAAAACCAGCAATCATTGATATGGAGAAACAACAGGAGGATATAAAAGAATAAAATTATTAGATCCAGAATTATTTGATTCGATTATTTATATCACAGCAATCTAGTATTATTGGATTTGTTTATTTACATCACTGCACACAGTAATAAAGAAGCCCACCGTATGGATGGATGTGGTTCTTGTGATGGCTCTCTACTTACACCATCACGTACATAGCCGACATATTGGGGCCCGCAGTTGCGCAGGCTTCAAGTCTGTTTCTGAGGTCACGCTGAAGGCTATGTTTCTGTCCTCAATATTTAGAAAAGATCTGTTTCTGTCCTCGTTGTTAGATGGACCAGGTCCGGTGAAACAGCCTAATCGTTTAACCAATCTGGATTGGATGTAATAATTTCTCCTATTTGTGGGAACCACGATAGCCGGGAAAGAGGATATACTTGAGGATTTGGATTGGATGTGATAATTTATTCTCTTTCTGACGACTGCTACAGCCGGGGAAGAGGATAAGAACAAAGTAGAGGCGGACGTGGCGAGGCTCCAACTTGCAACTCCATTCGGAATTTTCTACTTCTTATATATATATATATATATATATATATATATATATATATATATATATATATATATATATATATATATATATATATATATATATATATATATATATATATTTTAAAATTCTGGTGGAGCTGAATCCAGTACAATAGTTGCTCATATTAATCTAATATAAGCACAACCAGAACCAGAAGAGTAAAAAAAAAAAAAAAAAGTATACAAACATAAGAGGCGGTATCAGACTATGTCCACCGGCCTCAGCAAAAAAAAAAAAAAGGTGATCCAATCTACCACTTGTCCGCCTCCCTAAAATATTTTTTTAACATTGCTTCTTATCCCCTTCTCATTTTCTGAAAATATAGCTATGCCTACCTTCTACAGTAAATTTAATCTCAATTTTCGATATCTAGAAAGAATTATTTTAGAATCAAAATTCAGAACCCTAAAGAGATAAAGTCTCTCCTAAGCCGACAAATATCGTCATGCCGATGATACGGACCTTTTGTTGGGTACAAATTTTGGGCCTTATCTCCTGACAAAAATTATTTGCCTTCCTTAGTCCAGAAGAAGACATTGTCCATAAATATTTCTATGTGCTATGGAAACTTCGTCTACATATTTGACCTCGCAAACATCCAAGATGAGCTACAGGTCCTAGCAAGTAATGGGTTACAGGTCAGCTAATGTAGGCGATAGCATTGATAGAAGAAGTCTGATTCATCTAGTTGGATTTTTTATGAGCCATGCCTTGTATCTTCTCTAATTGGTGGTTCCCCCATTTCTTTATTCCAATTTAAGTTATCTTCCCTAACTGGTGTTAAGGCTGTTCGATAGAGATTAGTGGTTTTTTTTTTTTTTGGTCAAAAAGGCATTTCATTTCCAATAAGTCAAAATTGAGTACATCCTGCCAAGTCAAGAGAAAGTAAGCAATGCAACAAATGGAGAACGCTTGCTAGACTAGTCCAGATGACGTCCCTAGAATGACGAGCCACATATGAGGCGACCCAGTCTGCAGCTCTGTTCACCTCACGATACACATGACCAATCTGGACAGCTAACATCTCCTGAACTAGTCTGCGAGTATCCCAAATCAAAGGGTGGTCGTCACCATATCTATTGACTCCCCGTATCCAGTCAATCACCGTGGCAGAGTCTCCCTCAATGCATAATCTGTCGACCCCCAACACACATCTCGCATATCGGATGCCCTCCCAGGCAACTTGTAGCTCTGCCCAACAACCGTCAATCCTGGTGTGCTCTAACCTCCAGCTGCAATCAATCTACCATGCTGGTCCCTAATAACAAAGCCCACTCCTCCAGAAGCTCTATTCATAGCCATACCACCATCAAAATTCATCTTAAAATAACCAGAGGGTGGGGGTACCCAAGAGAGAGATGGAGATTAGTTCGATGGGGGACTTGGACGCCCTGCTTAAGGTGGAAAGCTTATCTTTTCTAATCAACAATGACGGAAATGGAAATAAACCGACCGCGGCGATGATGGTATCACCCCTCCGAACTCAAATCATCGGGTGGCCCGCAAGCTAGCAAGCAATGGACCGGTAAAGAGTCATGTATCTTTCATAGAGCTATCGTGACCAAGAAATTATTAAATTTAGGATGAAATCAATCTGTCCCGTCCCCTCTATCCCCATGCTTCTTCTTTTAATGTGCGATAGCAACACACGTTTGGATGATTTTATCTTGGATCCACAGTAGGTCTGATCCATTTAATATTTTTTTGCTATGATAGAGTTTAATCTTGATTGGGATCGACTTTATTCCATTTCTTCACTAGTGTTGGATGTTTTGGAGGCTGCTTTCTCCTTCAAAAAAGTGAAGGATACTGTGTTTAGCTTCAAAGGAGATAAAAGTCCAAGGCCTAACAGCTTCTCTCTCTACTTCTTCCAAAGATTCTGGAACTTGATAAAAATTAATATCTTTTCTCTCTTTCGGCAACTCTACAGTAGAAATCTGGACCTTGCAGGATTCCATTATGCCTTACTCGCCCTCATTCCAAAGAAAGAAGCAACAAAAGACCCTTCCGATTTCCGGCGCATCAGTCTTGCGTATAGCTGCATCGAAATCATATGGAAGGGTATGTCCAACTGTCTCTAGCCTTTTTTTAATGATCTCATTGATCTCGCTCACACAGCCAACATTAAAGAAAAGTACATGAAGGACAATTTTCTATATGCCAATGAAATTCTGCACCACTCAAGAAGATCGAGCATTGAGGAGGCGATTTGCACACTTCACTTCATAAGGGCTTTTTATAGAGTTAGCCCCTCTTATCTTATTAGACATCTTGTTAAGAGAAGTTTTCCCATAAGATGGATTAATTGGATCTCCAATCTACTACTTTCATCCATAATTGTGGTCAACGGGAACAAAGAGCTTAGTGACTGGATTTTCTGCAAGCGGGGGCTCATGAAGGTGACCCACTCTTTTCTTTCTTGTTCATACTTGCAGTGGATCCACTTTGTAGAATGCTTAACGTTGTGGCTTCAAGAAAAAAAATTATAAGGAATTGGGGAACCCATGGATTTGTGGAGACACTAAACTATTGCAATATGCGGACGATACATTGGTCTTCCTTAACACAAAAAAAGATTATTATACGGTATTGAAAACCATCCACTCTTGTTTTGAGCTAATATGAAGGTTATCCATTAATTTTCAAAAAAGCTCAATCTCTTACATCGGCCATAGACATGAAGAAGAGCTACAGTGTGGTAGGTGGCTAATTATCTTGAGATTTCAACCCCTCTCAAGTACTTGGGTTTGCCACTCAATGGTGCAAAATCTTCTTAAGTTGGATTGGCAGTGAGAATAGATTGGCTTTATGAAAAAGCGAGTATATGCCTTTTAGAGGTAGGACTACCTTGATCAATTCAATTCTTGCCTCTATACTTCATGTCTCCAGCTTGGGTGACCAAAAGAATTGGCAAATGTAGGTGAGCTTTATCCTGGACTAGTATATTTATCACTCACAGTTTCTTTTATAAGGTTGAAAGACTGTTTGCTTGCAAATGAAAGAGTGCTAGAAATCAAGGACATTCAATAGTTTAGTAATGCATTTTTAGCAAAATGGGGTTGAACGTCAATTGTGAAAAACCCAGGTATTTGGAGAAAGCAAATTAAATTTGCATATTATAAAAAAGTAAAACTATTAATGTGTTGGAAACCGCCAAAAAGATGCTCTAACATTTGGAAAGATGTTATTCTCTCCTGGCCTTCTGGAATCGAATTCACTTCAAGATCGCCAACCACCAAAACACTTCTTTTTGGAAAGAACTAGCTTTGAAATGCACCACTCAAATTGATCCTCCCTACCCTTTATGCTCGCAACACAAAAAAAAATGGCACTATATCTAATTTTTTAAATTGCAAAACTATATTGTGAAAACTTAAACAATCGAGCAAGCAATTGGCAAAGATCTTCTAACAGCAAAATCAATTGTTCTCTTTGCTTATTTTGATAATATTTAATAGAGATGAGGATAAAAATATTTGAAAACTAAGCAGTAAAACAACGTTCACCTCCGCATCCTACTATCAACTCATCAATTCTAAAGGAATAAAGTACAACTGCCTTCTTACTTTAGAACCTTCCAGTGCCACACTTAAAGTAAAATACTCCCTATAATTTTGTTGGAAAAAATGGTACAATACTAAGGATAGCATTAAAAAAAGTTTTGAAAAAAATATGAAATGATGTGCATCGTGTTGCCACTTTGTCCAATCTATAAATCATTTGTTTTTGAAGTGCAAATTTTTTACTGTCATCTGAAGAAGATTTTATCTTTTAGCAAACTATACTTGGATTAAAAAAAGAGAAATTTTTCTAAAGCTGCACCATCGGCTAATGATCATGATGCTCACTAGTGTCATTTCATGATCATGCCAAAAAAATATGTATCAAAATTTTTATAAATAAACAATTATTTATGGTAAAAAATATTTACAACTATTTTATTTATAGTCCAACCTTTATAACGTAAAATCGCTTACCTAACGCAAAATAAAAAATTACCTATCCTACTAAACAGATAAATAGAACGCGACATCGGTACTTGAGTACACAAAAACCTAACATAAAATAAAAAAATTACCTATCCTACCAAACAATAAAAAAATTACCAATCCTACCAAACAAATAAATATAACGCGACAACGGTACTTGAGTACACAAAAACCTAACATAAAATAAAAAAATTACCTACTCTACCAAACAGATAAATAGGGTTCGACATTGATACTTGAGCAAATAAATAACTTAATTTTGTTGAGCTAAAGTTGTACCATTCATTTGTTTAATTTTTTTTTGCTTTTCTATTTCTACAGCTGCTTAACTGCTCGGTTTCTATTATGTTGTCTACTCAGCTGATCTAATCTATACTTGCTACTGTAACTTTTTTTTTACTATAATTAATTTTGCTCTTCAATAAAAGTTGGGCAGCTGCTTTGCCCACCTCGTTTGTCATAAATATATATATAAAAAAAAACAGCAATCCGAAAACTTTCGATGGTCGGCCCCAATAGGCCTATCACGTCCACTGACGTCCTGCCGTCCGCTTGTTCTCCTTGAAAACATGACTTCACCATTTCAACGTGCGTGCGGTTGACCACCAGCCCATTTGGTCCGCGGAAAAAAGAAAAAAAAAATAATAAAATATCTCTTGTTAGATTGAAATTTTAAAAAAAATAAAAAAATTATATTTTTATGAAAATATGATTTTCACGTTTTATGAAAAAGTTACTTTTTCATAAAACGAAAATCACTCTATTTTTATTTTTTTCTAAAAAAAACCTTCAACATTAACGAAGCATTAAAAAATATTAAAAACTTAATTTTTATTAAAAACATAATGGAAATTATACATAACTTTTTTAGAAAAATGAATAGCCAACCAAACATAAACATTTTAAAAATTTGTTACTTTCTAATGATCAATCAAACATGCCAAAAATATTTTCGTAAACATTCTCTTCTTACGAATTTATTTCCCAATAATCATATTTGTTGCTGGAAATTGGACCTAGGAGCGGCCGCGAGCTGAGAGGGGAGGAGCTCCGCTGCTGGAACGGTGGGCGGCGGCGCGTCAGATGGTGGCGTCCTCCTGGAGAGTCCTGCAAAAAGCCGGTGGCCGGAATCTCCGGCGCCGGCCCTCCGATGCTTAAGTCAGAGAGGGCTAGTATATGAGTGTGGTAAAAGAGGAGAATGTTTGTTCTTCTGTCCCTCCTTTTTCCCCGGTTTCCTTTTATAGAAGGATATTATGTTACCTGGAGGTGACAGGGAAAATTGTCTTCTTCGTGATAATTGGGCACGATCATGCTCATTAATGATGTTGTGGAGAACGAGACCGGATCAGACCGGATCCAGCGAATTGTCATGGTTGATCGGACCTATTGAAGTGGTTCAACCACCGGCCGTGGTGGGCTTGGGGTTCGTAGATAGCAAGTGCATTAATTGCTGAGTGAACCGGTGATCAGGAAGAGCCATACGCTTTGATAGTCCAGTGATCCGGAGATCATCTTGGGCCGTGTTCATTTAATGGATGAGTGCACTGAAGGCCCGCAGGAGTCACGCATTAATGATCGAGTGTGCCGGAGGCCTGCGGAGGTCACGTGCCTTAATGGCTTGACGACGGTAGCACAGTACGGTGGAGTTGGAAATCTAGTTGTCAGATTCTCTATAAGGAATTAGGCTGGGGTCGAATATTTAGACAAGGCATCTTTAGGGCTCGGCACCAGTTGGTCAGTGGGGTGTCTTTGACTCGAGCGTCGTGAGGTCGGCGCGTTCTGGTCGGCGTCTCCTGATCGGACGCTTTCTGGTCGAGCGCTCTGGTCGGGCGCTACTTGGGTTTTCCCGTGTTGCGAGGTTGGGGCCCCCTGATCGGGCGCTTTCCGGATCGGGCGTCTTCTGATCGGCGCTCTCTGGTTGGCGCTCCTTAGGCGAGCGCCTCCGAACCAGTGCGACTTGAGTTTTTCCCCAACAATATTCTTAGAAGGAACAATGCTTTCCGCGAACCTAATAAGCCCGAAAAAGATCCCACATAAAACATAAGCACCATGCGAAACCTTGCTGCCATCCGCAAGGCTCCGGTTTGGTTCAACTTCATTTATTTCATTTTCCAATATATTCTTATTTTTTTAATTTTTATTTTTTAACACCACATGACAACCACTGATCGACCACTGTTGGTATTACCGCGTGTTCCTGCCATGCCACCGCTTGATATCAAGCCAAAAAAATTCAGACCCAAGTCTAGCCTCGCTTAGCTGTTCTAGTCAAAGCCTGAGCTTGACCCCACCAGCCGAACTGATGCAGGCCCGACATGTATAGAGAAACCGTAAGTTATTTGAGAAACAATTTTACTCCGTACCGATTCCGTCTTTCCTCCAATATTTTCAGAGGCTACAATTTTTTTTTTTATGAAAAAAATAACAGTCCATCAGCTTGCGTGGAGTCATATTAAATCTATTCTGCAGAGCGTATATGATTTTAGTCGGCACTGAACATGGTTAGCTTACCTGAGGCCTCTCCTACTGATCCATAGTTAGGTTTTGGCCGCTCAAATTTTACCATCCACCGTACGTGGGGTTCGTTTTGATTGGTTAAACCATTGCCTGCCCATGGACCCTCCTTGGTCGAGCTGAACCCAGACTAATATATGTAGTATGTATGGTATACAAATATATTTACATATACCACATACAAATATACTAGTCCTTGCTATTTAGGGCTCGTTTGAAGAAAAAAATGTGGTCAACGAAAAAGATAACAAGATGCCTCTTGGTTGGAATTTTTAAATAAAAAAATAAAAATATAATTTCCACATTTTATAGAAAAATATTTTTTATAAGAAATATGAAAAAATTACTTTTCCAAAACGAAAATCATTTTATTTTTTTTCCAAAAAAATTTTAAAACATTAAAAAAACATTAAAAGATATTAAAAATCTAATTTTTATTAAGAACATAATAAAAATTATACATAAACACTTTAAAAATTTATCATAAATTTATCATGATTAACCAAACATGCGAAAAGTACTTTTCCAAATCTCCTCTACGAATTTATTTTCCAGAAATCATATTCGTATGAGAAAAAATGCTTCCCGCAAACCGCAAACCAAACGAGCCCTTATTTGCGGGAGGGAGGGGGAGAGAGAGAGAGAGAGAGAAAAAGAGGGGCTGAGAGAAAAAACTTTATATTTCTATTCCATCATATTTGGTGCACCTAAAAAATTATACAAACCATGAGATAATAGAAGTTATTATATATTTTCTAAAATCAGTCTAGTTCATACTAACCAAAAAATAATAATACAAGCTGATATAAAAAATATATATTACAGAGCTAAATTTAAAAAAAATATTGGTTGATACATAATCACAATCACGCCAAGCAACAAAAAAAAAACATAGGATGATTCAAATTATTACATAATTCCTAAAATTAAGCTTATATTAAAAAAAAATACAGAGTAATATAGATTATTACGTAACCTCTAATACAAGCTGAATTAATAACAAAAATATTACAGAGCAAAACATATTGATAAGTAATCCTTCAATTGTTAACACTCGTGCTATACTAATTTTAAAAATTTTGGAACCTCTCCTCAGGACAAAGTTTAAATTTCAACCTGCGCCATACCGTTGTCCGCCTGGTCAGCCCCTGGCAAATAATTACCGAACAGGAGCTCAACCTATTTCCAGCCTTCTTTTCGCTACTGCACGCATCTGATCAGAAGCACCCACTTCCAAAACAACTCAGTTCATAATAAAACAAGTAAGACACGAACACGCACACGCACGTACAGGGTAAGAGGAGGATAAAAAAGAAACTCAAGGAAAGGTAGGTCCTTAGTAATATACAAGGGGCAAAAACGAACACTGAAGGAAAGGTTCCTCCTATCTCCTAAGTAATAATATACACGAGGCGCAGCATCCGTATGCCCAGCCATGCGATGAGAGCCACGCGCTACGGCCGACGCTGCGCCGCTCGCAGCGCCTGGGTCCCAGAGCTTGCTGAACACGAACCCTGCGTCTCCTGTATATATTATTCAGGAGAAACGGAGAAACCGAAACCCATTAGAGTTTGGGATTCTCCTCGTAGATGAAGAAGGCGTAGAAGCCACCAAGAGTCGTGGCGGCTGCCATCGCCCACACTACGACCTTCACCGCCAACGGCATGATGCCTGCGACCTTGTAAGTAAACATCAGGGTAAGCAGCGTGGCGAGCGTCCATACCACCACCTTCAACTTTCCCCTGTGAGGGGAAGTTTCCGACGTTCTCTCAAAGACGCGCAGAAAATAAAACAGGGACATGAGATCAACGTAGGAGCCCACGACGAAGGCCACCATCCATGGGTCGTTGATGGAGCGGTAGACGGCGAGGATCGAGTTATAAGTGAGAAAAGCAAAACCCAGGACTGAGAGCCAGGAATACTCATCTTTGTATGTCCTCCCTGCGTTCGCAGGCAAATCGCGTCGCCCTTGGGCGTCCCGGCCGGCTTCCGAAGCCATGAAGACGGAGTATTATTTAAAAATGTTATGACACGAAGGTAGCGGGGAGCGAGATGGCAAGAAGGAAAGATTTGGATATATCCGTTGGCAAGACAGTTATAGAGGAGAGCAGCTACGAATTTAAGCGAGGCAAACTCGATTAAAGGCAACGGACGGCGGAGGGAATCGTCAATCGAATTATGTTCTTTTATTGTGACGAAGCTTCCCGGAAATTTCATTGCACAACAAGTTAGGTCGAAAGTCGCCGTCGATAACGTGACGTGCCAACTACACTCTGACACAGCGGGCACCGCCTTCGATGAATTGCTCGCTTTGCTTCGCCTCCGACAAACTTAAAAAAGAAGAAACTTTAATTTCGGTCAGGTACCATGCGCGGTAGATGTGTAATCAATATTGTCGACACGGATACTAAATTCGCAACCGGAAAAATCAAAAGATAAAATACTTCTAAATATTATAGATACATGAGCCGAAGACTGAGAAAGCTTTTGAAAGAATCAAAGATATGTGAGACTATTCAATTTGCCATACTATTTATCTATCTATAAATATATTTCGTCATAAAAATTGAACAACCATCAACAAGACACCAAATGTTCTGAACTAGAGAGTTCAGCCTCACATCACTCCTCTATCTTTAATACCATCACAAAATGACCCTACAGACAACGGACAGCGAAAAGAACCGGGGTAGCTTTCTAAAAATTTCTTACACAAGAAGTTAGCTCGAAAGTAACAACACTTGAGATAGTACATAATAACCTTGACTTTTTTAAATATTTTTTTATTCTTGATTGCACTGGCTATACTCATGCGACGTTAGTGGAAAAAACTTAATTTCGGTCAGTACCATACTCGGTAAATCCATAATCATTATCATCAACTTACATACAGTAAACAACAAAAAAAAATTTAAAAATAAAATATTTTAAATATTATAGATTTATGAGCAGAAGACTAAGGAAGTTTCTTTTAAAAAGAATTATGATATAAGAAAGTTTGTTTATTTAGGCCTGAGTCGGTAACTCACCGGAGTGTGACCGCAACAATATTAAAAGCAACCCTGCCGACTGAAACGTTATTCGAAGTTTGAAAACGATAGAATGCGCGGACTCGCCCACACACACCGAGAAGGTCGAATAACAACGAAGCCTCGGAGGCTCCGTTCCCATGGATCTTTCTCAAGCATTCGGCGATATTTAAGGCCTGGTCCCTCCTGATTGGTTCGTTTCGGCGAGCGAACACCCGCCTCTCGTATCGCGAGTGCTCCAGCGTGACTTCACGAATGACGTCCTCGCCGAAGAGATAAGGATTCAAAATAGACAAAAAAGGACAGGCCACATTTTCTTTGCCTGCACGCGACGACCGACTTTATTCGTGAATCGCACCTAAAACAGTAAAAAAATATAAAATATATAAATAAATTTACTTTCGTCTGACGGGACAAGTGGTAATTTTAATAATTACAACACAATACCAAACAAAAATTCCGGATCCCATCCCTACACTCTTTAATTTTATTATTACAAATTTTTACATAAACTCAAGCAGAACATTACGACAATGCACGGGTACCTACCCCAACTGGAATTTACACCCTCTCGCAACCATCCGTGGCCCCGCGCACCTCCCCCCCCCCCCCCCCCCCCCCCCCTTCTTCCTTTTTTTTTTTTAACATGAGTACAGCTAGCCGAGTAAAAAATAATAATATAAAAATAAAGCGGTAACAAATCATGTTAAAATTTTTTTTAAAATAGTAAAAAAGATCACCTAATCTTTTTTTTTTTTTTAGGGATGAAAACGGCATTTCATATACCTAATCTGCCATGTTGTTCGTCTAAAATAACTCTCAATCTCTCACCAACTGCAGCTGCAGCGGATGGTTCAATCAATCAATTTAAAAAAATATTTTTTAAAAAAAATATTATTAAATTTTAGAATACTTTTTACGCAGATAACATCATTTTATGCCGTTCCTATAGCTGATGTGGCCCGCATACCTCGGGGTAGACGTAGCGTTGCTTGTCGTGCACGCAGGTGCGAGTACCCAAAAGTCAAAGCACTGATTGAGAAGCGAAGGTCGAACGAAAGAACGAACGACCGACTTACTTTGAGTGGGGCCCGCAATCGACTTTGAGCGCGAAACGCGATCGAAGGGTCGGGAGAACTTGTCTTGATGCCCCACGGCTGGTACCGCCGCCCCGCCATAAAAACAGGCGGCTGGCACCGCCGCCCCGCCATAAAAACAGGCGGCTGGCACCGCCGCAGATTCATTCATCGAGCGCTTATTTTCGATGCGGCACCACAAAAACGAACGGCCATGAATGGATCATGCACCCCCACTTGATGCTTGTGTAAGATAATTTTTTCTCGGATCTTTCTTTCTATCTTCTCACCGCCACAAAAAAATAATTTCTCCTCTTTCCAACGGACCTTTCTTTCCATCTTCTACGTCGCCGGCGGCCGCTATGCATATCGGAGGGCACGCCGTCGTCGATTTGTGCCTCCGGAGTCTTCAACCTGGGGAAGGGGGAATTGGTACCGGCGCTCAGAGAGACGAGAGACGTTGGACGCGAACGGGAGGCGAGGTTACCCCGGCAGAAATTTTTATTAGACCGGAAGCAAACCGCTAATTCGCCTATCCCGCGGTGGGTTAGGACGCCGTGTACCGAATGCAGGCAGCGATGGGTATTAATCCGTCGACACGTATACCTATCCCGCGGTCCTTTCGCGTTATTTCAGCGTCCGATTCGCGTCGCACGGTTCCATTGCGTTCCACTGCGTCACCGATGACGGTTCCCATCCATGCATGGCGGTACATGTACAGAATTTCATCATCACGATGTAGTATGCACATTATTAAGTTACAATAAATAAAATTTTAAAAATTAAGAAAATATCTAATGAAGGAAGAAGAGTGCCATAGCACCGATGTAAAAAAATAAATATAATATTCAAAATTATTCTAATTACTATAGTACTAAATTTATAAGCTATGATATAGAATTCAAGAAGAGGGTGACTGAGAATACCCGGCATATTCATGACGATATTTTTTACTGCACGCTTTTTACGAATGATATAGTTTTGGGGGAGAAAACTAAGGTGTAAATCAGAATTATCGAAGAATCAAAAGATTCCAGAATAATTAGGACCAAGATGTTAGGCGTACAATGTAGTTTTAGTAAATTTAAAAATAGAGAAGATGATAGAGTAAAACTTAAGAATCATAAAACTTGATTTTTTATAAAAAAAATAAGAGATTGAAGAACATGTTATTAATAGAAAAAAAGTAGGATAGATGAAATGGAGAAGTACAACTCATATATATTATGTGATCATATATAGAATACATACTATTGAACAAAAAATTTTATAGGATAGTAACATGATTGGCTATGCTTTATGGTATAAAATTTTGGATAATTAGAAAATAATATATGCATAAAATGAGTGTTGTTGAAATGAGAATGTTAAGATAAATGTATGATGGTACAACAGAATATGGAACAAGAAATAAAGCTATCGGTAAAAAAGATAGAGGTAACACCAACTAAGGATAAATTGAAACTAGAAATCTTAAATATCCATACAAAGTATCAAAGTCAAAATAAGGTTTTGCGCAAAAAAAAAAAAGGAGAAGAGGCTAGCAAAAAAAAAAAAAAAAGATGGTGTGAGCTGCTGCAGAAATAACTTAGCCAACTAATTTATTTAATAAAATTTAAAAAACTAGAAAAATGTCCGATGAATATAGAAAAGCACCATAGTACTAATTTATAAAAATAAAAATAATATTCTAAATTGTTCTAACTACTGTAGTATTAAAACATACTATAAAATATTGAAAGAGGATGATTAAGCATGGTAATTAAGGTGTAAAACAAAGATGTTCGAGAACTAATTTGGTTTTATGACAAGAAAACTGAGTATAGAATTTATTTTTTCTCCTTCAAAGGTTAATGAAGATATTTAGAGAAAAAAAATCTTTATATGGTTTTTACTGATTTGGAGAAAGCATATTATACAGTTTTTAAAGAAGTCTTATAGTGACTAGTAAGTGATAAAAAAAGAAAGGAGTTTATCATAGTTAAACTAATGTAACCAAAAAGTTATTAGTGAAAACTATCGATGATGATACTAGTGAATGTCCAACCATAATAGATTTACATTAAGGATCCGCTCAAAATCAGTACATTTTGTGTTAGTTATGAATGAACTTACTTGGAATATTTAGGATGATAGTTCTTGTTGCATGCTATTTATAGATAATATAATCTTAGCAGATAAAACTAAGGTTGGAGTTAATCGTAAATTAAAATTATGGAGTGCATTAGAATCAAAAGATTTTAGTTAAGAATCATAAGAGAAATTTAATACATGCAGAAGAAAAAAAATGATACAGATAGATCGAAAATTACATTGAATAAAGCAATAAGGAAGGATTTACTATCGCTACATCTTTTAGAAAAAGTATAGTCCTTAAACAAAATGGAAATGAGGAAAAGAGTTGACCCCAACTAATTTAGGACTAAGACTGAATTGAGATAAGTTGAGTGGTCATTGTGGATAATGTGCAAATAACTATGATTAAGAAGTCATCTCTCCAATTTAACACGAGTTAGAGGGGATATGAACTCAAACTTTTTAAGACAAGCACCTATCTCTAATCTTCAAATCATGAAAATCTATGTTTTGCACGACGATTATAATTGAATGAACCCTATATAATATCTTATGTCATATTCCATTTAATCATAGTTATTATCTAACAAATAGCCAAGACTGGACCTCTCCAATCCATTTCAGGATCGAAGAGGATCCAAACTTTTTCCAAAGTATGTGTTGGTTATCCTATTTGTATATATATATATATATATTCCACCCTTGCCAACTTCCCTTATGCTTGGCAAGCCTCCTTACGGTTTTACTCATACCATCCCCATCCGTGGGTCCGGCTCGGTTATCCCTCTGGACTCCGGCACGAATACCACGCATGAGTATGTCACACCTGACACCACCGAGGCTACTAGCAGAGCGATACGCTCCTTCAGACCCATGTCCGAGCAGGGAGCATCCGGTCTCCACAATTTAATCGACGTCCGAGCGTTTCGAACTTGAAACCATTTGGTTGGAAGTAAAGCCACGCTCCCACTAAGCTGCCACCTCAGTGGCTCTTATCCATATATTTGATAAAGATTTTGGTCGACAAAAAATTTTGGGTTTGGGTGCATGGCAATAAGGCATGATAAGAAATTTGTTAGATAAAATGTTGCGTGGAATTCACGATTCATCCATGAATTGTGTGATACATGGGGTGTCAATCTCCTGAACCCTAGCACATCTCCCATTAAGTCATGGATTGAGAACTTGTGATCTGTAGCAGTGGCAACTAATTAAACTCGTTCGATCGGGGAGGGAGAGAGAGACAGAGAAGAAGATAGTTAAGATTAGAAGAATAGTTAAGATGTAAGGGTGAGAGTGAACCAGATAATATTCATCCATACCAATTTTTGAATCTGAATAAATTTATTCGAATAGAAAATGAATTTGAGTATATGATTAATATGTATAAGCACGAAAACCTTATGGTGCAGGAAAGAGAAAATTAAACAAATATAAAAATATTTTAAAAAAAAATAAAATATGGATTAAATTTTATATAAAAGATAATATCTTAGTCACATATCCGATATACTGAATAGGTTTTAGTGTTTGTGAGAAAAAAAAAAAACTTGAAGTGATTAAACACAAGCAACGTCAATGTGAAATTTATGGATTACAAATAGATACAAAATGAAGATCCAGAGTCCAATTGAAATGGCATACATGAAATTGTCAATGGTATTTTTTCACTCATTAACTAAAACTCCATGTTCCCTGCTCTACATTCTAAATCCTCGTTTGAAAAAGAAATCCTAGTCGCTAAAATATGGTTTCTAAAGTCTAAATCATGGTTATCTAGGTTTTCTTTAAAAATTTTTCTAGTAGGCGATCTCTAAGAGCCAAATCTATCTGTTAAGATCTTTCGAGCTATTATTAAGGTCATTAAAAGTGCTGCCTTAAAATATAAGCTTTGAAAATTGCACTAAACTTTTTGAAAAAATTTTGAAGCCTCATCAATGGGACATAAAAATTTTACTCACTAATCTGTTAATCTTGATTTTTTTAGGACAACATGGATCACGCTGAGTATGAAGATAGCCACAACATAAGAATGATGATAAAATATAAGATTTTCGAAGGTAGAGGATAACATTATAAGCATTAGAAGGTTTTAGAAAACAAAGAAACGTTAGAGAAAGAAGAAAACGGCAGGTACCGAAGAAGGGCATTCCTTTCTTCCACTCATTGTTTAATTTGATTGATCCAATGAAAAGACTATGAACTTTTTTTCTTCTTCATCATCATTTAAGCTTATAAATATATGATTCGTTAAAATCCCTATAAACCCATTTAAAATCCCAAAAGTTCCAATCTTTCCGGAAAAATCAAGCCATTGGGACTAATTAACAAGAAACTCACCTCGACGTTCGTCGCTGTCCACATCGTTCGCCGTCAAGACCGCCCGCTTCGAGGGCTGCATGCACTTCATCGCCTCTTGCAACCCTGGAGAAAGTTCACAGAGAATCACAGAGAAGGTTGGCGATGTTGATGCCGTGCGCGGTGACCTCGGTGGTCTCCTTTGGAACGATGTTCATCGCCCTGCCCCCACCGCTCTCCTCCCTCTCGTCCTAAGGGAGATCTCTTCAGGCGGGGGGCTCCTTTTGCTACGGTGCTCTTCGAATAGGCTTCCCTCCGGCGATGGCGACACGGGAGGTGTTCGACCGTATGCCGAGAAAGCGAAAGAGGGGATACCCGTAGTAGTAGCAGGAAAGAACTGGGTTCGCTTCCATGATCTAGTTGTAAATCCCTTGGTGCCCGTGTTTATTTTCTTGACGGATTGGGTTTGGACTGGGATCCAGAATTTCGGTTTTGTTTGCGATCTTATTTAAAATCTTGCACCATCCTCGTAAACTTTTTTAAAAAATAACTAAAAATATTAATACATCTTATACTTAATTTATCTTCTTTGCCTGGTTTAATTTGTATCTATACCTATTTTAAATAAATATTAATACAAATTTTAACTGAACATGTACCTATTAAATAAAAAATTCCATATTTAGCTCTATTTGGAGTAGTAGATGTAAAAACAGGGCACTCAAAGTACTTGTATCGATATAATTTTATCTTAATTAGTAAAATAATAAATGAAGGACAAGGGTTTGCTGGATTTAGAAGAGTATTGGGAAAAAAAATGAGTTTGAAAATTGTATGAGGCGGAAGATTATGACATTGAAAAATGATAATCTATGCAATTAATAGACAAAAAACATAAATTTATTAAAATTTATTATTTATGGTATTTGTTAAAAATGTTGACCTGATTATATAGGTAATATTTCTCTAAAAAGTTTAGGGCATTTTCATTAATGATTTTGTCGAACAGAATTTATTTGACATACTCTTCTCATTTTATGATATATTGTATATTTTCCTTTGAAGAAAATTTATTATATATCTGTACAAAAAGTTAAGCAGGAATGTAGTTGCTAATGTAAGAATTTTAGTTACACTTCACTTCAACCTAGGTGATACTTCTTGATCCAACTTGCCAAGCTAGCATGATATTATTGGTTTTAGGTTTGTTATAAATGGTCTAAATCGCAGATAGATTTCCAAGACCAACTCATTGGTTATCGAACAAGTTCTTTCAACGAACCCAACACAAGCCGACCTTCTACCATCTTTGTAAATCAAATAAAAAAAAAACAAACTTAAAGGTTCTATCATGCAATGGATGTGCCTGTGTAATTAAATTTTCCAGCCTAGCTTGTAATTATGTGATTTTGCTGATTGTACTGAACCAATCCATGAATTTTATAAAATTTTTAGCCCAACCATCCAAATATAATTTGATTCCTGCATCGCCACTAGCAACAGTAATCAGCTTAAATTTTTGAAATTATTTGATTCCTGCATGGTGCATACCCATCACTACGAGCAACAACAACCAACATAAACTTTTGGAGTCATTTGGCCCTCAACATAGTTTCAGATTAAAAAAAGCAAATGGGATAGTATTTAGCCATTAGTTTGTGTGGAGAATCGCACAATCTAATGTAGAATTACACAAAGTAATGGGAATTCTCCTATCCTTTGGCCTTTCCCAGAATTCTCTCCCTACCGATCCTTTTCTCTTGCCCCAAGGCATTGGAACTAGGGTTTCGGAGGAAGCGCTGCTGGGCTTCTCCGAATTAGCGTGGCCCAACGTTTCGTATTTGCAGCCCAAAAAGAGCTCGAACGGGCGCGACTCCGTTTCTAGACTGCGGGCTCTTCGCAGGCCTGTACGACGAGTCTCCCACCGTCCTGTTCGCCATACTCGCTTTTTGGGTGCTCTAGGTTTCGCACCGAGTGGGAGGACGGACATGGCCTCTGGCCCGGCTTCTGCTCCGGGCTCCGGCCGGCAGTTCAATCTGGCGAAGGAGAGCGAGCTCAGGGTGGAAGTAGGCCCCGATACTCCGCTCCGCGTCCGCCTCCTCTACGGCACCGCCGAGATCTTCGGCACCGAGCTTCCACCGGAGAATTGGGTCTCCATCCCCCCTCGCCAAAAGCTCGCCGTGAGTTCCTTCCCTTACCCTTCCCCTCTCCCCTATTTTCTCGTACTTCTCTCGTTAATCTACTGTTGACTCCAAGAACTTGAAAACCCTCGCTTTAGATTTTCACATGGAATGGTGCGACCATCGAATTGGATGGAGTTAGCGAAGTTGAGTACGTTGCAGATGAGGTAAATTAACTCATGGGCTCATGGCATTTAGGTCTGGAGAGATTTCTGTTTTCTTGGATGTCTGGTTATTTATTAGCCAAATTTTTACGTTGTGATGAATTTTTTTAGACGCCTATGGTGAGTTATGTGAATGTCCATGCTATTCTTGATGGACGAAGGGTTCGTGCTAAAACATCCCAAGGCAGCGACAAAGATTCTTCCCAGGTATTAAGCTATTTATGGTTGCTCAGTTTCTTTCAATTTTTGCAAATGATGGTGTTGGCTGTGACTTAAGCAATGACCACATTCGCAGCTGTGGTTGTTTGCAGGGAAACTCTGCCTGCGGAAAACTCCACCTTTGAACGATACCGAATATTCATGTAGAATGATGAACATATAGCGTATGGGGTTTGATTGTCGTCATAACAAGTCTCGCACATATGGGATTTAATATTAGTTTAGCAGGTTAAGAAATATAGGCAACTTGTAAGTGATTTTGGCAAAGAGTGGTTATTGCAATGAAGAGTAACGAAATATAGCAGAGCAATGACAGGGAGAGAATATAAAGAATGTGTATGAGGAAATAGAAAAGTTCATTTAATTATTAGGTTAGGTATATATGCTATCTCTTGTTAAAAGATACATGGAAAAGGAAACTGTAAGTTTGTGAATTCATCAATTTGAATGGCTCAGACTAGTGACATACATCGGTAGGATGCCAAGTTAGGGGGCAGCATATAGGATGCAATAGCTTGTTTCAGATCCATATTGTAGTTGAAGTCCTTGAGTGAGATTGGCTACCGTACCTAGATGTTACTGAAACATGTTAAAAGATTATGTATGTTCATGTATAATAATTACTCATACGGATTTATTTTAGTTCTTGTGAAGTTTGTAGTCCTTAATCATTTTCCTTTTTTTAGCTCTCTAATAAACTTTTCATTTGAAGTTCAAGCATTTACTTTCTTATTATTTCAGGGTCCTCGAGTGATTGTTGTTGGACCTACAGATTCTGGAAAGAGTAGCTTGTGCAGGATGCTTCTTAGCTGGGCTTGTAAACAGGGTTGGAAACCTACATTTGTGGATTTGGATATTGGTCAGGGGTCTATAACAATTCCTGGATGTATTGCTGCTACTCCAATTGAGATGCCTATAGATGCAGTGGAAGGAATTCCTCTGGAAATGCCACTTGTGTATTTTTATGGGCACACTACTCCAACGTAGGCTCTCTTTCTTCATTACTAGCTTATTAATCAATATTTTATGATAGATCAGCCTTTTTAGTTGATGCCACTTTGTGTCCTAATTCTAGCCTATTTGCCTGCACTTCTATAATCATACAATTTGTGAATATGTTGCTCAACAGTGTCAATGCTGAGCTGTACAAAGTGCTTGTGAAGGAGCTAGCACGAACTCTGGAGAGACAGTTTTCTGGAAATGCTGAATCTAGAGCTGCAGGCATGGTGATCAACACCATGGGATGGGTAGAAGGTCTTGGATATGAGGTATTCTTTTTGGAATTTGTATCATGAGTTTTCTCACTATCACGGTAATATTTTACTATAAATTAAGCTGCAACATATTCATTCATCTGTTTAGTTTTGATCTGCAGTTGCTTCTACATGCAATTGAAACTTTCAGTGCTGATGTGGTTCTGGTCTTGGGACAGGTAATTTTCTTTGTATCAAAATTAACTCGACGTTGTACTTGAGAAGCTTCAATATGCATGGATAACTTCTGACCGGAAGGGCATTGTTCCCTTTGCCGCTTTTGGATTTTGTTCTGATTCTGACTTTTGCTCGAAGGTTGAGCTAAATAACATAACTATATGATTTATGTTCACAAGAATTCCATCTTCTGTTTGCCGTGGTCGAGATTTATTAAATCTTTATCTTAATAAAACCTATTTTTTGTTTGTCAAACTTGTCTCTGTTCTAGCAGGAGTTCAGGTTGGAGCATAAAACTAAAAGTATTGTTTGCAAACATCATGTGAATGCCTGAAATGCACCAGCTACAAATGTGCACATGTTGGCGTAGGAAAGTCCTGCATTCTGAATTATAGAGCAAATTTACACATGCATCAATCACAATCTCTTTAGGCTGTGTTTGGTAGTGGGATAGAAAGCCCCCACATAGATATTCTTAGCCCTCAGCATCTCTCAAGATTTTCGTATCCCTGGGTTTAGGAAAAATTGCTGCCTGGTCGGGAATGGGTGAGGTTAACTGAAAAAGAGGGAAAAGAGAAGAGAGAGAAGAAATTAGACTGGAATGGAGGGTTGATGTTGACCAGGCTGTCTTTACTCCAGTGAAAGTAGCACTTTTTGGAAGGATGGTAGGATAACCTACCCCTTGTCCCAGCATTTGAAATGCTTTAATGTTTTGAATTTTAGAAAGTTCTGGCTGACTGACTTAAGAGTGCATTTTCTGCTAAAGTTCTTCTTCAGATGCCTTTGTTCATTTTCTTGATGCATCTTGTCCAGGAGAAACTTTGCAGCATGCTGAAAGAGGTACTAAAGAGCAAGCCTAACGTTGATGTTGTGAAACTACATAAGTCAGGAGGTGTTGTCCTGAGGAATACAAAGGTCCGCCAAAAGGCGAGAAGCTTTAGAATCAGGGTAAGTTGCAGCTTGAGAGACATCATTGTTGTAATAATATACCTTGGTATTTCTTTATATTTTTTAATGTACTCAAAAAGCTATATGAAATATATGCTTGTTTGCCTCTCTTACATGTTATCTACATCAATATGCTAGGCTAACATGATAAATGTGTCGATATGCTTGTATTCATGGAAATATAACCAATCACGCTTACATTTTGCATAATAATATACCTTGGCATTTCTTTATATTTTTTAATGTACTCAAAAAGCTATATGAAATATATGCTTGTTTGCCTCTCTTACATGTTATCTACATCAATAGGCTAGGCTAACATGATATGTGTCGATATGCTTGTATTCGTGGAAATACAACCGATCACACTTACATTTTGTATAAGTAGGCTGGCTTTTACATATTAAGATACATTGTATTCTTGACATGATATGGTAAGGGAAACAAGGTATGCATTTAAAGTTTGTTACATCATAAGCTAGTAATTGTTTACACACTATCAGGGTTCCTCTTTTTGGTGAGAAAAATTAGGGTTCAAGTATCGAAATTCTTGTCGTATGGTGCACTATCTCTGAAAAGTAAGATTACTTGTTGATGAATTATTCCCTTAATGAATGCTGCTGGATTCTTCAACATTTTTTCAAAAAAAAAAAAAGTTGATGAGTTACTAATCACAGTATGCTATTTTATCAACCTTTTCAGACGATTCCTACCCTGCTCATGTTATTCCTGATTTCTTTTATAAGTCTAATTTTCTTTTAATTTATTTGTAAATTACAATGTGATATAAACTAGGATATCTGTTGTCTAACACATCTATTCATGCTATAACAATGGCTCATGAACGTACTGGATTTGGGCTAATGTTCAATTTTGCCTTACTTCCTAATCCACTTGGTTTCTCAAACATTTTCTTTTCGATATGTTTCTTAAAGATTGATAAACTCTTTACATTAGACGTTGTCTTTATCCTTTTTTTTATCCATATTTTCCAAGTATGGAGGAACCTTGGAAGGTTCATCTCAATAAGAGTGAATTTAAAGTGTAAATCATCAAGACAGGTCTGCTGACCTGCCTAATGTCCTTGCAGATTTTTTTGTTGCGCCCCTACCTTACCAGGTGTTGCCTTGACAAAGAGTTTGGTACCCATTCATTAATTATTAATGGTCAAGAGCCCAACAAAATATGTTCTAAACTTTGTAGCTTGATTGAAACAGCTGACAAATGTTGATGTCATAAATCTTATCAATAATGTTGTTTCAATCCATCTTGGAGCCATTATGTTATGTTGGTCCAGAAAGCATACATTGGGTGGAAAATAGGTTGGTCTTGGTCTTGATGTTAGTTTAGGTTGTTCATGTTACACTTAATTTTGGTTTTGGAGGTGTTTGTATTATAACTAGAGCGATAAACTTTTTTGTGTGTTGGTGACTAGTGAGGAACATTATAATGATCTGTCTTATCTGCTTATCCAATTTCAGTTATTCCTGGAAACTTTATAATGTTTCAGCACTTAAATTCCCATTTCTATAGAAGATCTCATGTATGAATTCTAAATGGGTTTCTTTGCAGGAGTATTTTTATGGGCTTGCCAACGATATGTCTCCGCATTCAAATATTGTGAATTTCAGTGATATTTCTGTCTACCGTATTGGTGGTGGTCCGCAGGCGCCCCGATCAGCACTGCCTATAGGTGCAGAGCCTGTGGCAGACCCTACTCGGCTAGTTGCTGTTAACATAAGCCGTGACTTACTCCATCTAGTTCTGGCTGTTTCATATGCAAAGGAACCTGATCAAATCATCTCCAGGTAAATATTTTCGGTTGCTGATTCATATCAACAATTATCTGTCACACTGCTCTCTTGGTTTGCATGGCTTATAGTGCCAGGCCTTACTGGATCTGGGGACCCAAAAGGGGTGTGCGTGCATCTGAGATACCGTCTACAGTTTGAAATAAGGAACCTAGATACCAGGCTTTTACATGAAAAAAGTTACCAACTATGTGAACTTTCAAATAGTCATAAACTTCAATAAGCATGAACTAAAAGCCCACTTCTCAATTATATCGATATAATCCTTGGCATTGGTTAGTTGGAAACAATATGCTAAGTGGGGAGTCTACTCTTCCTCTACACCTCTACTGGCTTCTCTGTGCGCCCAAGTAAAGTTTTAGGCTGATAATTCAAGAGAATGCCATCTATCTGGATACCAGAAAAATCTAGTGAGCATGGGCATGGGCTGCGATTTGCTGGTTCGGAGCAGGTTTTTCATACCTTGAGCTACTTTATAATTAACTTTCCTGGATCTGCAAAATTTTTGAAATTAACTTATGAGTTGCTTTGGGGAGGTGCGCGATGGTTATACTATTTTATGTCTGTGTTGGTGGCGACATGGTAGAGTCCGTTATTTTCTTTCTTCTTTTATGAGCTTTACTTCAGCTTATATTGGCTAACTTTTCTTTGTAATTTACTGCAGCAATGTCGCAGGGTTTGTCTATGTCACAGACATAGATATCCAAAGGTATCATTGACTACTTGATATGCATGTAAATTACCTTTTAATCAGCATTGACCATCTTTGGATCTGTGACAGGAAGAAGATCACATATCTCGCACCATGCCCAGGTGAACTCCCAAGCAAATTTTTGATAGTGGGAACTTTGACGTGGTTAGAAGGCTAAGCTTTTTTGAACAATGGCAGCAAATTCAAAAATTTAGGGACAAGTAGCTTGTAGCAAGAAGGGATTGCCTTCCTATCGTTGTTTGATGTTACTAGAACTTGAAGCAACTTATGGTGCTATGTTTTGGAAGATGTCCTTTAGATCATAGTTCTTTGTAACTTGGGCTTCAATGTAACCGAATCTGGTCAAGAAAAGGAGGATTTGCACGTACCAATCATGGAGTTTGGTGACGTGACTGCACTAGAATTTTCAAATGTTTTCTCTATTCATGGGTATGAATTGTCCTATCTTCAAATCTTATTAGAAGATCTTCGATGACATATGTTTACGTTTTCCACTAAAATTGTTCTGATGTTGACTAAGATATCCAGAGGACATCAAAGGTGCGCCTGGGATGCAGTCTTTAGGGTTTCTATGAAATTGTCGCATATGAAGCATCCCAGCACCGCCGCCTGCTCAGTGGAGCAGTTCTCTGATACGGTGGACACATTCATCGAAACGATTGTGACATTAAAGCATGTTGAGATGAAGGGTCACGCTTTTTTTTTTTTTTTCTTTTGTGCCGGAAAAAAAAAAAAAAAAAAAAGGGAAAGATGAGGGTGATCAGTAAGATCTCATCCACTTAGCAACTAAAATTGGCCAAAAATGTTTGATACGGACAAATAAATTTTACTCATATCTTATCTACTTGCAAAAGAATTCTATTAGTATCCTCTTTCACGTATAAGTACATCACACCAACACTACCTAAGTATCGGCAGACCAGATGGCAACTCCATCGGACAAATCAGATGGGAATATTCGGTCTCTGCATTTAATCGATGTCCGTGCGTTTCGAACCTGGGCCACTTCAGTGGGATCTTAAGCCCGTTCCAACCGTGCTACTACCTCGGTGATTAAGGGTCATACATTCCTTGACCATTTAGACCTATATGCCATGGTCGAGGCAATGAGCTGTTAGGTGTCCATAGGTAGACATTTAGGCTAAAAAATCTGTATTATTCTAAGAAGCACTAAATGATTAGACTGAATACAAATAAAAGTTCACTTAATAGCTTAAAGTTACTTTATCAATAAGATAGGCCCTATTTGCGTTATATATAGTTTTGATCAGAAAAGTAGACTATGGTGGATTCTCCATTTTCACATCACTGAAAATAACACTTTGGAGCTGCAAAGGCAATATATTGTATATATATATATATATAATAGAGATTCATTTTGTAGGGAGCTCTCCATTCACCACATGGATGCCAGTATTAATGATGCTAATATAATGTACTGGTAATCATTAAAGTCCATTACTTAATATGCAGTATATATTGATGACATTGGTATTAATGTATTCACCCATCATTAAGGTTTGTTGCTTAATGTGTAATAGAATTTTGGTTGTTAAAACCATCTAATTTTATTATAATTTATTATATTATTATATTACATTTCAAGAATAACTCGAAAAAAAGAGAAATTGTAGTTTGAACATCACGTTGAACTGATGTTAGTAACATTGATATTAATGATGGGAGTTTTACATGAAGGCTTAGCTTGTGCAGAGTTCTCCATTTACTAGATGTCGGCATCAATGGTGTCAGTATTAATAATAGGAGTTTCTGCTTAATCACTGCTTGTATAGAGCTCTCCATCTATCATATTAATGCTATTATTAATGTGATGGCCATCATTGAAGTTCATTACATAATGTGACATTTTAATAATGCTAATATTAATGGGTTCCAACATCATTA
Organism: Phoenix dactylifera; assembly: GCF_051530095.1. Classification (NCBI taxonomy): domain Eukaryota; kingdom Viridiplantae; phylum Streptophyta; class Magnoliopsida; order Arecales; family Arecaceae; genus Phoenix; species Phoenix dactylifera. The sequence continues at coordinate 29,212,875 of NC_143201.1, read as the reverse complement.
AAGTTGATTGCTTGATGCACAATTGAAACTTGGTTGTTGAAGTCTTCTATTTATTATAATTTTTTATATTATTATATTGCATTTTGAAAATAGTTAGAAAAAAAAAAAAAGCAAACCATATGGGGTTGGTATCAATTTTGAATGCTAATGATGGGAGTTTATGCTTGGCCATCATTTAAGCTCAATTTTTAATATGCAAAAAAAAATTTCTATTAAAGCCTACATTTATTATAATTTGTTATTTTGTTGTATTGCATTTCAAGAATTGTTGGGAAAAGAAAAAAAAAGTTTTTTTGCTTGTATCATGCGGTTTATAGGCCAGCAAAAACTAAATTGAAGTGCAAAACTTACTTTTCTATCCGTTTAGCCAGCCGAACTATGAAACATTTATATCATTGTTCCACCAACTCTCTCGAATTTTTACATTCAAATGAATTGCCCAAATATTATAGTCTATGTGGGACCTAGGAAGACTTTCTGTTTGAGCGCGGTTTTGGACAGTAGCGGACTATAGAGCATCAATTTTTTTTTGTTTTTTCTTTTAACTGTTTAACAGAAAAGTGATTGTCGAACTTAGCATGCAAACCACTGGAAAAAATGACTAGACTTAAAGGAACAAAAGAGTGGTCAGCCCTCTCAAATTTTGGTGTCTAGCCTGAATCCATTTATTTTTTGCATAATTTGATAGCTCCTATGCACATAAACTTCATGTTACATGATGTACATACAATTGCATGCTACATTTTGATACGACGTTATTTGCAGCAAAGAATCATGTATTTATGGATATTTTTAATATGAACCATACGTAATTATTTAATTCCTTACATGCTGTAACCAAAATCTTCTCAGGTACATGAATGTGTATCCCCTTATATGTCTTCAAATGTCCTGCACAAGGTATCAGATAAAGATCTGTAGGTGGGAGCAGCTCTTGCCTGGCCACTGATTACAGCACATTGGCGGATATTGAATGATTAGCTTTTTTTTTCCTCCTTTTCTTTTTCCGGAATGGAATTGTATCATGAGTTCACTCAATAATTACGGTGGCTGGAATGGAACTGTGTCATTACCGCTGCCTTGTCTCATCCCTAGGCCCCCTACCCACCAATGTGATGGATCCTTAGAGCCAAATATTCCTATTTAAGGCCACATGATAAACCTGGTTAGTATTTTCAGGGTCCCTGTATATCCAGTGTAGTCAGAATATAACTTGGACAATAGAAAACCCTAACATAATGCAATATTTGAAAAACCATTAAAATGTTATCACCGAAAGATCAGTGTCAATTAATATACTGATTACTGATATGGAATACAGTTGTGCTGTGTATCGTTTTCTTGGTTAAAAAAAAAAAAAAAGATGGATGCACCCTCTTGCATCAGTTTTCAAAATCTTATAATAATACAACCTCCAATATGGAATGGAGCCCCAGAAGATGAGCTTGCTGATATAAACACATATATGCCATACCTCAATAAATTTCCACTTAGATACAGTCATATCTAGATCAAATGATGAAGATCTGCATCAATGATTCAAACCATCAAATATAATCTGCATCTCTAAAATATTTATAAATCAAAAATTATGTGATTTGAAAGTTTTTACCTTATGCATCAAGTAAATAAAAAATAGATATTGTTTTGTTGTTTCATATCACTTAACCAATTTTTTAACCATTTGCTACATAGATCCTTGAATTATATAATTTTTTATATGGAATTTAAAGATAAAAAATTATATCTAATGGCTCGGATTATTAATGTAAGACCCACTATCGTTCGATTCAAACCTGACTGGATCTGACCAGAAGTATAGCCACATACATCTTTGTGCTACAAAGTCAAGACATTTATTGCAAGATCAAATAGTAGACCCATATGTATAGTCTGATCATTTTTAAAATACTATAATTAATAGACTGCATGAACCCTCCTTTCACAACCAGGTCATTGACCTGCTGTCTGGGTCAGGAAAGACCTAAGCCATGCCTAGGCCATTCACCGCCTCGAAGCAACTTGGAACTTTTATGGTTTGGAGAGTTCCAGTCATCCAAATCACCCTGTGATGAAAAAAATAAAAACATGAACTTCACTGGAAAAAAAACTTCATTTAGATGGAACGGGTGTTTGTTATTGCTGCTTCCTTGCTTGAAGAATAATAAGGCGATTCGCAGAAAAAAGCCTCTTGAGAGTCCTTTTAATCTAACGTAACATCGCACACAGAAGCAGCAGGGAAAACTCCAAACAAAAGAATGATGTAGATGATCTTCCCGCTTACCAAAACTCCAGTTTTCTAGGATACATCTACAGAACAAACACAGCAGAGAACAAGCACTATTCCCAGCAGGTGACAGGGTTGTGGAGATTATAAAAAATAGTCAGGAGTCCTGCGAGTAGTCTCTGGCTCAATCTGCCTTGGCGCTGGATCAAATTGGAGGAAGTTCTGTTCCATGTTCTCCCCAATCTCCATTATAGCTGCCATGTTACCACAACGGTAACAATAATTTGGTGCACTGAATACTGTAACAACATTTCTGTCCTGCAATATATAGAGCCACAATAGATAATGTGAAAAATCATTTGATTACTTATGTTAAATAAAGAAAGTTTAAGAAAATAAAAGAAAATTTGAATGCACTTAGATGTCGCCAAAGCTTTGAAAATGGTCAGTGGTTTATGCCGAACCATAATGCATGTCCGTAACTATTAAGCAAAAGCTTTCACCACATTCGCCCACGATCTAGACAGGTCATGGTAACAAATCAGACAGCGGTCTTTTCCAACTTTTGGAAAGCCACTTCTAGATTACCGCACAGATTAAAATAAAAAATCAGACAGAACTCCAGGAAAGGGAACTGCAATCCTCAGTCATGCTGTAATGGAACTTAATTATAGCCACAAACTTTCATTATGATGTAGCAAAGTATTCTAAGCACAAAAGAGTAACAGCAAAAAAATGAAATGGTCCATAGTTCCAGTCGACCAACCTGACACCAGTTGTAACCTTCCATGACAAGTTGATGTGCTCTGGCAACAAGGCCAAGACCATTTGTGTGATTAAACTGTTGCGCAATGTCCTGTCCAAATGTGTACCCTGCTCCCCTTGGGGATATACCCCACCCACATCGGTCATCCGGATCAGACCACAAAAGATCACACATGGGTCCTTCATGTGGAACCTAGAGGCAATGAAACATTTATATTACCAAAGTCAGATGCCGATTGTAGAAGGCACTGGATTCCACTAGATTCTTTAACATAAAGCATGTAGATTTCAAACCAAGCATGTTCAGCCTCAAGCATGGAAAGAATAGTACCAACATTACAAGCCACAGAGCTGTGATTCGACATATTCACATCAAGTATTACTTTTAGGGACATCTACTGAAGAAACCAACTCCACCATGACTTACAGTCACAAAATCAGCCAGCAAGCATGGGTCACAATTTAACCAAAAATTGTTTCTCCCTTCTGGTAGGGAGAAGATTAAGTAAGCAAACTTTCTGTCGAGATTACTAACTCTTAGAGTCTGTGGCATAAGGCTGGGGGAAAAAAAGGATCTACCTTGTAGAAACAGATCAGTCTATGTCAACCTAGGAGAGTCCCTACCAAATGCTAAAACAGTTTAAACCAATCAGGTGGCATCCAGGTGCAGCATGTTCCAAAAAAAAACAGGTTAGATATTCAGATTAAATACCTAGCCTAGAATCATCAAGAATAAAAATCAGATCCAAATGTGAATATATGGTCACTAGGGTTTGGAATTATCTATTTCTTAAGAAATCAGCTTGATCATCAGCATTTCCAAAATCACCCAGGTCAGGAATTCAGATTTCATAATAACAGTCACCAGGAAGCATCCTGTTATTATTAACTAGTTCATATGTACATGCTCATCTAGATCTGGTGCCACCGATACTTATGATCAGTTCGATCAGGTAATTCAGGTTGCGAAAGGTGGCAACATAACTCGTGGAAACATGAGTCTAAAGCTTGGTATAACCCACCCAACTAACCCAGCTTCTACAAAAGGAGGCATCCATATGAGATTGAGCATAAGCCAATCAAAAAATGATTGCATTTCTGATCCCAGGAGAGCTTTGAACTAGATCCACCATATAATGTTTCTACCACAGATGCACAGATGCTGCTGTTTTCAAACAGTTTCAAGCTAAAAATGATTCAAGGCTATATAGATTTCTCAAAGAGCACGATACTAAATCTTTGTCAAGCTAAACTACAAAAAATAAGAAAAAGAATATCTAACTGAGATGAAAGAGGATAATGTAATAATAGTACTTGTAATATTGACTTCTAAATATGGCATCATAGCAAACCAACATCGGCAAAACCGACCGAACCCCGTTTCAAACCGTACCGGTGTTCCGGACGCGTTCTCGGAGCTAGAGAAGAAGAAGGAAAGAGCAAGCGGGGGAGGGAGGGAGAGGGAGAGGGAGAAGACGCCAGTGGAGGCCGCGAGGGGGCTGGCGCTGGGAAAGAAGGGCCACTTAAGCAGGGCTTCTTCCCCGGCGTCGGCCCTCCGCCGGCGACGCTCCCCCACTCTCTCTCTCTCTCTCTCTCTCTCTCTCTCTCTCTTCCTCTCTAGTTATCCCTCTCCCCCGTCTGTTCCGCTGTGTCGGTACGGGCCCAGCACGGCATGGCGTAGGTCCGTACTGAGCCATCCCACCGGAAAACCGGTATGGGGTCCAATATCAGTTCCTCCAACCTTGCTGCAAACCTAAAGATCAAATATAATAGCATTTGAATTGGTAATTGACTATTGTATGTATTAACAAACCAAGTATAACAAACAATATATGAAATCATGGAGTAAAAGGATAGTATAAAATAAATGTACAAACCCATGACTACGACATAAAATTATCGTTCAACTTTTTAGACAATAAAACTGCATAATATGACATGAAAACAAGACATAACATTCAGTCAAAACTTTTATGGAATAAATATATGATGCCGCAACAGAAAAATGAATACTGAACAAGTTTCTTCAGCAATTAACTGTTAAATGAAAAAAAAAAAAAAACTAAATGAAAACACCAACATCCCAGTACCCAAACCGCTCACCTAAATGGATGGAAGGATATCATTAGAAAGCAGGGAGGCCTCATTTGTTCATTGTCATCAACCACACGGTTAATCTTCATTTTACTCCTTACACAGATTGTTGCCTTCTTGATGTTTACTAAAATAAAGCATGAGAATTACCGACATTCCTGATTTGACCACTGTACAAAAAAAGGGGTTTCTGATACCCACTGCATCACAATGAGCCTTTATTTGTTAAGAATCTGTCATTAGGTTGTTTTGCTTGTCTACTAACATCTGATCAATTAATATTATTGAGAACACTACACCTGAATCCCACATGTAGAACCATAATTAAAATGCATTAACCCTTTCTTGTAGAAAAATCAAAATGTTAGAGAAATAGAATTTGCAAAAGTTTGGATACTAGACTGTTCTAGTCATTTTAGCCGCAGTGGATAAATCTTAAATCTGACTGTTACTGCAATAATTATTCACTGTCTGATTGGAAATGTAAAAACTAAATGCAAATAATACATTAAATGATGATAGTCAGAATATGGCTGATCAATGTGGACCTGTTAATCATAAAAAATCAGATTGAGAAACAAATTAGTGATAGAACCCCCTCCAAGAGTCCAAACTTGGCCAAGTTACACTCACCCATTCAACCATTGCCAACCTGCTTAACTGGTTCTCTCCATCAAATTCTCCCTACCTTACCTTACCCACTTCAGTGAACCTCTTCTCCCACCTTTCCTCCACCCCCACTAACTCAACCTACACCTCCCACCAAACTGGCCAGGGAGCTTCTCACCTTTGGCCAAATTGCCTCAACCCACCCCTTCACCCAAGATCTAACCTAAGGGCCTCCTACTCTGCCCATATCATCATTGGTCGGAAGATATTTTGAGTACTAAGTTAATAGATGCAACAATTAAGGGGAAAAAAAAGAAATGCATACCTCCTGTATACGATCAAGAGAACGAATGTTATCTAGTGTATCCAGAGAAGGGGAGAGACCACCATGCAAACAGAATATCTAAAAAATAATTGTAAGCGGTTGTCAGGCATAAATCATAGATTGAGGTATAGTTAAAAATCTTGCACAAATCCAAAATCTGCACCTGATTCTCAATAAGGGCTGTAAGTGGCAGATAGTCAAACAGGTCAGTGAAATATTTCCACACATTTGCATTGCCATATTTTCTCAAACATTCATCATAGAAACCATACCTGTAACAAAAGCCAGAACATTAGTGGATAGAAAATCATAATTATTAGAAGTGACTGAGCGATTATTGCTGATCAGATTTTCCTATTCTGAGAACAACTGGGGTCAAATGCCAGTCACATATTTCTCTAATGGGAACATTGTTTATAACTGACAAGAAGTGGGAAGGACTCCATTTACTAGTTCATCAACACGCAGACGAAATATATGATCACAGAGCTATATCACAGAAGAATTACAGTTCAGATGAACCTCTTAAGATTTTTAATAGAAGCTTCAAGAACTGCAGGAAAACAGAACTTATGTCATTAGTAGCTAGTGGCATCTAGCAGAAATGTGCCTTTAATTTTACTGCCTTCTTCATGTCTCAATATCACAGGGGAACACATTAAGCTTGCTTGCATCGGATGGGAGAAATAATATGAAGTATTTATTGGCTTGAGAAATTACCATCAAGCAGAATTCACAAAACCATGATGAAATCCTGGGGAAAGAAAAAGCAAAGTCTCTAATGCATAATGGTTTTTTCAGGTCAATACTGCAAAGCATATGGAGTTCTCTTTTATGGAAAAATCTCTAAACAAATAAGCACAAAAGAAGCACCAAATCTTCTTTTGAAATGCCATATGCTAGCAGATATCATGAATTACATGGTCACAGAGATTTGTTCAAAAACACTTTTTGTGGACAATAATGCAGTAGGCAGCTCTGCATCTTTGTGACAAAGGTATGTGTGGAACAAAAAAGGACCTTGGGCGCATATCAACGATTCATAAAACTGCATAAATTCCTATACTAACATCAAGAAGAAGGTCAAAACAGCACACAAGCAAAAAAAAAAAGGAAAGAAAGAAAGAAAAAGTGCTCTAGATATTCGCAATGATAAATTCATCTTCATCATACTGTATTTATTTCATATCAAGAAAATTGAAAAGATCATCAAAGAAGATGATTAATTAATTCCAAAATTAAGGGACAAAGCATAACACTGGAGATTCCAAAAAGGTAGGTCCCTTGTAGCGTAATATGGATTTTAGTTAAAGCACAGATCAAAAGTTATGTAGTTAAATCTGATGAAAAGTCATGTGGCTAAAAATCAAAACAAGGGGTGTCAGTTTATACTAGAGAGACAGTGGCATCCTGAAACTTATTTATATCGGATCATCATTACCTGTTTTGAGAAAAGAAATCAGGTCCCATTGCAGTCAATTGCATATCCAAACATGAATGAAGTCCGACAAGATTACCTCATCACTACAATAAGTCTTTATCCCACTAATAACACCCTTTATAAAATAATAGGTTTGGTAACTGTCATTTCATTGTTTCCCAAGCCACCCTGCTGAAGCAGCCTAGTGATCAGAAACCTTCTCTAAGTCCATCTTATGGCCCTACCAACCAAATGAAGAGTAATTGTTATTGATTTTTCTATCATTAATTCTCCTGGAACTTCAATGATATGCCAGAGACAGCAGTTACCCATGCTGTAAGTAAACTTAGCAAACCAACAAGCTATAAAGGCAGCTAGGATCGACATCATCATATTTTAAAGAACATACTACGCTTTCCACCTAAACCAACCCTGTTCGAATCAGTGCCAAGTTCCTGCCATATATAGTTTTATGGAATAAAAAAACTTATGGTTATATGAACTGCAAATAGTAACAACTCACACTTGAGTAATTTGCCGACTTTCATGATTTCCTCTCAAAATTGTAATTCTATCTCTATAACGAACTTTCAGGGCCACTAAAAGTGTAACAGTCTCCACTGAATAATAACCACGATCTGCATGAGAAAGTAAATAACTAGTATTAAGCAAGGATGATGTTAAAATAGAAACAATAATGTCCGAAGGACATAATGAACCCTAGTGGTACTGATGTGTACCAAAAATTTAATGCAAACAGAATAAAGGAACATGCCGGTCACTTTGTACTGGAAAAGAAAAATCCAGAGGCATTCGCAAATAGGAATGCCTGCACAGATAGTTAACACCATAGCCGATTGAGCACAAGCATTTGTCATCTGCCTTAGGAAGTTTACTGTGCAACAGTAAGACTACTAGCACAACACAGTAAATTTAGCTTCTCAATTAATGATAAAAAAACACTGAAAGCAGATCTTAACTCAGGGTGTTAAGACCTTTCAGTTGGGGTTTTTTAAAAGCATATCTGCTTTTTAATGTACAATTAATGGGAAGTTCAATTAGCATGCTAAAAGAAGTAATGTAGCATATGTATATAGAGGCCAATAAGAACCCCAAAGTTGGGAAGTAGGTGAAATCCTCCAGCAAGCAAGCTTGCCCTAAAAGAACCTTGTCTTTGTTATTTTCTCGATGGTTTAACAAAAATCACAGCACGCATCACAGAAAGGAAAAGAAGTTCCCGAAGAACATGCCCTGAATAATTCAACTTAAAGACAAGCTGTTCTAGGTTTGAATTCGGCCATGTACATGCAGAAACTTCTTTGCAAAACGTCATAAGAATTTTCAGCAGCCATTCAGCCAATCTTTCTCCAGGTTTGGTCATCTTATTCAATAATATGGTGACTGCTATTTTCTCAACAAATAGGATTGCAGTTATAGTGTAATTTCTACAGATTTGGCACAATAGGGCCCCTTCGTCCTTGAACAGCTTCAAAACAGGACGATGCAGCCATATCAGGGATGGTGGACTACTGCCACTCTAAAAACAATGATTTCAAGAAGCTATCTCTCCTACTGCAATCATAATTTAGCCAATTTTTTTTCTAAAACTACGGTTTTTTTAACAATCAAAAAATCCAACGTACAACAGCAATACTTTCTACAGTTTATTAGTAGGCAAAAAAAAAAAAATAGAGCAATATATATAGCAGGACCAAGAGATAAATCCTATTAAGGGGGAAAATATCTGTTGCTTTTCAACGGAAAGATAAATAAAATAAAGACAAAACAGGAATCAGCTCCCCTTAAAAAAAGATATATATGACATGAATTCGTTAGGAAACATAACAGTCATATTTTCAACAAATACGAATCTCCGAACCCTAAAACTAAAATTTCAAGCCAAGAAACCTAAGGAAAACAAGGGAGCCGCTCCTTTCCCTCGAGCAAATAACTGACCTACGTAGTCCCCCATAAAGAGGTAATTGGTGTCGGGCGCCTCTCCTCCGATCCGGAACAGCTCGATGAGATCGTGGAACTGGCCGTGGATGTCCCCGCACACCGTGACAGGGCACTTCACAGGCTGGACGTTCCACTCCTCCATCAGGATCTCTCTCGCCTGCTCGCAGAGGGCCTTCACTTCCGCCTCCGGCAAGAACTTGCATTCCCTCAGGTGCTCGATCTGCCGGTCCAGATCCGCCAAGTGCGACGGCATCGCGCCCCCCTCTCCTCCGCCCGATCTGCGACGGGAACCGATCAGCCGATCGAGATCAACCGGGAATCCGCTGGAACGTCGCGGTCTAGAAACCGGAGGCCCGGAACTACAGCGATCGGCGGCGAATTAGGGTTCGGGTGAGGGCTGAAGGGAAAAGAAAAGAAGAGTGGGGCAGAGACGACTCGATCCAGATTCGCCTTTGCTCATTCCTCCATTCTTTTCTTTCTTTTTTTTCAAAAAAAAAAAAAATAGGCGGAGTCGGCTACGCAGGAAATCGAATGCCTTTCCGGCCTCCTCACAGAGAAGCCACCAAATTAAAATAAAAGGGAGAGAAAATAATACTATAATCTTGATAGAAATTAGATAATAGTTCCATTAAGATAACTCGCGGAACTGTGGATTCAAGTTCGTCCGCATTTCCACCAATCAATCTCAGCCGTCCATTTGTTCACCTACTCCACTAGATTAAGGATCTCAAGTACGTGGAACAGTTCTTCTAGGTTATATCTAACAACAAACTGCCTTCTGTGTTTGTCGAACGAGGACCATGAAGTCGGTGCAGGAACCGAGTTGTAGTTTCCAATCTTGACCTTACACGTCGTCATGCAGTGCCCAATTGCTGTTTGAGTTGATGCACAAGATCTTCGGTGTTTATTTTTCGGTACAAATTTTTTATTTTATTTTATTTTATTATTTTTTTTGACTTGGGGCTGAGCCCATGTCCATGACACGAAAGGGTCAGAATGTGGTGGACCTTGTCTTATATTGCCTTTTTTATACATACATACATACATACATATATATATATATATATATATATATATATATATATATATATGCACTTATTTTATCTTTTATGTGTACTTTACCCAATTTAGCTGTTGACGACTTTTAATTTTCATTTAGCCTCTTTTTTTTCTTTTTTTCTTTTTTTTTTTTATCTCACACGTACATGAGTACAGCCAGTAAAGTCAAGAAAAAAAAAAGTTGACGAAGAAAATAAGGAACATCTACTTGGTTTACTTAAAAAAATTCACGATAGTGATCCACCGCATAAAAGGCCATCCAATCTGTATTAAATGAGGCTAGATGGGCTCGAGACAGCCCAAGATTATTTGGGTCAGGCCACCTTCAAGATGGATTTTTAGCTCGGCCGAAAAGAGTTTGGGTTCAGCTTAAGCTTAGATTTAGATCCCAGATAATGACATCTGCCGGAAGGCTGATTCAGGGCCCTATCAACCCTGGTCTACCCCCTAACCCTGACCCCTTATTCCACTCTCATGTCCCACCTCGGTCGTAACCCCCTCTCCTTTCCTTCCATGTCACCCACCGCTTTGGTGGCGCCGCTCGTCGACCTCGTGATCCACTAGGTTCGATCTTGGGTCGGTTTGTTGGAACTTGGTTCAAGTTGGACAAATTCGTGGTCCGGGCCGGCCTCAGGCCCGATCTCCCAATTCGTTTTCGGGCTTTTCTAGGGACAAGCCAATAATATTTCCAGGCCTAGTTTCAGCAATAATGTGACCCGACCCCAAACCCGGCCCACTTCCGGCCTTTGCTTGACCAAAGTAGACTAGGAAGGCAAATCGTCTTATGGGCTCATTTGAGTGCACATGCAAAGTTTGTTTGACCCAGCTCAATAATTAACAATCCAATATATATTGAATTAATTATGATCTATCATTAGAGTTGGGCATCGGGCCGTGCCGGGCCGGCCCGGCCCAGGCCCAGCGGGCCCAAGGTCTAAACGGGCCGTGCCTGGCCCGGCCCGCTTATGAAGCGGGCCGTGCCGGCACGGCCCGTCTCGGGCGCAAAAGGAAGCCCGGCCCGGCCCCAGGCCCGTCTATTGGCGGGCCGGGCCGGGCACGGCACGCCACGGGCCGTGCCGGGCACGGCCCGTAACGGGCGCAAACGGGCCGTGCCAGGCACGGCCCGTCTGGAGAGGGAGGAGGAAAATAGCCGTTTCCAACGGCTATTTTGGGAAAATGACATTTTTACCCCTCCCAACAGTCCAATAACGGCTGAATTGAGGGGTATTTTGGGAAAAAAATTTGGGCTTCTATAAATAGCCCTTTCCTCCCTCATTCTCACCACACCAAACCAACTATTCTCTCCTTCTCTACTACTATTATTTCTCTCTTCTAAAGTGCTCTTCTAGCAATTTAATTTTTAGTTTGCATTTAGCAAGTGTTCAAGTGCTACACAAGAGGAGGTTCCTGTTGAGAAGAGAAGGTCACTCCTGTTGAGAGCACAAGAGGAAGCTCAGAATCTTGGCTCTGCCTCTGCCCTCCGACCCTCTACTCAATTCCTCCAATCCTCCTTGTGGTTAGTTTTTATTTTTTGAATTCATCAATTTAGATATATCATCTTTTGAGGAAAGTCAGTTTGGCATTCCTCCTGTTTCTGAGGGAGAAGAAACTAATCCCCAACGCCATGTTCCTAGTTCCTCTAGAACTAGTGAACCGAGTGAAGATCAAACCTCTTCTCGTAAGAGGACTAGTGCTGTATGGAATGAATTTGATAGTTATGGTTGATGGAGTCTGGAAAGCTAAATGTAAAAAATGTGCCAAACTTTATAGTTGTAGTAGTAGTGGGGGAACAGGGCATTTAAAAAGACATCAAGAGAGTCATAGGATGCATGATTCTCATGCTCAAACTCAAAGTACCCTTAATATACAAGGGGGATTACTTGTAGGTAATTTTGCATATAATCATGAAAATCAAAGAAAAGCACTTGTAAAATGGATAGTTAAGGATGAATTACCTTTTAGTTTATGTGAATCTTTTAATTTTGAAGAATATGTTCAATTAAACCTACAACCTGCTTACAAAAGAACTAGTAGGCGTACATTTAGAAGAGTAGCTATGACTAACTTTTTAGCAATGAAACAAAGTTTAATTGAAACACTTTCTACTTTAAATGTAAAAATTCTATTAACTTCTGATATTTGGTAAGCATCTGTAGGTAGTAATTGTTTTATTGCCATTACTGCTCATTATATTGATAATGATTGGCAATTAAATAAACGTATTCTTGCTTTTCGTGCTTTTGATTTTCCACATTCTGGGCAACAAATTTCAAATATCATTTATCAAACTGCATGTTCATATAATATTAATGATAAAATTATGTCTATTACTTTTGATAATGCATCTAATAATAATTCTGCTGTTGCATTATTAAAAGACTCATTGCATCCCATGTTAGATGGAAATTTATTGCATATTAGATGTGCATGTCATATCTTAAATCTTTCTGTTCAAGCTGGCATGGGTATGATTCAAGATGTGATTGGTAAAATTAGAAATGCAGTTTCTTTTATTCATGCTTCAAGAATTTAAGGAACTATGTATAAATCATGGTAAACATTTAAAAAAATTTAAACTTGATGTAATTACTCGTTGGAACTCAACATATAGCATGATACATGATGCATACCCATATAAAAACTTATTAAGTGCATATATTAATGATCGTGGATTAGGCTTTACATTGACTAAAACTGATTGGAATAAAGGAAAAATTTTGGAAGATTTTTTGCTTAGTTTTTATAATGCTACCAATGTTCTTTCTGGTATTTATTATCCAACTTCATGTTCATTTTTACAACAAGCATATATAATTAGTCAAAAATTTTCAGAACATAGATATGATGATGTTTTAATGCCTATTATTGACCTAATGGAATCTAAATGGAATGAGTATTGGGACAAGATATGTCCTATGCATAACTTAGCTGCTGTATTTGATCCTAGAGTTAAATTAAATGGCGTGCTAATTTTACTTGATGCATACTGTGAAAATATGATTAAAGATCCTGAACCTGCTAAAAATGAGGTAAAACAACTTCTTTATGATATTTATGCTATATATAATGAAAAAATTCGTGGATCTAGAACACAAATACAAACCTCTATTTCTTCTTCTAGTAGTTCTCGTTCGTCATCTATTTTTTCATTCATTGCACAGAGAAGACACACACATGCTGCAAGTTTATCTTCATCTTCTTCATCTTTAAGTAGTGAACTAGAATTTTATTTACGAAATGATCTTCAGTCTGCATATGATGAAAATCAAATAGAGAATCTAGATGTATTATCTTGGTGGAAGAGTGTTAGAAATCAATATCCTGTTATGTCTGCAATTGCACGCGATATTTTAGCTGTGTCGATGTCCACGGTAGCATCGGAATCCGCTTTTAGTGCAGGTCGGCGTGTTCTTGACGAAAAGAGAAGTAGGATGACGGGCGAAACGGTGGAGATGCTTCTCTGCTTCAAAGATTGGTTGGATGCTGAGGCAAGACTTTAAGATAAAGGTGGACATAATACAACATCCTCTGATGATGATGATACAAACACTACTGAAGATTGAAGAGTGAATACTGATTCACTGAATCACTGATGATTAACAAGATTTCTTAATTTTTTATAATTGTACATTTTTATTGTATTCTGGAGGTCAGACCAAGGTCCAAACCTCGGCCCTTTCTTATTGTATTCTGGAGGTCAGACCAAGGTCCAAACCTCCCTTCATGTACTATTTTGATTTAAATTGATAAACTGGTAGGGGTCTATGCCAAACCCCCCACCATTCCGGTGGCTTTATATTCATAAATCCTTAGTTTTCAATATTTATTAATTTATTAAAAAAATTTATGAAGCATTAATTTTTATCGGGCCGGGCCGGGCCCAGGCCCGGACCGTGCCAGGCCCGCGGGCCTAGAGCGGGCCGTGCCGGCCCAGGCCCGAAGCGGGCCGTGCCGGGCTCGGCCCGTGGGCCAATAACCTGTGACCCAGCACGACCCCCTTAAATGGGCCGTGCCAGGCACGGCCCGGCACTGTAGCTATCGAGCCGTGCCAGGCACGGCTCGCTTCGTGCCGGGCCGTGCCGGCCCGGCCCAGTGCCCAACTCGCACGGCCCGGCCCAGTGCCCAACTCTATCTATCATGAGACTCGATATGGAATCTTTTTTTCACTACGAGGATGACTGAACAAGTTTTAGGGGCAAGATCCGCCGCTGAATCACACGCCAAATTGTTGGAGGCTATAATTTACCGTTATAACATCCAATTGAAGTGTTCTTGGAGTCGGATAACTTTTTGAACTTCATGACTTGGCGCCCTTTCTTAAGGATACAGTAGAACGAGCAAAATCAACTTCTATTGTTTGTACCTCAAAACGAGTATGTTAAAATAAAATTTACTTTTCAGAAAAAGTTTTAACTGAGCATATCTTCCGATCTAGAAAAAAATTAGGTGAAGCGATTGAAGACAAAATTGATGTAACATATAAGATTTAGCTCCCGTGGGGTTTTAATTTTTTGCACGATGATTTCCATCGATCATGTCTATTTCGGAAAGCTATAACATCTTTTAACTATAAAAGAAATCCATTCCAAATTGTGCAAAATCAGGGCTCACTAATATAAATAGAGAGGCATATAATTCAGTTTTATTAGTTGATAAAAGAAAATCAGATTAAGACCCTACCTTTACTCGTTTCCTTTTTTTTTTTAAAAAAAAAAAACGAGTCTAGAGTACATGATGGATGGCACCTTACAAAAATATTATAAGACAAAGGCAAAGGTAAAATTAAACCTAAAATAAAGTATAGAGTAGGGTCAAGCCTTCATATTCTTTTTGAAAGATTTAGGAAAGTTGTTGTGGATATTTGACCCATGCATTCATTTATTATTGAGATCAAGTGGCTTTTGTAACAATGTCAGGCTCGAGATTGTGGAGGAGAAACAAAGATATTAAAATGAGAGGAAAAATATGGAAGAGAAATGTTTTGGTGAAGGGTGTAAAGGTGGCACCAGACTGAGATGTTTTTGTTGATAGTTGTTTACTGTATTAAAAAACCTAACCAAAAAATAATGGGCTTGATTGAACTAGTTACTATGGCAGGCTCATTGGCTTAGTTCCTAAATGCTATAAAATAGCTTAAACACAAGATAGAACAAAAGCAACGTCTAAATTACAATAATAATCGAAACAATAGTAATAATTATAAAAATAATATCAAAGCAATGCTTAAATAATAATAATAACAAAAATAATAATAACTATTATAAAAATAGTATTATTATTGTTATTATTATGATATTAAAAATATCGATGTTTTTCCAAACTATCAAATTTAGCCATTCATAAACATAATTTTATTATATAATGATCATTAATATGGATAAAAATATATATCTAACTAAATTCAATCCCCTCTTCAATGTCCAAATTCTACATCCAATTTTATCTTGCCCCATATTCCTTTTTATTTGTCTCCATAAACTCATTTCTCCTGCACCTCTAACAATTCTATCTATCTCCAATTTCTATTCCTAATTTAGTCTTTAAGAATACTAAAAATTGCAGATTATAGATAAATCCCTCACTGCAGAACTAATTATATTATTCTAATAACAATAGTAATTATAATAGTAACTGCGAGAATGTAACTGCAATAACAATAAATATTATAAATAGGGTTTTTTACATGGATACCCTTCTAGATATCAGTTTTTGCGTGAATATTCTTTTAAAATTAATATTTGCATGTATACCCTCGTAAAACTCTGTTATTGTACAAATGTTCCTAATATAACGGTTGTTCTAACGGTATTAAAAAAATCGTATTTATATTAATTAAAAATAAAATTAAAATTTGAAATGGTATTATTATCCTTACTCTCCTTCACCTCAACCCCCCCCCCCCGGGGGGCTTCCCCCCCAGCGCCCGGCTTCCCCCGCCCCCCGGTGCCCGGCCTCCCCCCACGTATTGGGATCCTGATCGCGGGCCCAAACCCAGAGCCGAGATTTGGTTAAAGACGAGAGAGAGAGAGACGAGAGAGAGAGAGAGAGAGAGAGAGAGAGAGAGAGAGAGGGAGGGAGGAGGCGGAGGAGAAGAGGAAGGGATGGAGTGCTGGTGGGATCGGGTGGTGATTCCGATGAGGTGAGTCTGGATCAATGTGGCTACTTGCATCGGAAATCGGAAAATCGGTATTTTTTTTTTGATGATGCTTGTCGAACGAGTCGATCAGAAGAGGTTAACTAGATTAGATTTATTTCATATCTATTTTTTGCTGTGAACTTAGATTGAAACTCTATTTTTTAGTTTCTAACCGCATACCATATACTTTATTTAAGGATAAGAAATGTGAAATATCACCTATTTTTGATTGATTGTTGAAACATAAGATGGCTATATATTATTCTTTTTTTCTTTTATTTTGTTAGGATAGGTTTGATTGATAAGCGCTCTCTCTTACAATTTATATCGTGCATATTTATTTATTTAATATACATGTTCTTAAATGGAGCAACAATTATTCAAATTGAAGGTAAAATTTGGAGAATATTTTAAGGAGGTTAAGAATTCTACCCGACTTAAGGACTACTTTGGAAGACAAAAGAGCTAATTAGTTGATGTTGACTGTTATAAGGGATTATAAAGGCTATCACATTAATTAATGTATCTAAATTCTTTCTATTTACTACGATTTTTTTTTGCGTATATATCCTTCTAAATATAGAAAATTGTATGAATATTCTTGTAAAGTTGCTATTTACTTGTATACCCTTATATAAATTTCTATTTGCACGGCCTATCCATTAAGGATATTTTAGTCATTTTAATTTGAAACCGTTAATTTTTTAACGGTGTTAGATGGCATGGATACATATGCAATAAAAAAAGAGTAGAATAATAAAATAAGTATTTTATGAGGATATACATGTAAATATTAATTTTGAAAGTGTATTTACATAAAATCAGATATTTAGAAGGATATTCATGAAAAAAAAAAAAAACCCTTATAAATATTATAGTTAAATAAATCCCCCACCGCGAAACTAATAATATTACTTGACTATAGATAGATCCCTCACCGCGATGCTGTTCAAGCCTCCTGAGCGGGTGCGTTTCTTGATTTCTTGTCCCAAGTCCCGATCTCCCGGGCATCCATTGCGGCCGGGCCGTGGCCGCGGCCGCCGCTTCTTCGACGGAAGACATGGTGCGTCCTCCTCGCCCTCCACCTCCGCCCAAGGACAAGAAGCATCCTAAGCGCCGGATGAACAGCAAGAAGGCGGTGGAACGGTCCGCATACTTTGCGCGGAGGGAGGCGGCTTGGGTGCTGCGACAGGTGCTGCAGGGCGACGCACGCCGGCGGGCCACCGCCTCCATCAAATCCCTCGTTTACGGTCCCTCCGTCCGCAATAAGAAGGCTACCTTCGCCCTCGTCTGCCAAACTCTCAAGTGTACGCGTCTTTCTCGCTGTTTAGGGTTTCTGGCTAGTCTTTCTTGATCACTCCCAAGTGTACGCGTCTTTCTCGTTGTCTAGGGTTTCTGGCTAGTCTTTCTTGATCACTCCCAATTGTACGCGTCTTTCTCGTTGTCTAGGGTTTTCGATTAATCTTTCTTGATCCTGTTCGCATCTTTCTTCTCATTACGTTTCCTTTTAAAGAAGTTGATTTGATTTCCTATAAAAAAAAAGTTGACTTGATGAGACAGTTTTTTTTTTCTTGAGTGGTGATTACTGAGTGTAGCTTGTAGTTTTCTCTAGAGAGTTTCTTGTTGTAGAAGGATTCTTGCTTGCTAGAGTAGTCAGTTTTTGTATCGTTGGCTTTTCTAATGTAGCCTTTAACCAGCGTAATTGTATGGCAATGAAGCTGATCTCTTTAAGAACTTTTGTTCCTATCTGTGGTTCCTAGCTGTGTATAATATATGCCCTTATCTGTACTCCTACGTCCTTATCTTCATTAATAAAGTTTGTTGATTGACCAGCTTATCTTCATTAATAAAGTTTGTTGATTGACCAGCTATGTATTTCGTTTACGATTAGTCAAGATAAGAATAAAATAGAGGACTGCTGACAGTTCATCAATACGTATATGCAATCTAGATCTTGTATTTATGCATCTTGTAGACGCTAAGAGAGAGTTCTTGATTCATGCGAACAAGCATTTGTGGACTTCTTTAGCTGGAAGGCAACCGTGCACATCATGCATTATTGCTACTTGAAAGTGGGAATAAAATGCATTTTCTGCCATCCGGACATAAAAGAATTGCTTTTATTGTGTATGTATAAGCATGTTCTGTCACCTTCACATGTTCATCTAGATGGAAGTACACAAGACTGAAAAATTCAAATACTTTCTCAAATGTGGAACTTTGAAATGTGATGTTGGATAATTCCTTTCTCGAGTATTTAGCTCTTGGTCAGTCAATTTGTTCCTACCTAGTCTAATATGCATTAACAACAAACATTTTTTATTTTCAAATCCGATGGATTTGATTTGATTTTCTATAGTTTTGGACCATGGCTAATAATTCCTGTCTCAAACATTTGACTTAAGGTCATTCATTTCTAGCTTAATTTATCCACTAATGCTGACTGTTTTTCTATGCTAAATGCGATTTATTTGTTTTGATAGGCTATAGTTTTGGTAACTTTGTTTGTTTTATGCATTTAGAAACTTTAAGGATATTTTCTCTTACTTTCTTTGTATTTGCCGACAGTATTCCAAGTTTCCAACAATTCTCCTTCTCCCTGTCTTGCAGATCTTCCACTCATGAAAGATGTGTTAACAAGAACTAAGTTACTAACCTGCAAATGGAAGGTGAATAACAAAAAAAACATGCACATTATCTAGCTTACTATTCCGGAGATCTATGTTTTTACCTCTGTTTCTACCCTACACTCTTGTCTTAGGCATGCATTACCCATGACAGCATTTGAATAATTATGCTCGAATTATGGTTATTCACTTGGTGATGTTTCTTATGTTATTGCAGAAGCAGGAGGAATTGATCTTTGTAACTGCATATGATGTTCTCTTTGGACGGGTCTGTACCTAAACATTCTCAACTTTGCATGCCCACATATTATGCTTCTAGCATTTTGCATAGATAAGATAATTTATCTTAGGAAAAAGTTTATGCTACTAAATTCTAATGCAGAAGAAGATAGATTAGTAATTTAAAAAATGCACTCTACATTCCTTAGTCAACTGTAAAAGTAAAGCACATGAGTAAGGATGGTTTTCGCATAGTTTAATATATGTGAATCCATAGTTTGCCAATAAAGACAGGATGCAAATAAGATGGCAATTGGTTGTGTTGCTGGAAATTGGACCCGGGGGCCGCCGCGAAGCCGGGGAAGGAGGGGCTCCGCCGCAGGGACGGTGGATGACTGTGCGCCGGCTACTGGCGTTCTCCTGTAGGGCGGAGCTCCGCCGCAGGAGCGGTGGTCGATGGCGTGCCGGCAGGTGGCGTCCTCCTGGGGGGCGTAAGTCCTGCAAGAAAAACCGGTGGCCGGGCTCCCCGGCGCCGGCCCTCCGATGCTTAAGTCAGAGGGGGCAGATATGTGGAGAGAGCAGGGAAGAGAGTATGTGTAGAAGACAGAGAGAATATTTGGATAAGATCCAGAGGATCAGTTTTCTCAATTGTCTGTGTTGTTCACTTCTTTCCACCCGGTCTAGGAGGGTTCTCTCGGGCTTCGGTTTTTTTTCTCCCTCCTCCTTTTTTCCCCTAAGTTTCCTTTTATAGGAGGATTTTTGTTACCTGGGAGGTGACAGGAGGTTTGTCCTGTTTTGTAATAATTGGGCACGATTTGGCCCATTAATGGCGTGGTGGAAAATAAGGCCGAATCAGACCGGAACCAGGGAGTTGTCACGGTCGATCGGACCTGTTGGGGTGGTTGAACCGCCGGCCGTAGTAGGCCTGGGGTCCGTGGATGGTAAGTGCATTTATTACCGAGTGAACCGGCGGTCAGGGAAAGCCATACGCTTTGATGGTTCGGTGATCCGGAGATCGCCTTGAGCCGTGTTCATTAAATGACTGAGTGCATCGGAGACTTGAGGGGGTCTCATGCATTAATGGCAGGTCGTGCCGAATACCTGCGGAGATCTTATGCCTTGATGGCTTGGAGATAGCGGCAGGTTGTAGTGGAGTTGTCAGGTCCCTCAGGCTTAGAGGGTTAGACGGAAGTTGAACATTTGGTCCAAGGCAATCGGCTCGGCAGGGGTGCCGAGCCGAGCTGGTCGCCCAATGGGGCGCCCTGTGGCGGGGTTGCTTCATAGTACTTCTGCTCGGCGCCCTTTGGGCGAGCGTCTTGCGCTCTTTGGTTGGTTTCCTGGTCGGCGCTATTTAGGCAAGCGCTTTCTCTGGTCGGCGTTCTCTAGCCGGGCACCCTGCTGATCGGCACTCTTCGGTCGAGCGCCTTTCTGGCCGAGCATCCCTACTTGGTCATTTTGGTTGGGCGCCTCTTCTTGGCGCTCTCTCTGGTCGGTGCTCTCTAGCCGAGCACCCTGCTGGTCGGCACTCTTCGGTCGAGCGCCTTTCCGGTCGGCACTCTTTGGCCGAGCGCCTTTCTGGCCGGCGCCCTTTGGCCGAGCGCCTCCGTGACGGTATGACTTGGGGTTTTTCCCCCAACAGGTTGGTTTTGATTTAAGATTGTATACTAGTTACACACACACACATATATATATATTTAAAGATTCATATCTGAATATGGTATTAAGGATTGAAATTCAGATCTGTTTCCAATTGAACATTATGTTCCATTTCATGGGGAGGTTTGGGAATGGGTTAAGAGTATGTGGTGCGAATGTTTTGGTGGTAATTACATTGATATAAAAAAGTCATATTAGTGAGTCAGTATGGTTTCGCATAGTTTAAAATATGTGAATCCATAGTTTGCCAATAAATACAGGATGCAAATAAGATGTCAATAGGTTGGTTTTGAGTTAAGATTGTATGCTAGTTACACACACACACACACACACACACATATATATTTAAAGATTCATATCTGAATATGGCATTAAGGATTGAAATTCAGATCTGTTTCCAATTGAACATTATGTTCCATTTCAAGGGGAGGTTTGGGAATGTGTTAAGACCATGTGGTGCGAATGTTTTAGTGGTAATTACATTCATATAAAAAAGTTATATTAGTGAGTGGAAGAAGACATTGAGGTTAAAGGAGGTAGATGAGGTTGCAATGGCATTGGTGTAAGGTAGAGGAGGCGGGTCGGGTACTAGGGTTAGCTTTAGCGACTGAGAGAGTAGGATCAACCTTGATTAGAGATTTTTTTCCCTTTTTCTATTTTTCCTGGTGGGAGGTGGGGCAGGGGGAGGCAAGGGGTGGTGAAGGGTTTTTTAGGCAAGGGAGTGGGGGAGGGGGGGGGGGGGAGTGTGACAACATGGCAAAGAATGTGAAGGGGAGGTTGGGAAGACATGCTTTACTGAGAGATTCAAGAGGCTATTTTGTACGAGAAGATTGGGGGCGTGTTATATCATTGCTTCACAAGGAAAGCAAATAAAGTTCAAGTGTAAGGAGAATGCTTTAATGAGAGAGACAGGGTATTATTTTGCAAGTGGAGATTGGGGGCCAGCTATACTATTGGTTCATAGGGAGAGCAAATAAAGTTCAAGTTTGGGGGGAAATGGGGAATGTGGCAACCATTTGAGGGCGAGGGGAGTTTTTTTCGTTAGTTAACAAGGGGAGGTGAAAAGATGGGTTGAAATGCAGTGATGCACAAGGCGAAGCAAGTAAGGTTCAGATTTGGGGATAGGGGGGATATGGCCATCAGAAAAGGGAGAAAGTGAAAGATTATTTTAGTTAAGAAAGGGAGGTAACATGATGGCCAAATGGATTTTGAAGGGCAGGATGCATAAAGATGGGTTAAGGCTTTAATGGGAGTGTAAAATGTGGTAGCAATAGTGATAGGTTTTGAGGTGTCGCTTGCAAGGTGAATAATGTTAAGGAGAGGTTGGGAGAACCTGTTCTAATGAGAGATGCTCGTGTTATTTTGGTTGAAATCCAATTGTGGAATTGGTTAAATCTAAAATATTTGCTTTTGAATAAATCTAGGCAAGAGTACACCCAAAGACCAAGTGGTTAGTTCCCTTAGAAATGATTAATGTTTAATTCCATATATTGCAAGAAGTTCTAGATATAAAAAATACACAACTCTTTGCAATCTTAAATTACACTATGGGTTTATTAAAGTTGTCTATGATCTTGTGTATGTTTGGATGGGGCAATATAGGTAAAGTGGGCCATACAAACTACATGGACTTAATATGGTTATGGAGATCAATATAGGTAAGTTTTAGGCCTTGGCTGAGGCATCTGTTCCTACTAGCTTCTTGATATGGAAGCTATGGCTGGGTCCTCTATTGCTCTTAAATAGCTCAGTAGGTGACACCAGCTTGGAGGTTTGATAGTTCATATGTCCAATCACATATAGGAGTTGGTTGGAGCCTTGTAGTTGAAGTGGCACTGCAGCGCAAGTTGCATCATCTAGCTTACAAGAAGCACGATTCTTGTACTTAGAGGAGAGTTTAAGGAAAAGAGGGGACGACAAGAAGGGACTCGAGAGCAGGGCGGGGTAGGAGAAGGCCTGCACTTGCAACCTGAGCTGCAGGTAGTACAGAAATACAAACAACCCAATAGAGGAGATAGTTTTTGTTGTTAGAGGTTGAAACTCTTCCAAAGGAGCTATTAGCAATAGGCATAGGCATAGGCATAGCTTATTTTCGATATCTGCTTGTTCATACCATAGATATCCATTGACTTTTAGCGAGAGAAATTGTGGTAGAATAATGATTAGCACATTCATTTGGTTTCCATTCTTTGGGGTTTGGGCCTTATTTTTTTCCAATGTTTTTAATGATTTATGTTCCTTACAATGTTAACAAATCCAGTATTGTCATGTTAGTTGTACCTATATCGTACATCTTGCACTATTTAACACATCTTGAAGGTCATCTAGGAGCCTTATTATTTATTTTTTGCAGAAAAATTCATTATGATGTCTTCACTTGGTTTCTGTAGGATATTGCAATGACAGGTGACGTTGAAAAGTTCCTTATGCGTCACAAAGATGCTCTTCAGGCAGCCTTAGCACAACTCTGCTCGACACAAAAATTCAAGCATGTTGAAGACTTACTCCTGAAAAATCAGAATCCAGGTTTGTCTTTAGTCTGTTATATTGCCCATAGTGGATCAAATTTGCAATTTTTTATCATATTTTTCTTTGTTAATATGAACTTGAGAGCAAGTTCATCATGGCGCAAACTTTGGCATGGCTTTAATGTTTTGGAAAAATAACCACCTTGGCTCCCAGGTTAGAGTGCCTAGATTCCCACCTTAAATTTTTGCATTATGTTTGAGTATGGAGAATGAGTTTTGAAAGTTATGTTTCATTTTTTGGATTGTAACTTTTTTTTAATATTGCTCCTTATATTCTTTTAGTTTTTTTCTTTTTTGGTTTTTTGTCTGTTTGAAGTTCTGCACCTACTTATAGTTATATATGGCTGTACAACCTGTTCTTCAAGATGATTTCCAGGTTTCTCAGGAACCAGTGAAGACATGTCATATTCGGAACATAGGGTTCTATGATTGAGCATGAATAGTACTGATTTTCTTAGGTAAATAAGAAATGACTATGCAATATGTTGATTTCAGGTTTTAGTTGCTAAGCTGTGTTGTTTCTCAAGGCTGTGCAAACCGGGGAAATAATAAAGCTTTTGATCATGTTACTCAATAGAGTATAATTGGGGCCATCTACCATAAAAAATACCAAAACAAAGTTTAAACATTCTTTTGAAGATTTAAGAAGTAGAATTCCCTTGTTTACACATTGGTGTTTTAGTTATTAACAAAAAATGTTCCCATTTCTTCAAATGCCTTAGTCATTTTCACATATATAATACTGGGCAAACACATCTATATTTTTTTCTTGCAAATTATACTGCTGGTATCGCATGCATGCAACCTCCAAGAAAGGGATTGGCTTTGTGTTGTTTATCTTGTCTTCAGTCTATAGTTAATTTTTTTTATTGTTTTTATTTCTTCATTAATTATTATTATCTGCTTGGAGCCTTCGACTACTGGTTATATCAGTTACATCTTCACTGCCACAGGAGAAAATTATCTGCAATATGCAATACCTTTTGCTTATAATATTTGACTACTAGTTGCTAGGGATTTTAATTATGATTTGATTAGAATCACATAATGCATTGCAATGATGCCATGAGTTAAATTTTTACTGCCACATGAGAAAATTATGTGCAGTATGCGGTATCTTTTCCTAACAATCCACTAAAATTTGTTTGTTGTTTTAAAATGAAAAATGATTGATCTATAATCATGAATCAATCTGTTAACTGCACACGTGGCTACAAAGTGCAATTAGTGTGTCAGTGAGATCATTAAAACATTTATATCATGCATTATTTAGTGCATCATGGCATTTAAATCGTTTCAACCAAACAGTGGATAGTTATGTCGAGTCATTTATAGCCATTGTCATTCATTTATTTTGTGTAGTCGTCTACCAAAGTTAGAGGCATTTTCTAAACAAATGGTTTCAAGGTTGTGTCAGAATCTTTTCTTGAAATTGCAAACTATCCTGTTTGTGACGACATATCATCCTGGCTGTCAGTTATTTGTTTTTCACTTCTTTTCTAAAAAATTAATCAGATGTTAAAATATAGTTGGTATTTTCGGAGGAAGGATTAATATCCAATATATACTTTCATTGTAGGTGGTAGAATCACCATTTAAGAACACATCTATATCATTGTTTGAATCAAGGTATGCCATCTCGGTATCGGCCCCTGTATCGGTGCCACTTTGTTACTTTGTTGGTATGCTTGGTACGGAGATTAGTTCGACGTACCGAGTGTCGGTTCGCCCTCTGTACCATGTGCCGGTTCGTTATGGTACGTCCCATACCTTTCAGTTCGGTATGGTATGTTTCGTACCTTCCGGTTCGGTACGGTATGGTGTACCTTGTTGAAATATATCCATATATCATTGTCTGTTTTGGAATATGGTACCGCTGATATATGAAAAGGCAGGATAGTATACTTCTAACATTTGATACTTTAGCAGTTCTCTAGCTATGCATACTAATAGTTTTAAGGAGATCCTTTAGAATAAGATCTGCAGTCTCGGTACCGAGTACTGTATCGGAACCTTACCTATTTGGTATGCATGACTAACTTGTACGCATGCTAACCATCCAAAATCAAAAATTTGGCAATCATTATATTTATGCATGACTAATCTGTATCTAACTACTGAGGAAGGATAACTTGCACATGACCTAATTTTTTTAGAAGAGCTGAACATGATGTTTCAGTGATGTCATTTGGCCCCTGTGTTTAAAAATGGTTGTTTTAAATAACAACTTGCCCTGGTGAAATGTGGCTGTGAGTTCTAAGACAGAATTTTGAAAATGTTTTAACTTTTAGTATGAATGCAGAATCCTTGATTCCTGTCCAAGGCAGATTGGTTAGGGTTGTTCATGATAATTGTGTCTAAAGTTGTTTAATTGAAGTTTACAAAGTTCAAAAAAATGGCATATTTTGTGATGAAGTTATCAGCCTATCCCCTTATTAGAACAAAAATGATGCCCAGGAGCTTCAAAAACACCTATAGGAGTCTGAATCCTGGCGATAATTGTCTGAAGCCTGGTCAAACTCAACTGAGTCTTCATCCTAAGCAACCAACTTACATATCATGTGGATCTCATGTTCATGAAGGAACAGTTAAATAAAACATGACCTTCCATCATCCATTGTCTCTATTCTCATGCTTCGTCTTCTTCTTTCGTCTTTCTCATTTCATATGACAAATGTTACTTGAGATGTTAAAGTTGAGCAGCTTGAATTTGGGAGGAGAGATCAAAAAAGCTGAGCATAGGTCTTGGAAAATTATCTCTACTGTCCAACACAAATGCCCTGTGGTTGGCAGGACATCTGTGAAATTCTTATTTATATTCCTGTTTGTGTATACTAATTACAATGATGGCATACTAGGAACTCATAAATGCATTTCTGATTTATAAGATAAGCTCCCTTTCCTTATTAATGTTTCTTAAACACTGCATCAAGGGCTAGTCACAGAGACCCCTCTAATTATTACTATCAAAAGAATGGTCCTACCTAGTCTTAGCTGTTCATCTAGAAGCATCATTTGCATCCTCACATGCCCGGTACTAATAATTTTAACTTTAGACGAGGGCAAAGAGGGTTTAAAGAAGCTGCCTGTGGAGACATGTCTATCTATCTACACACACACACACATATTTATTTAAGTAATAGCATTACCTGGAAGTTCTTAAGTGAAGTTATTTGTATGATCTCACCTTTGTATCTCACTGTTTATGCTTAAAAGAGGTGTTGAAATCAGACAAATCTGATGTTTTTTCAGCTGGTACTTGTGGTTGGATTATGACAAGTTCACGGTCATAACAAAACCAGCACCTGCTTTAGGCAAAGATTGTTGATGCAATCTCATCCAATGCATCTTCATTTTAACGACTCTCACTAACAATACTCTTGCGATCATAATGCTTATACTGTTCACGTGTGTTTTTTTTCTTCTTTGCAGTTATTTCCAAACCTCGATATGTCCGTGTTAATACATTAAAAATGGATGTTGAATCTGCCATACAAGAAATAGGAAAAACAAACAAGGTACTTTTTACTTTTCCTTCAATCTCTTGATCCCCTATCCTTAACCGTTATGTTGCTTAATATTTCCTTGAGTCAGCAACTAAGCCAAATTTTGTCATCAAATTTTCCCTGTTATGCAGAAGGCATGTGTTCTATGTATCACCTTGATGTTCGGAACTAAGCTAGTTTCAATTCTTGTTGAAATTTTTTATCGCTTAGTGCACACTAATTTGTAGCACGAGGCAGAAAACAATTTTTAGCAATAAGAATTATCATATGTTTTTTATTTAACTCTAAATATATCACTTTTAACAACCATAGATATCCATGTGTGGGAAGCATTTAAAGAAAAGATGTAGAAGAGAAAAACATGTGTATATTGCCATTGCAGTGGCAATTAACCTCAAAGCTATCTGATTGCTGGCTATTTCCTGACTGTATTGCTATTCAAGGAATTGTACTTGATGAGCTAATCTTCCTTTTCCATTTGCTTTAACTGTTGCAGTCTTTTAATTAGCCACTTAGCTATCTGATTACTGTCTACTTCCCAACTGTATTGCTACTCAAGAAATTTTACTTAGTTTCTTTTTTTTCCATTTGTTTAAGATGATTCTACCTAGAATTGTAATCATGATATGATGTACATAAGCATCACGAAACCTTTGGTGTAAATTTTCATAATATGTCTTTGTTTAGTTGGTTGTGCTGTGTTCTTATTAGCAAGAGATAACTTTCCGCTTTTATGATGGGACATTGTGATTTGGATAGGTAGCGAAGGATGACATGGTTCCAGACATGTTAGTGCTCCCATCTGGGGTAGATTTGCATGACCATCCGTTGGTTAAGAATGGAAGTATGTTTCTGCAAGTAAGTTTTTTGACTACAGTTTTGTTTGTGCTGGATTTGTTATTTTTTGTCCACATATTATCTTTGCAGTGTTGATTTTTTTTGCTTTGCCTATTAAATGAATCCTGTCCAGCTTACTAATTCAGGAAATTGGCTTGCTTGATTGATTCAAAATTAGGTATCGGACTCATCTGCACTTTTTTTTTTTGAAATTTATAGACTAATAAGAATATACTCGCAAACTAAATTAAAATCAAAGTGAATCTGAAGCTGATTAGTTTGTTGAGGAATTTTAATTGTAAATATGATTACTTTATATATTGATTGGATTGGTCTCCTCTGCCTAGATGTTTCACAATCTGAAATACCGATGATCAACAGCAATCCCACTATTTTTCCTTTTAATAAAACTGTGCCTGTGAGTATCTTTAATTCATGAACAAAACTTTGCCGGACTTATTAATATCCATTGATTAAGTGAAATGAAAATAAATTTGTTGAGTACTTATCATTGTGCAAGCCTTGAATGTTTAAGTTATGTGTGATTAAGCAACACTGCGATTTTGGAGTTTCTAATTCTTCAGCTTGATGTGGCTGTTCATGATCTCATGTTACCATGACCTCAAACATTCATTGTTCTGGTGAATGTTTTAAGTAATGAGGGATCTAGTGAGAGGTCTTGCAGTTAGATGGAAGGTAAGAAATAAGTAGGAAAGGATCTTAACTAATTTGGTTGAAAGCTGTAAAATGTAAAAAATGATTTGAACAAATGATCATGCTCACAATGGATATGCTCTTGATAGGAATATAAAGTGAAGGACTCATGAATCTAATCCATATATTTGCTAATTCTGGTGAACCTTTTACTTAATACTTGCTGCAACAATTATTGATTACTTATCATGCATAGAAGATTTTAGTAGCTCATCCATAAAAATATACCATAAAGCCTCGAGCAAAGCTGAAAACTTCCTTCTGTTTCTCTATGAGAGGACTACATCTGGGGGGAATGAAAATCAAATGTTCACAAAAAAATATGAGGAAAAAAGTAAAACTAATCACATATTTCTGTGGTTAATGGTATACCAGCAATCCATTATATACTCCTTACTCTCGAACCGGTCATGTGCATCATGCATGCCGAATACTAATGTTGAATAATGAAAATGACATAAGAGTGGCTTTTCCATTTTATTCTGGTTCATGATTTTTTACTATAACCTGGATTTGGTATTTGTATTAATATAAATTTTATTCAGTTTATGCGAGTATGTAGTTAACTTATCTATCAATGTTGTTGTTGTCTAGACAAATGTTTCAATACCTATTCAGAATACATGGTCTTTCTTTTTTTAATTAAAAACAAACTTCCTGCTGAATTGTATTGATCTTTGCCATGATTTTTCTGAGAACGAACTTTATTTGTTAAACTTTGAAAAGGTGCGGTACTCACTCTTGTTTTTTGCACCACTAAAACAAATGACATCATTTTTTTTAATGATCGGTGTCTTGCTGTGTTTATTTTAGCTTTTGTGGGACTTGCTGTAGTGGAATATGTTTTCTAAGGCTTCATGTCCAATTTATACATTTTGGGTGGTAAAGTTTTTTTGTTTTTTGAAGGAGCTTATTTTTTATTTTCATGATTTCCATTTGAAGTTGTAAATAGTAATTTATTCTAGGGAATATAGTTAGTGGCTAGGATCATGATTCTTGTTGGTTGATGGAGAGGAAACAAATTGCGTAGTCGTAGTTGGATGATGTGGGAGTGGGGAGGGTTCCGATTGTTGGAATAGTCAAGCGTTTGTCCTAGAAATTGACTGAATTGGGAGTGTTTTTAAACCTAGTTTCAATTAGTAAAAGTTTCTAAACTCATGCAAGGGGCCATAATATCTATAGTTAAACCTGATTAGATAAAGTGTGGGTAACAGTAAGCATCATTCTTGTTATTTGCAGCTAAAGAGGGAGTGAGGTACATCAGATTGGATCCAACAGAAAAATCAAGCTGTCTATTTGTGTGAAAACAAGTGATGCCAAAAGATGTTTCATTCATGACCTTAAACCCAAAGTCCAGCCTTCAGTAAGTTGGGGATGACCAAGGAAGTTCAACAATCTCTACCCCTTGAGCTAACACCCGGTAACATGTTGTTACCTATATTCCATGTTTTTAATATTTAACAAGTACTCTTTCTATATATTTACCATGTATGCCTTGTGGCTTGTTGAAATGTTAATTCGCTGAAAGTAGTGCAAGATTTGAAAATATAAATGAGTTAGTTGATTAAAAAATTGATTGATTATGTACAATATGTTCTGTCACTTGGTAACTGCTTGGTCCGTACTCTGTGGCCCATGGTTCCCTAGACTACGCGATTTTGATAAGCATGCAAAAGCATGAGCGCGAGATTTTCCTTTTTCCCTTATGGTTGAGATACAAGACCTGGGAAAAGGCTTCTACGACTAAGCTTCAGGCATCTTAGCTTTATCATTCACTTGTACAACTTCTTCCTAAGTTTGGTAGTTGATTCATTTAACTAACATAATGAGATGATTTTGATCAATATGATGTCATATCATCTCCACTGAGAGATTTAGTATTCTGTTTTTTATAATAGTAACTTTTCTTCCCTTTGACTTTGTTAGGGCAAAGCAAGCTCTATGGTGGCTGTTGCATTGTGTCCTAAACCAGGGTGGAAGGTATGGAGTAGTTGATGAGCAATCTGATTCACATAATATTTTTGTCCATTTACGTACGACACATATCAGTGTTGTTTGAGTTCCTGAGATTATCGAGCTTTTACATTCTACAACCTGATATCTGTCTAGGCATATACCATGCTGATTGCCTTTTCATTAATTCATGATTTGCTGATTATCTTTCCAGTACTTTTAGCCATGTTCAAATGGGCAGGCAGATAGAAAGTTCCACACGGAGAAGAGTCTATTTCATTTAATATTTAATAGAAAATTAACTTAAGCATAAGGATGTGTACAAAATGAAGTGTTGAATTATTGAAATGGATTATCTGTAAATTCAACTGATAAGTTTCTTAACTCCTATATTTATTTTGTGCCTATCCCTTTAACTGGTTT